>NC_057797.1:418892835-419197069 GCF_018294505.1 Triticum aestivum | reverse complement strand
ATCTCCGATCTCGAAAGCCAAATCACGGTGCTTACTGACATAGTAGCTCTTCTGGCGAGATTGGGCTGCTTTGAGGTTATCCCGAATGACTTTGCACATCTCCTCTGGCTCTATGATTAAGTCATTTCCGAGAAGCTGACGTTCACCGGTTTCAGACCAGTTGAGAGGGGTACGACACTTCCTGCCATACAGAATTTCAAATGGGGCCTTGCCCGAACTTGCTTGGAAACTGTTGTTGTAGGAGAATTCAGCATAAGGAAGACAATCCTCCCACTTCATGCCGAAGGAGATCACACAAGCCCTGAGCATATCTTCAAGAATCTAGTTGACACGCTCGACTTGACCGCTAGTTTGAGGATGGAAAGCTGTGCTGAAGCGGATGTTGGTGCCCATGGCCTTCTGAAAAGAATCCCAAAACTTGGAGGTAAAGATGCTGCCACGGTCTGAAGAGATCACTTGTGGAATACCGTGCAGAGAGACAATCCGAGAGGTATAGAGTTCCACCAATTGAGCTGCAGTGATCGACTCTTTAATAGGCAGAAAGTGAGCCACTTTGGTGAGTTTGTCGATGACAACGAATATAGCATCATTGCCACGCTTGGACTTTGGAAACCCAGTCACGAAGTCTATTTCAATGTGGTCAAACTTCCATTCTGGAATGGCAAGAGGTTGGAGGAGACCAGCTGGCCTTTGGTGTTCTGCCTTCACCCTTCTGCAGACATCACATTCATTCACGAATTGAGCAATCTCGTGCTTCATTCGAGTCCACCAATAAGCCTGCTTGAGGTCCTGATACATCTTCGTACTCCCAGGGTGGATGGAGAGGAGAGAATTGTGAGCCTCATCCATGATCAATTTACGAAGGTCACCTTTGGGCACAACAATACGATCCTCGAAGAAGAGAGTGTCCTTGTCATCAAGGCGGTAGCACTTGTACTTGGGTTGACTCTTGGCAATCCCAATCTTCACCTTTTTCACCATAGCATCAAGAAGCTGGGCTTGGCGAATCTGGTCTTCTAAGGTAGGAGAGACTTGAAGGTTGGCGAGGAAACCTTGAGGAACAACTTGCAGGTTAAGTTTGCGGAAAGCTTCACAAAGCTCGGGTTGATAAGGCTTGAGAATAAGACTATTGCAGTAAGCCTTTCTGCTCAATGCGTCAGCGATCACATTGGCCTTGCCTGGAGTATACTCGATACTCAGATTATACTCTTGAATCATTTCGACCCATCAAGTTTGCCTGAGGTTGAGATTAGGCTGAGTGAAGATGTACTTGAGACTCTTGTGATCAGTGAAAATGTCCACTTTTCTTCCCAATAGAAGATGTCTCCAAGTCAAAAGAGCATGCACAACTGCCGCCAACTCGAGATCATGAGTGGGGTAGTTCTTCTCATTAGGCTTCAACTGGCGAGAGGTATAAGCAACAACTTTCTTCTCTTGCATCAACACTGCGCCAAGACCTTGGAGAGAGGCATCACAAAAGACCTTGTACGGTTTGGATTCATCAGGCGGAGTCAGAACTAGAGTAGTGATCAATTTCTCTTTCAAAGTGTTGAAAGCAATGTCACACTCCGGAGACCAAACGTACTTGGCGTGTTTCTGGAGAAGATTAGAGAGAGGCTTCGCGATCTTAGAAAAGTTTTCAACGAATCTTCGACAGTAGCTTGCGAGACCAAGGAAGCTACGGAGTTGCTTCACGTTCTGAGGAGGTTCCCAATTCAAAATTGCAGACACCTTCTCAGGATTCACGGCAATGCCCTTGGCAGAGATGATATGGCCAAGATAAAGAACCTCATCGAGCCAAAATTCGCACTTGGAGAACTTGGCGTAGAACTGATGTTCTCTGAGCTTATCGAGTACCAAACACAAGTGCTTGGCATGATCTTCCTTGTTCTTCGAGAAAACCAGAATGTCGTCGAGATAGACCAAAACGAAGTCATTGGTGTAGGCGTTGAAGATGAAGTTCATCATGCGAGAGAAAGTCGGAGGAGTGTTGACGAGGCCAAAAGACATGACAGTGTATTCGTATGAACCATAGCTTGTCCTGAAAGCCGTCTTGGGAATATCTTGCTTACGGATTCGAATCTGATGATAACCCATACGGAGATCAAGCTTGGAGAATACTTGGGCACCTTTGAGTTGTTCGAACAGCTCATTGATGTTGGGAAGTGGGTATTTGTTCTTGATGGCCTTCTTGTTCAATGGACGGTAATCAACACAAAGTCGGTCCGTTCCATCCTTCTTCTTCACAAAAAGAACACCACAACCCCACGGAGAAGAACTAGGCCGGATGAGACCCATTCTTTCTTGAATATCAAGTTGCTTCTTCAGCTCCTTCAACTCTTCAGGTCCGAGCTTGTAAGGACGCTTGCACACAGGTTCCGTACCGGGCTCAAGATCAATAGCGAATTCAACTGGCCGGTGCGGAGGCATTCCTGGAAGCTCTTCTGGAAAGACATCTTGATATTCACAAATGACTGGAATTTTTGAGATAGCATCCAGTTCACCCTTCTCATTGAGAGAAAACAGGCGGATGGTATCATCACGAGCGGCAAAGACAATTACATCCTCAGACGAATGAGTCAATTGAATCTGCCTGGCTGCACAATCAAGCTGAGCCTTGTGCTTAGAAAGCCAATCCATCCCGAGAATAAGATCAATATCCGAGTTACCAAGAACCACCGGAGAAGAGAGAAACTTGTAGTCGCCCAACGTGATAGTAACATCCAGGGCGATAGCGCTTGCATTCATGAATTTACCCGGAGAAACCACAAATAATTGTCTAGGCAAATCTTGTAAAGGCAACTCATGCTTAGAAACAAATGGCCTCGAGATAAAACAATGCGATGCACAAGTGTCAAAAAGAACTTTTGCAGGAATATCATTAACAGGAAGGTTACCCATAATGACATCTGATGAGTCCTCTGCCTGAGCTGCATTCATCAAGTTGACCTTGGCAGACTTGGGGTTATGCTTGACCACAGCTGTACTTGCCGATCTGACAGGAGGAGGAGGAGGAAGACGCCTCTGGTTGAAGCACTTGTTGGCATAGTGACCCTTCTGTTGGCACTTGTTGCACGTGACCTCTGAAAGCGGACGGTGATACGGAGCACTCGATCTTGGAGCTTGAGACAAAGTCTTGTTCTGAAAACCAGGGTTGGGTGGGTGGGAAGAACCACTACCACCTTTGCTCTTCTGTTGATACGGCTGGCAGAACGGAGGAGGAGGAAGCGAAAACTTCTGCTGCTTGGCCACTTGAGTAGAGGAAGAAGGAGTAACATCTCTGACTCGCTTCTTGGAAGCATCACACCTCAACTGAGCAGCCTCTTGCTTCAGTGCCATGATGTAGAACTCATCGTACCTCAAGGGCTCAAAGAGAACAAGAGCTAGCTGGATTTCTTCTCTGAGACCACCCCTGAACTGGTATATCATGCTCTTCTCATCAGGGACGTCCTGCTTGGCAAAGCGGGCGAGCTTCTGGAACAACTTGTTGTAGTCATAGACAGACAAAGAGCCTTGCTTCAGGTTGCGGAATTCCTCATGCTTGCTTTCAACCATGCTCTGAGGGATATGGTGAGCTCTGAAATCTTGACGGAATTCATCCCAAGTGATAACACGTCCACCTCTGGAGTCCTTGTATTGCTGGAACCATTTTGCAGCTTGATCTTTGAGTTGGAAGGAAGCAAACTTGACAAAGTCCTCAGGCCTGACGTTACTGCACTCGAAATGCTTGCACAGGTCCACAAGCCAATCGTCAGCATCGGTTGCCTCAACACAATTGCTGAAAGTCTTTGGCCCGTTAGCAAGGAATTGGTTGAGTGTAGCAGAGTGATTCTGATTGTTTCCTTGGTTCCCTTGGTTGCCTTGATTGCGCTCTTGAAGAATTTGCATGATCAACTGTGTGTTTGCATTGGTTGCGGCCATCACAGCTTGCCATGCCTCCGGAGGAGGTGGAGGTGGTGGCGGATCAGGATTCGGAGTCGTGCGCGTTGGAGGAGCCATCCTGAAGAGGTTGACCACCATTAGCACATAGACAGACAAATATTGAAGCTGAATCCAACGGAATGAAAATTGCAACATATAGTCTTCACATCCGAACAAAATGAACGAATGCATTCCTCTTGAAATGGTCACATATCCATAAATTGAGAAGCCACGTAGAATTAAGGTAGAGAAATAAATCAACAAGGTACGGATCAAGAACGAATAATCGGTAAGAAATCCCAATCTCAAACCAATATCCGTGGAAGAAGAACTAGAGCTACGAGAATTCCCACCTATGAAACTCCCGAACCTTTCTGGTTATGCAATCAGGTGTTGGGGATACAGGGGAAGCATAATATCTCACCCAATTCTAGCAAATCCTACATCCAGCTGTATCCATCCTTCAACACATAACCGAGAAAAACTTCGGAAACCATCTACCTCAACCTTCGAAAAGCATCCGTTATACAAGTTATGGCGATACTCCCAAACTCCCGCCCCAGTACTGGGTGGCGTCGAGGTTATCTCACCAACGAACTGCATAAAAGAGATTTTCGATGTCGGCGTACTAAACTCAGGTATTCCAGAATTGCAACGATAAAATTATGACGACAACACCTCAGAGCTCAACTCCCCGGGACACTTCCACAAAACCCCTGACAGGAGGCACCAAGACAATGTTCTCATCCTAAAACCATCGGAACGATTCCAAGATACCCGCGTGATCCTAAAAAAATTTAGTGAAATTTGAGAAGAGAAGAGACAAAACTCTACGTCAGGATGCCTTACCAGAGCGATGAGGAGACTTGGAAGTAAAAAAGAATTCCTAAAGTCTATGATATATAATTCCTAAATGACTGAAAACATTTTTCTAGACACAACTCAGACGCTAAAAACGATCAAGCAATGGGGCTCCTAAGGTCGAGGAAGGCTCTGATACCAACTTATAACACCCTCGATGCGACTATAGCTCCCACGTGTCGAGGCACGACTTAAAGACATAATCGCATTGAAGGCAAATGTCGCAAGTAAGGTAATCTTTACACATCCCATGTAATATAATAATTAAGGGGAGATAACATAGTTGGCTTACACTCACCACGTCAATCAAGGTACATAAATAACATTACATCATCCAAACACTCATGGCCCGACTACGGTGCCAAAATAAAAGATAACCCAACATGCGACACGGTCCCGAACACCCCCAACTAGGCACCACTACTGATCATCAGGAAAAGAAACATAATAACGTTGAGAGTCCTCGTCGAACTCCCACTTGAGCTCGAGCGCGTCACCTGGAGCGGAATCGTCAGGCCCTGCATCTGGTGTAATAGTAAACTTTGAGCCACAGGGACTCAACAATCTCGCACCCTCGCGATCAAGACTATTTAAGCTTATAGGTAAGGCAAGGTAAATATAAGTGGAGCTGCAGCAAGCGACTAGCATATATGGTGGCTAACCTATTCGCAAAAGAGAGCGAGAAGAGGGGGCAAAGCGCGAGCGATAAACTAGAGATCAACCTGCGCAAACATTACTCCAACACCGTGTCCACTTCCCGGACTCCACCGAGAAGAGGCCATCACGGTAACACACTCAGTTGATTCATTTTAATTAAGTTAAGGTTCAAGTTATCTACAACCGGACATTAACAAATTCCCATCTGCCCATAACCGCGGGCATGGCTTTCGAAAGTTCAAATCCATGCAGGGGAGTCCCAACTTAGCCCATGACAAGCTCTCATGGTCAACGAAGGAATAGACCTCCTCCCAAGATGTTCCGATCAGACTCGGTATCTCGGTTCTTCAAGACACTTTGACAGGTTAAAACAAGACTAGCAACACCGCCCGAATGTGCCGACAAATCCTGATAGGAGCTGCACATATCTCGTTCTCAGGGCACACTCGGATGAGCCAGACGTCAGGTAGGCCAGCCCAGAGTTGCCCCTGGTAGCCCCGGACATCGCTCGGTTGGACCAACACTCAGAGGAGCACTGGCCCGGGGGGGCTAAATAAGATGACCCTCGGGCTCCGGAAACCCAAGGGAAAAGAGGCTAGGTGGCAAATGGTAAAACCAAGGTTGGGCATTGCTGGAAAAGCTTTAATCAAGGAGAACTATCTAGGGGTTCCCATTATAACCCAACCGCGTAAGGAACGCAAAATCCGGGAACATAACACCGATATGACGGAAACTATGGCGGCAAGAGTGGAACAAAACACTAGGCGAGAGGCCGAGCCTTCCACCCTTTACCAAGTATATAGATGCATTAAGATAACAAGATAATATAATGATATCCCAACAAGTAAATAAATGCTCCAACAAGGAACGGCCTCCAATCTTCACCTGCAACTAGCAACGCTATAAGAGGGGCTGAGCAAAGCGGTAACATAGCCAATCAACAGTTTGCTAGGACATGGTGGGTTAGAGGTTTGACATGGCAATTTGGGAGGCTTGAAAGCAAGTGGTAGGCATCGTAGCATTGGCATAGCAAAAGAGCATCTAGCAAAGCAAAGATAGTAGTGATTTCGAGGGTATGATCATCTTGCCTGCAAAGTTGTCAGAGTTGACTGGATCCTCGAAAGCAAACTCAACGGGCTCCTCATTAGCGAACTCGTCTCCCGGCTCTACCCAAACAAGACAAACAAGCAACAAGGACGCAATCAACCACGTGCAAGGATCAAACAATATGATGCAAGGATGGTATGCTATGCGGGATGCGATGAGGGATGCATATGCGAGAATTGACAAGGGATGCATGAACCTGGACTCAACATGGAAATCCAAGTGTGCCACTGGAAAGATGAGATTAAATCGCTTGAAAACGATATAAAGATCACCGGAATCGGAGTTACGGTTTGGAAATGGCAAGCAAAACAAATATGACACCGGTCTGCGATTTACAGCAAGTAGCCATCTAAATGCATTGAGATAAACATGCTACAGCACCCAAACATGACAACAAAATACATGGCAGGGATGCATTCAAGATGCTTAACAAAAGTCTAGCACTGAGCTACGGCCAAATCATCCACTAACAGGTTCAAACAAGCATGGCAAAAATGCATATGGTAAACAGATCTCAGACTTTGTGAAATTAACACTTGTCTGGAATTTCAGATCAGGTAGCTCTCTTCGGAGCAACAAAACTACATGCTACAAGACCTGAACATGGCAAAGTAAAGCATGGCATGGAGCTACTCAAAGAGCTTAAGAAAAGTCCCTTAGTGACCTTGAGACAAAAGGGATTAGAAAATACAATTGCAAGCATGTGAACATGGCAAAAACATAATCAGATCACAGACTTAGTGAAAACTGGAGCATGCTGAAAACAGATATCAAGTAGGCATGTTTACGAGCTCGATGCACTCACTACGGAGCAAGACATGTAAAGCTAAGCATACATCTATCAAGAAAACACAAAATGCAAGCTAGACCTGGAAATAACAATAGAATAGCATGCACGGATCAACTACAACATCATCGGCAAAATTGCAAACAAGTTGACAATCTGCCCAGATTCACAAAGTAGCAAAAGTAGAGCTCGATTGACTCAAGCTAGGGTGCTCCATAATTGCAAACAAAGACATGGATGGATAGAGCACTACAAGATTAACAAAACATCCTTATTGATCATCCTCAAAAGAGGCACGGATCACTCGGAAACAACATGAACATAGGGCCATATGAAATAAACAGATCAAGGACTTAAGTGGAACTGCTAAGTCCCTGAAATCAGCACTTCCAAGTGCCTCAGTTCGCAAGCTTGCACTAGTCACCACACACATTACAAAAATACATGGGTTGCACCTCTGGAGAGATGACAAAACCCTTAACAAAACATATGTAGAGCTCATGGGCATATCATGCACACAATAAACATGGCAAAAATGACAAATATCTAAATGGAGCAGCAGATCTGACAATTATCTCAAGTACCTGTCTTCTAACAGCATTTCGGGCATCAAGATGAACTCAAATAAAAATGATGCAATGGAATGAAATAATGTACTCTCTGAGGCGAACATTTTGATATGCTATAAGCCAAAAACGGAGTTGCGGATGCGGAGATACGACACGATGAACAGGAGCACATGGATCTGGGATTCTTGGGACTTAGAAGAAAAAACCACCTCGCGGGAAAAGTCAACTCCGACGAGTCGAGGCCGGATCCGTCTTCTCCGGCGACGGCGAGGTCTGAACGCGGCAAGGGAGGCCGGGGAGCGGCCGGACTCCGGCGGGGGCGGCCGGATCTGGCTCCGGGAGGCGGCAGACGGCGAGTGGCGGGGCGGCGGCTTGCGGCGCCGGAGTGGGCTGGCGGGCGGCGGGACGCAGCGCCAGCGAGGTGGCGGCGCATGGTGGCGGCGGGGTCCCGGCGATGAGGCGGAGGCGGCGCAGCGCGGGCGGTGCTCGGGCGGCGGGGAGGCGGGCGAAGCGGCGCGGGGACTCGGGCCGGGAGGGCCGCGGTCGGGCCCCGCTGGCCGGCGCGGTGGGAGGCGGCGGCGCGCCATGTGGCGATCGCTGAGAGGGCGCGGGCGGCGGTGGACGTTGTCCGGCGCCGGCGGACACGTCCGGCGCGCGGAGAGGAGCGGGGAGCTAGGGTTAGGGTCGACTTGATCCGAAAATTTCGGGGAGGAGGCTATATTTATAGGTAGAGGGAGCTAGGAGAGTCCAAATGAGGTACGGTTTTCGTCCACGCGATCATGATCGAATGCTCTAGATGATGGAGCAGGTTTAGGTGGGTTTTGGGCCAAATTGGAAGGGTGTTGGGCTGCAACACACACGAGGCCTTTTCGGTCCCTCGGTTAACCGTTGGAGTATCAAACGAAGTCCAAATGATACGAAACTTGACAGGCGGTCTACCGGTAGTAAACCAAGGCCGCTCTGGCAGGTCTCGGTCCAATCCGGAAATGTTTAATCCCCACACACGAAAGAAAGCTAGAAATGACCACCGGAGGAGAATGAAGCGCCGGAATGCAAAACGGACAATGGGGAAAATG
This sequence comes from Triticum aestivum, assembly GCF_018294505.1. Taxonomy (NCBI): domain Eukaryota; kingdom Viridiplantae; phylum Streptophyta; class Magnoliopsida; order Poales; family Poaceae; genus Triticum; species Triticum aestivum. Next base: position 419,188,091 of record NC_057797.1, on the reverse strand, counting down.
CTCGAATGCATGAGATGAACACGTATGCAAATGCAATGCACATGATGACATGATATGTGATGCATGACAAAGATAACAACACACGGAGACAAAAACCCGAACCCGAGAAAATAAAATAACTTAACGCCGGAAACGGCAAGAGTTGGAGTACAAATTGGGAAAGATACATCCGGGGTGTTACACTCATCCACTTGTTAATCTTTTTAAGAGATCCAATTATGATGAACCAATTGCTAGTGAGTTTTGTGCACTAGATTATCTTTATGAAGTTTTGCTTGAAATTCGTGAATCTGAAAAGTGTGATGAATTACTTTATGAAGCGATTCACGATAGATCTTTGAATAAAAAGCATGATTGCAATTATTTTACTATAAATTCTCTTGATGTCAATTGTGCTAATAATATGCAAAACCCTAAGCTTGGGGATGCTAGTTTTGCTATGTCTACTACTTGTTGTAATGATCATGATTGGGGTGATTCTTCTTATGATATTGAAAATTTATTTAAGCCCATGATGAATATGAGATTGATAATAGTGTTTGCAATATTATTGAAAGTGTGTTTGGAAGAGTGTCAACTTTAGATCCCACATATTTGGAGAATGTTCAATCTTATGAAAGTTCTGATAAAAGTGGGTTTGGAAAGGTCATGTCTTTAGTTAATGTTAATCCCACTATTTTGGAAGAGTGCAAACTTTGCATGCATATGGATCGTGTTGAAAATATTTTGTGTGATAGCTATTTTGTTGAATTTTCTTATGATCCCTCATGCAATTATTATGAGAGAGGAAAATATGATGGTAGAAATTTTCATGTTACTAAATTACTTCTCGTTATGTTGAGATTGCTATTGTTTCTTTCTGCTTCCTTGCATATGCTAGTTTTTGCTTGCCTTGGTAATTTGTTTGCCTATAAGATGCCTATGCATAGGAAGTATGTTAGACTTATATGTGTTTGTCACATGCTTTATGATGCTCTCTTTGTGCTTCAATTCTTGTCTTTCATGTGAGCATCATTAAAATTATCAATGCCTACCTTTAAGGATTTAAAGAAAAGCGCTTGTTGGGAGTCAACCCAATATTTATCCTTCCTGTTATGTAATAAATAAATTATTTAGCCTCTGTTTTGTTTGTGTTTTTTGTGTTTAATTAGTGTTTGTGCCAAGTAGAACCGTTGGGAAGACTTGGGGAAAGTCTTGTTGAACTTGCTGTAAAAAATAGAAACTTTAGCGCTCACGAGAACTGCTGCCATTTTTATTTGGAGAGTGCTATTTAGTTAATTCTTTTTGAAGATGATTAATAGATAAATTCCTCACGTCCAGAAATTTATTTTAGAATTTTTGGGGTTCCAGATCTTGCGCTAGCTATAGATTACTACAGACTTTTCTGTTTTTGACAGATTCTGTTTTGCATGTGTTGTTTGCTTATTTTGATGAATCTATGGCTAGTAAAATAGTTTATGAACCATAGAGAAGTTGGAATACAGTAGGTATAACACCCATATAAATAAATAATGAGTTCATTACAGTACCTTGAAGTGGTCTTTTGTTTTCTTTCGCTAACGGAGTTCACGAGTTTTCTACTTTAAGTTTTGTGTTGTGAAGTTTTCAAGTTTTGGGTAAAGATTTGATGGATTATGGAACAAGGAGTGGCAAGAGCCTAAGCTTGGGTGTGCCCATGGCACTCCCAAGATAATCTAAGGACACCTAAAATACAAAGCTTGGAGATGCCCCGGAAGGCATCCCCTCTTTCGTCTACTTCTATCGGTAACTTTACTTGAAGCTATATTTTTATTTACCACGTGATATGTGTTTTACTTGGAGCGTCTTGTATGATTTGAGTCTTTGCTTGTTAGTTTACCACAATCATCCTTGCTGTACACACCTTTTGAGAGATCCATAGATGATTTGGAATTTATTAGAATACTCTATATGCTTCGCTTATATCTTTTGAGTTATATAATTTTGCTCTAGTGCTTCACTTATATCTTTTAGAGCACGGTGGTGGATTTGTTTTATAGAAACTATTGATCTCTCATGCTTAACTTAGATTATTTTGAGAGTCTTAATAGCATGGTAATTTTCTTAAAATCCTACTATGCTTGGTATGCAAGATTAATAATAAAACTTTCTTATGAGTGTGTTGAATACTAAAGAGAAGTTTGATGCTTGATGATTGTTTTGAGACATGGAGGTAATAATATCAAAGTCGTGCTAGTTGAGTAGTTGTGAAATTGAGAAATACTTGTGTTGAAGTTTGCAAGTCCCGTAGCATGCATGTATGGTAAATGTTATGCAACAAATTTGAAACATGAGGTGTTATCTGATTGTCTTCCTTATGAGTGGCGATCGGGGACGAGCGATGGTCTTTTCCTACCAATCTATCCCCCTAGGAGCATGCGCGTAGTATCGAGGTTTTTGATGACTTGTAGATTTTTGCAATAAGTATGTGAGTTCTTTATGACTAATGTTGATTCCATGGATTATACGCACTCTCACACTTCCATCCTTGCTAGCCTCTTCGGTACCGTGCATTGCCCTTTTTCACATTGAGAGTTGGCGCAAACTTCACCGGTGCATCCAAACCCCGTGATATGATACGCTCTTTCACACATAAACCTCCTTATATCTTCCTCAAAACATCCACCATACCTACCTATTATGGCATTTCCATAGCCATTCCGAGATTGCCATGCAACTTTCCATCATTCCGTTCATCATGACACATTCATCATTGTCATATTGCTTAGCATGATCATGTAGTTGACATAGTATTTGTGGCAAAGCCACCGTTCATAATTCTTTCATACATGTCACTCTTGGTTCATTGCATATCCCGGTACACAGTTGGAGGCATTCATATAGAGTCATCTTTGTTCTAGTATTGAGTTGTAATCATTGAGTTGTAAATAAATAGAAGTGTGATGATCATCATTTTCTAGAGCATTGTCCCAAGTGAGGAATAAAAAAGAGGAAAGGCCATAAAAAAGAGAAAGGCCATAAAAAAGAGAAAAGGCCAAAAAAAGAAAAAAAATGAGAGAAAAAGAGAGAAGGGACAATGTTACTATCCTTTGCCACACCTGTGCTACAAAGTAGCACCATGATCTTCATAGTAGAGAGTCTCTCATGTTATCACTTTCATATACTAGTGGGAATTTTTCATTATAGAGCTTGGCTTGTATATTCCAACAATGGGCCTCCTCAAGTGCCCTAGGTCTTCGTGAGCAAGCAAGTTGGATGCACACCCACTAATTTCTTTTGTTGAGCTTTCATACATTTATAGCTCTAGTGCATCCGTTGCATGGCAATCCCTACTCCTTGCATTAACATCAATTGGTGGGCATCTCCATAGCCCATTGATTATCCCCGTTGATGTGAGACTTTCTCCTTATTTGTCTTCTCCACATAACCCCCCTCATTATATTCCACCTATAGTGCTATGTCCATGGCTCGCGCTCATATATTGCGTGCAAGTTTATAGGTTAGAGATTACTAAAGTATGAAACAATTGCTTGGCTTGTCATCGGGGTTGTGCATGATGATAGCATTCTTGTGTGACGAAAATGAAACATGACTAAACAATATGATGTTGTAGGGATGAACTTTCTTTGGCCATGTTATTTTGAAAAGACATAATTGCTTAGTTAGTATGCTTGAATTATTATCATTTTTATGTCAATATGAACTTTTGTCTTGAATCTTTCGGATCTGAATATTCATACCACAATTAAGAAGAATTACATTAAAATTATTCCAAGTAGCACTCCGCATCAAAAATTCTGTTTTTATCATTTACCTACTCGAGGACGAGCAAGAATTAAGCTTGGGGATGCTTGATACGTCTCCAACGTATCTATAATTTTTGATTGCTCCATGCTATATTATCTACTGTTTTGGACATTATCGGGCTTTATTATCCACTTTTATATTATTTTTGAGACTAACCTATTAACCGGAGGCCCGGCCCAGAATTGCTGTTTTTTTGCCTGTTTTAGGGTTTCGAGGAAAAGGAATATCAAACGGAGTCCAAACGGAATGAAACCTTCGGGAACGTGATTTTCTCATCGAATACAACTCGGGAGACTTGGACCCTACATCAAGCCAGCTAACAGGAGCCCACGAGGTAGGGAGCGTGCCTACCCCCCCCCCCCAGGCGCGCCCTCCACCCTCGTGGGGCCCCTGTTGCTCCACCGACGTACTTCTTCCTCCTATATATATCCACGTACCCCCAAACGATCAGAACAGGAGCCAAAACCCTAATTCCACCGCCGTAACTTTCTGTATCCACGAGATCCCATCTTGGGGCCTGTTCCGGAGCTCCGTCGGAGGGGGCATCGATCACGGAGGGCTTCTACATCAACACCATAGCCTCTCCGATGAAGTATGAGCAGTTTACTTCAGACCTACGGGTCCATAGTTAGTAGCTAGATGGCTTCTTCTCTCTTTTTGGGTATCAATACAATGTTCTCCCCCTCTCTTGTGGAGATCTATTCGATGTAATCTTATTTTTGCGGTGTGTTTGTTGAGACCGATGAATTGTGGGTTTATGATCAAGTCTATCTATGAATAATATTTGAATCTTCTCTGAATTCTTTTATGTATGATTGGTTATCTTTGCAAGTCTCTTCGAATTATCAGTTTGGTTTGGCCTACTAGATTGATCTTTCTTGCAATGGGAGAAGTGCTTAGCTTTGAGTTCAATCTTGCGGTGTCCTTTCCCGGTGACAGTAAGGGCAGCAAGGCACGTATTGTATTGTTGCCATCGAGGATAACAAGATGGGGTTTTCTTCATATTGCATGAGTCTATCCCTCTACATCATGTCATCTTGCTTAAGGCGTTACTCTGTTTTAACTTAATACTCTAGATGCATATTGGAGAGCGGTCGATGAGTGGAGTAATAGTAGTAGATGCAGGCAGGAGTCGGTCTACTTGTCTCGGACGTGATGCCTATATACATGATCATACCTAGATATTCTCATAACTATGCTCAATTCTGTCAATTGCTCAACAGTAATTTGTTCACCCACCGTAGAATACTTATGCTCTCGAGAGAAGCCACTAGTGAAACCTATGGCACCGGGGTCTATCTTTATCATATCAATCTCCTACTACTTAGTTATTTACTTTGCTTTTATTTTACTTTGCATCTTTATCATAAAAATACCAAAAATATTATCTTATCATATCTATCAGATCTCACTCTCGTAAGTGGCCCTATAGGGATTGACAACCCCTATTTGCGTTGGTTGCGAGGATTTATTTGTTTTGTGCAGGTACGAGGGACTTGCGCGTAGCCTCCTACTGGATTGATACCTTGGTTCTCAAAAACTGAGGGAAATACTTATGCTACTTTGCTGCATCATCCCTTCCCCTTCGGGGAAAACCAACGTAGTGCTAAAAGAGGTAGCAGCCATGATTTCAGATCTGAACTTATTATGTTTTCATCAATATATGAGTGTTCTTGATCCTATCTTGCAAGTCTATAGTTACCTATTATGTGTTATGATCCGTTAACCCGAAGTGACAATAATCGGGATACTTACCGATGATGACCGTAGTTTGAGGAGTTCATGTATTCACTATGTGTTAATGCTTTGTTCCAGTTCTTTATTAAAAGGATGCCTTAATATCCCTTAGTTTCCGTAAGGACCCCGCTGCCACGGGAGGGTAGGACAAAAGATGTCATGCAAGTTCTTTTCCATAAGCACGTATGACTATATTCGGAATACATGTCTACATTATATCAATGAACTGGAGCTAGTTCTGTGTCACCCTAGGTTATGACTGTTACATGATAAACCGCATCCGGCATAATTCTCCATCACCGATCCATTGCCTACGAGCTTTCCATATATTGTTCTCCGCTTATTTACTTTTCCGTTGGTATTGCTATCATCACTGCAAAATACCAAAAACAATACTTTTACTACTGTTACCTTTTGCTACCGTTATCACTACTATCATATTACTTTGCTACTAAATACTTTGCTGCAGATATTAAGTTTCCAGATGTGGTTGACTTGACAACTCAGCTACTAATACTTGAGAGTATTCTTTGGCTCCCCTTGTGTCGAATCAATAAATTTGGGTTGAATACTCTACCCTCGAAAACTGTTGTGATCCCCTATACTTGTGGGTTATCATGGAGCAGAAGGGGCACCAAGCGAACGAGCGACATCCCAGACCTCATTGATAACGACGTTGGCGTAGATGCCGGCGCCATCAATGCGGTGGAACAACAGGTGGTGAGGGATGTGCTGGAGGGCCTTCACCTTGACCAGCACGAAGATGCTTGAAAACTCGCTGCCATGCAGACAGGCATGCTCAACCCTGAAGAGGCTGGCGAAGCCGGCTACGTTGGCCGCGACGCCCCGCCTGTTCCAGAGCTCGAGGGGCAGCTTCTCCAGAGAAAGGTTCACCACATGGCGGAAGGAGAAGGAGAAGGCGTTGTCGCCCGCATTATGCGGCAGGATGTGAACCAAGCGGTTTCCAACCTCCAGCGGGCTGGCGCGCATGGCGCGGGCCTGCTCAGACTCCCGCTGGAACACCACAAAGGCGGTGCCCACAGCAGAGCCAGCGAAACGGACCGCCGAGATGCCAAGCAGCTGCCGGAAAACACGTCGGAGCCATGGCAGGAACGCATCTCTAGGAGGGAAGATGTTGACCAAACATACTAGGGAGTTTTGGTCGGAGACCATGGGTTAGTGGACATCGAGCGAGGTGGGGCGATCGAGCACGACGGGATCCATGGCGGTGCGGGAGCTGGGAGCTAGGTGGAGAGGAAGCAGGTCAAGCGAGGGGGCGGAGGCAGTAGTGTCTATGCAGGAGACGGCCTGGGGTGTGGTATATAAGGTTGTAGGCGAGGACGGGGCAGAGCGCAAGGAACGCAAGGGGCACTGGAAGCTGAGGTGACCGATGGCGCGGGAGAGCCAGCAAACAGCCGGATCCCGGCAATCCCGCCTGCGGTGACAGCACGAGAGACATCGGAAACAACGACGGTGCATGTCCCGGGGCTTCCCGTATCTAAAAAGCAGATTAGGCGCCGCACGCGAGGCAGGAGCAGAAGCAACCTTGGCAGGATTAGAGAGCAAAGCGTCTCTATAGGGCATGGGGCTGCCCAAGGTCAGATGAGCCTGCTGGACGCCGTCTCGGTCAACCGGAACATTGCCAAGCGATCTGGCATGATCAAGAGTGCGATCTTCTGCGGATTGGCTACAAGGCGGCGGCGCCAGCGGAGTTAAGGAGATGTTGCAGGTAATCAATTGATTACACTCGGGCGTGCTGCTGCATGCAGCCGCAGGCTCAGCGGGAAGACAAGCGCTGCCTCCCCCGAAAACTTAGGCATGCGAACAGAACGCAATCAAGCGATCACTACCCTGATGCCTAGGCGCGGAGCCAGGGCGGGGCCCAAGCAAGGACGGCAGCAAAGAGTTGGCGAGCCAAGCATCATGGCGTGAACAGGGCGTGAGCTCAGACGCATGCATGGCAAGCGGACGAGCAGAAGGGGCCGAGCTGGAAAGCGACATCTTAACAGAAATGATGTCGGACCTCCAGCAATCACGGAGCACTATCTCTTTGGCAATGCACTCATGCGCAACATGGAAAAGAAAAAAAAACCACGTGGACAACGGCTGACCCAGTAGCCGTTGGCGTGGCCTCCGAACCAGCTGACCAGGAGCGAGGCAAAGAACGCAGGGGAGAAAGAAACACCTTCATTGAGAACGGCGGCCAGCACGCCGGCGGGGCGGCTGCGACCCGCCACCGCCTCGACAGTCCCGCAGCCATACTTGGCCAGCATGGCATCCTCGAAGCAGAGACCAACCATGGAGCCCCACAAAAAGCGAGCGAAAGCCAGCAGCCAGCAAAGCTAGGACAAACTAGAAGCGAGCAAGGCATGCATCAAGGAGGGAGAGGGGAAGGCAAGCATCAAACCAGAGAGGGGTTGCAGCTCAGACTTACACCAGAAGAACTTACAGCGGAGAAATGAGGTTAGCCGGCGAAGGGACAAAGCTATGGCAGTTCGTGAGCTAAACCCTAATGGCGGCGCGGCGGAGTACTCAGCGGGAAGTGGCTGCTGTGGCTAGGAGCAGCGCACGACAGGAAGGTGGACGCCGTATCCACGTGGAGCACGGCGTGTTCTGTGGCCGCCGGCGCCGGATCGGCGGACGGCGGGAGTGCACTCGCCTCCTAGCAGCTCTCTCTCCTATGGACCCAGATCGGACGCCATTAACTCATCTTGTTTCTTTGATTGCCACCAACCTACCTCTACTGCTTCCGGAGAAGAGAAGACCACATTGCATAGTTTGTACTACCTTTCACAGCAATGTTCTTGTGAATATATCTTCGCAGATGCACATTGTATAGCATCCCTAAATTATTTCACAATTTTTGGAGACTCAGAAAACATGAGGTGTGAGAATATGAGTTGCACATGCGATTAGTTGCCATATTACTTTCCCATGGTCTCAATGACCAACAAAAGAATCACTTACCGAAAGTATAATGCTATCCATGAAAAGAGTAGCATATTGCAATGGGTGGCAAATTAGCAACTTAATAGTAAAAAAGTAGTAGTTCAAAATTAAGGAGTGTGGATTCGGTGCCTGGTCATGAACAGTAAAATCAAATAAAATACCAAACAAATTCAAAAGAATATGAAACTTTTTGGCATCCAAGATGCCCGAACGAGTGATGTGAGTGCAAAACTTCGTGTGTGTTTGGACATTTGAGGAGGTTGTGACAAAAAAACAAAAAATGGCTTCAAAAGAAACTTCAAAAAAGAGCACTATTTGGATCCGTTTTTTTTTGGTCTAAGGTCCTAGAATGTCCAAACACCACGAACATTTGCACGCTCCTCGAGCACCTGAGCATCTTCGATGATTCTTTTTACTTTTTTTTAGATTTACTGTTCATCAATGTGAGATGAGCCCAGGCTCATACGCGTATTACCGAAAATTGAGCAACTTAATAGTAGTTCAAAATGATATGCTAATGCTGGAACAAACTCAAGGGCTTAACTTAGTAGTAGTTCAAAAAGTAAAGCCACATTCAGGATCGTAACTGATGTATCCAAATTAAAAATGAGTTTACAGCTGCGTAAGATCAAATGCAAAAAAGATGCGAGTAGAAACATGTAAGCATATGCAACTGATTCATCTGTACAACACGCCACTCCAGTCTATTATCAGCTCAAACACATACCATGCATATCCTTCATTGTATCATGTGAACTGGATTGCTTTTCCAAAATCCGCTCTGTAGTGAAAAGAGAGCGAAATGTAATCAACACTCCAAACTCCAAGTAAGTGTCACCGCTTGGAATAAGCCGTTAGCTATCTCAAAAACAATCAACAACTCAAAAAAAAAAAACTCCAAGTAAGTGTCTTTACAAAAGAATGCAGTTCCGCTGTCTTTACAAAATCTGATGGTTTCACTCATCAAGGGCAAGATATTCTCTGTGTGCCGAAACACCCCTCGGCAATTTTAATTGCCCTTCAACTTCTCCCCGAGGATTTTGTTCAATAAAACAGGACTTGCTTTACCTTTCGATGCTTTCATCACCTGGAATCAATTTAAATAATATGATCAGCTATCGGGACTGCAGGGGCAAAAGAATATAGTGAGGGAACACAGCTCCAGATTCAAAAATATCATAAACCTGGCCAGCGAAAAATCCCTGCAACTTGGTTTTCCCAGCCCGATACTGCTCAAGTTGCTTTGGATTCTCGGCGAGTACTTTATCTACCATGGCCTCAATTGCTGCTGGATCTGCTATCTGTCATATCCAGTAGTACAGTTTTTCACTCAGAAAAAACCCAGGCAAAAATTAAAGGCACTGAAATCTCATCTGCTAAAGTAGAAGTAATATAGTAAATCAGAAGGGTGCATCGATTTTTTTTTCTCATTAGCTTCACGATGTTTGTTACTACTTGATTATTCCTCAGCACAGCAGGGCCGCAGTGATCATAATATCTGACGACATTCAAACTACTGTGATTCGAAATGGTTCTAGTATGACCACATTACCTGAACCAAATCTTTCTCCTCTATCACTGACTTAACAGTTCCGCCTTTGGTAATGAGCTCAACAAGAATCTGCAAGGGCGGAATTGGAAATGGTATTATAAACTAACTATGACTAATGGTACTAAAACCTAACAAGACTGCAAATTTTTATAACAGAAAGTGTCATGAAGGCATGCAAAATATTTCAGAATAACTGAAGTACTAAAGTTCATTCTTGTGCAATCTGCAAAAAATTCCCCAGAGGCAGCAGCGGAAACAGATAGTGTTTCCTTTCGTATTTTGAAACTTATCTTTATCATAGCCACCCAACTATGCAAATCTTATTTCTTTTTGTAACTGAAAACTATGCAAATCTTCAGACTGACATAGTGCAAAAGAAACTGTCAAAATTCAAGTTTTGGCCATCATAATCAGTGCAGCACCATCAAATGGAAGAGACTGCAAACAACCCAGAAGTGCTTCAACCAAATCAAAGTCCAAAAGGCGTGACACACAAACAACAATACTTAAGAATAGTTACCTCCTTGCCAATCTTCCCACTGATAGTACCATTCTTTATGAATGCAATCAGTTCAGAAAGCTCAAGAGGTGTTAATTTAATTTCATCAATAGAGAGCTTTTCATTCTTCAGATAAGCCGTAATGTCACCCATGATCCAATTAGCAGCCAGCTTTGCATCAGCACCATGCTCAAGTGTAGAATCAAAGAAATGAGCAACCTGGGAGGAACATACACATATCACACTTTGAAATACACTTCAGTAACATAACATGCATGACAAAGTAAAAATGAGAGTAATACAGAAGATAATTACAATATCGTCGTTAGCAAGGAAAATAACATCTTGCATGCTGAGCCCCATGTTCTCATAACGCCTACGCTTTGCCTCTGGAAGCTCCGGCATTGAATTACGAATTTCATCAATGTAATCACTAGTCAGAACAACTTCAGGAAGATCAGGCTCAGGAAAATATCTGTAGTCGGCAAGTCCCTCCTTTTTCCGCATTGTAAAAGTTTTCTGAGTGCAGACAATGAAACGAATTTAAAGATGGTAGAAAAAGACCAATAGGTGAAAACAGAAGTCAACCAGCAAGGTGAGGCAACAACCTGAGAAGATTCATCCCATAGACGGGTTTCCTGTACAATTTTGTCAGCCTGGCTTTCTTTGTGAAGAAGAATCTGTCGGGCTATCTCATAATCTATTGCCCTACTTATTTCAGAAAATGAGTTCATATTCTTTATTTCAACCTGTCAGAAATTAGAATTGAAAGAAGCATGTGACGCCACATTGTCATCTTACAATAGCTACAAAAACTCAGAAGTTATCGCCTTTTAAAATAATAATGGTCCTGTTGTAATGTCCATGGTTGCTAAGATTTCCTGATCTGTGCCAACGGAATTAGCAGCATAGTTTGGTGTAGTTCATGACTCTCTGGCCACTTCTTTTAAGACAAGATTTATTTATCTCGAACACACATCTGAACGCTGTAATGTTGTAACTAGAAGACCACCAAAATAGTGGGAAACACAACATGTCCAAGGCACGAAAACAAAGACCAGAAAAATATAAGAAATAGGAGCCAAAAACTAACTAATAAAAGAAGAGAAATGCAAGAAAACAGGGGACTCAGCAAAGCCTCAGCAACTGCAGCTTTGGCAGGTTGAGCAGGCATGGCTGCCATCAAGTGGCCATGCATGCAGACGCAGCTCCCATAGACAACAGCCCCTGCCTGTTTCCATATTTCAGACTCATCAAGAATGGATTCAGCCAGCGTTGCACAATACAAGCGCGCTTGATTGAACAGACAGTCATTGCAGCATGCATGAAGGATTTTCATCTAGAATGAATTCAACCAATGACAAGACAGGACGTTTTGAAGGCAAAGAAAAATAACTCAGGATAATAAGGGAAAATATCTACAATTTTTACAAGCATACATGATTTTCTTTTCCTATACAAAGAAGTGAACCTCTAAAAAATTGAGATATTTCATGCGTTCACCAAATGGCTAACCAAATAACTTCTGATTCTACCTACTCCCTCCGTTCCTAAATACAAGTCTTTGTAGAGATTCCACTATGGACTACATGCGAAGCAAAATGAGTGAATCTACACTCCAAAATGCATCCACATTCATCCGTATGTGGTCCATAATGAAATCTCTACAAAGACTTATATTTAGGAACGGAGGGAGTATATAACATGCAATGTCAGTTTTATATTATGATGTACTGAAAATATCTGAGAAAATCATAAAGGGATTTTATTGTTTAAACTGATAACTTTGCAAGAAATCTAGGCTTTAATGGCCTAGCATGTGCTCCGGACATAAGTGTATCAACGAATCATCAGATCATAACACTGATGCAAATGTTGTCGGCATGGAATATATTAATACAGGATAAAAACAGTTGAGGAAGTCTAAAGTTTTGATGGTTACCTTTGTACTGAATTCTGATTGTCCAATAGGCCGGACAGATACATTCACATCACAGCGGAGGGAACCTTCCTGCATGTTGCCATTGCCCACTCCCAGGTATCTAACAGCCCTTTGTATCTCAGCACCATACTCAGCAGCCTCTATGCCTGTCCTCATATCTGGCTCTGAGACAATCTCTAGCAAAGGGACGCCGGCTCTATTTAGGTCAACCTAGCCAACCAGAATAGCAACCACTTCAATGACTTTAAAGTTGTAGCTACCAGTACAATGAGCCAGTACATAATTGTTTGATGCTGAATTTGCTCTATTTATTACTTCTTCTCTCTATCTATGATTTTCTGTCAAAGATTGGAGGAGCTAGTGCACAAGCACATTGTCTAGCGATGCTTCCACATAACCACACATGTAATGACACCTTGTTACAGATTGCCCAAACCACATGTTCTTGTATCAGATTTGAGAAGGCCTCTTTGCTTCTATGAAAGGCAAAGATCTAAACAGTGATTTGACATCAAGTGCAATTAAGCTGCTCTTGCCCCATGATGTGTAGGATTTGAATTTATGTTTGATATGAGATTGGTACTTACCTTCTGTATGACAGAAAGTACAGTTTCCTCTTATTATATGCCCCCTCTAGCATCAAATGTACAAGAAACACAATTCCCTGTATTACTTGATCTTCTTAGTTACAGTCCAATGTGTCGGAGAGTTTGTCTCTTAAGTAAATTCCACGACTCCTCATCTTTAGCATTTATGAATGCATCGGTTTAGAAATGTACTGTTGCGCTGTGGTGAATGTCAACTTTTCCATGATTCCAGGGCCATATCACAGAGCATCACATAATAGAATGAGAATAAAATATAACAGAAAACAGGTACTTAGTTAGGAAATACAAGGAAAACCTGAGAAAAACTCCCGGATTCAGAGTGAAGCAGCTTGCCAGCATCTTCTTCCATATGAACCCGCGTGACCCCAAATCGCCTGTGACCACCACCAAACTCCATTGGAATATCCAAATCAAGGTAACCCTTTTCAGCAATCGGAATGTCAAACTGCGAAATCTGGTATCCCTTGGGCAGATCTGGGTAGAAGTACTGCTTCCGATCAAACTTGGATGTCATGGAAATCTCACAGTTGAGAGCGAGGCCTAGCTTCACAGCACATTCAACAACCTTTGCGTTCAGAACCGGCAATGTCCCGGGGTGGCCCATGCAGGTGGGGCAAACGGTGCTGTTTGGCTGGGAGCCATAGTCGTATGGGCAGGAGCAAAATGCCTTTGTGATGGTTGAGAGCTGAACATGGGTCTCAATGCCGATCACCGCTTCAAAACCGTGTGTCTTCTGCTCCACTGCCTCCTTGGTAGCCTGTTGAATTGATTTGCGCACTGATTTGGGCTCGCTAGTCTGCACACTCTCCACCCTAGCTGTGAAGTGGGCTAGCGGAGGACGTCGAGTGGTACAGAACAGCCCTGCATTTGCTCCAGATAAGGTTTGTGTTCTGATCCCTCGTAGGAGCGTTAGAGCCATTGTGGCCAATGTGCCTCTCGTTCACAATCTACTGGATGGGCAACAAACAGCCTGCAACAGGAAGAGAACAAAAAACTTGAATACAGACAGATTTCAGGATAACATGACAAACCAATTCACAATTTAGCAGGCATTGTCTTCACTGAGTTTAGGTGGCTACACATATGATAAATCGGTCCAATCCTCTCATGGCGATTCTCACCAAAGATGAATCAAGCCATGCTTGCTCTCCAGATGAATCGGAAAAATCAATCCTACTGTTTTCTAGTACCAGACTTGATTGCTGGTAACTCTGAAATTAATCTATGAACCTTTTACCAAACACAAAACCACCATGAAGTCAGACATACTCAACCTAGTACGAATGCAGTATCGTCGCAATATTTGCTGAGTAGTACTCCCTCCGTTCCTAAATAGAAGTCTTTTCAGATATTTCAATACGGACTACATATAGAGCAAAATGAGTGAATCTACACTCTAAAATATGTCTATATACATCCGTATGTAGTCACTATTGAAATCTCTAAAAAGACTTATATTTAGGAACAGAGGAAGTACTCACGAGATGATCTATTACGGAGTTTGTTGAATACTTAGAAAACTACGCCAGTAACCGATGAGATATTACAAAGTTGGCATACGAGTGAGTCCATTGCTAGGGAAGGGGAAGTGGAAGGGGGAGCGGGGAGGGGAGCTGTACCACGGCAGCTGCGACAGCGGGGAGGCCCGCCGGTAGACAGAGATCAACGGCGGGGAGGTGCAGAGCAGGGCGCGCCAGAGGAACGGAGAAAGGAGAGGCAGTGGAGAGGGCTTGTTTAGGATGATTTTCCTTTCCAGACTAATCATCAATCACCACCAGGGGGCGAGCTGGGCCCCGAGAAAGGAAAACAGAGTCCCATTCATTTCTCTCTCCCTGTAGGCCCAGCCCAGCCAAATTCAGCCCAGTGAGAGAGAAACTGAGGCCATTAATCCCTGTCTGCCTCGCTCTAGGCTCTAAGCCTCTAACTGGCAAAGACTTCTTCTTTTTTTAGCTCAAAATAATAAAAAACTGGCAAAGACTTGAAATATGCTTGACACGACAGTGCAAGTATACATGGCAAACTGGAGACGTCCGGAGCTCAAACTGAACTCTTCAATATCAACTTATTCACATTGATGTTCACATTTAAAACTTTTTTCTGCACAGCATTATGCTCTACAGACTTTTGAAACGGTTAGGGAACAATATTGTACCTTTTCTCTGTTTCGAAAAAAATATTGTACCTTCTCTCAGCTACGAGACCTGCCTGCGATGCAACCATGCGGTGGAGGACCGCAACCATCTGTTCTTCACCTGCCCAGCGACTCGTAGGGTTTGGAGTACCACCAGGATTCACCCTCGGTTCAACCCTACCGCCGAGTTCTTCAGCACGTCGATCCATGCTATGTTGCCATCGTCAGTTCATCTCTTCATGCTGCTGCTCATCCTTTGGAAAATATGGGATGCCAGGAACAAGTTTTCCAAAATCTAGAGGTTGATGCTGACAGCACTGTTGAAGCTGTCCTTGATAATCTTGGTGTATGGGCTCACCATCTCAAGACGGAGACACTGATGGAACACGCCGGTCTGTGGCGTGATTTCCTCTCTTCACGCAATGCGTGACCACTGTAAACTCTAAACAGTTTTGAAATATATTCAGGTGGGGAGTCCATACAACAAGATCAATCCAACAAATAGATTAACTTCAGGGAGGCCAGCCAAAAAAAATGAATACATCGGGATGGACAATTAAACGATTAGGGAATCATCAGATCTCCCAAGCTTCAATCAGATATAGTCCATTATCCTCTTCTTAGATTAACTTCAGGGAGGGACACCCCAGGCAGACCAATAAATGCTCCATTATCCTCTTCTTATATTTGAAAGCATGGCTCAATCCAACAAATAGATAACTTCAGGGAGGGACACCCCAGGCAGACCAATAAATGCAAATAAGTTATTTCCCTATATCTATCTAAATAAAGGCTTGATACTACAAAAGCTTTGCTAGCTAATTTTCTCCAAGTGAATTCGACCAGACCATGGCTTGAGCTCCCGAGGAAATAACATGACCCCCAAAACGAAACACTTCTGATTGCTCGGACTTAAGCTTAATCTTTCCACCAGTTACTTTTGTACTTGATCTTCACAACTAAATCTAGACTATCAGCAGCAAGAGCATGTAAGATCATCTGATGAAGGTAAGCATGGCGGCTTGGTCCACACTTAAGTATTACTACAAAAATACAAAAATGAATGTTCTAAAGAAACCAGCTCAAGGAAAAATACATCATCCTGCTATCAGGCCTATACCCTGTGTTGGGTGGAAAGGGAAAGAAATATCAACAAAGTGCTTTACAACCAACAGAACAGGACTAGGCAGCAACTTAACCGAATATGGAACTGATGTTTAAACACGTGATTCTAATACAGCCGTTCCCTCAGTACTTACAAGAATACCTTCTTGCTAAAGGACTTTCTCATGCAAATAGATGTTCCATTAGAGACAATACACGGCTTGCCACCTGAATCAGTACTCTTCACAAGTTTTACAACTGCAAAGGAAGTCTCTTCTGATTGGCCCAGTCCAATTTAAGGATGCAGCTATAACTTCACATACTTGTCAACATAACCCTGAAGAAATGAAATAAATCGATTGGTACATACATATCCAAACATAATTATGCTGAACACAAGTAAAGAGCATGTGAAACACAATATATATATGTAAAACTTAGAATTATGTGCACCCATGCATAGCTGTTCTTCCAATTTGTTCATTTTTTTCTCGGAAAACGGTAAGGGAGTTCCCTGCTGAAACATATTAATAGATAAAACAAATTTACTATTGTAACAGACTGCAAGGCTTCATTGCCATAAGAAGCCTACACAATCTGGAAACTAAAATAACCAAAACCTAAAACTGAAACCAGCAACCAAAATAAGAACGCTAGAAGAACAAAAAGTGCACAAGAATGCCTTTATTCATCCTAGCCAATTAGACAAAGCATCAGCAAACTGTTGAAAAACTATAGCCTTCCAACTGTTCCTTCTTGTCAAAACATTCCAACAATTCAATGTAAACGGTTCAATAAATAAAACTTGCTTGCCTCCAGGTTGTTATTTATCTAATTTAAGCATTCAAAACTTAAGATGAATCCCAACCTCCCAAACATAACAGTGTAAACTAGAATTACATGATGCTAAATTCATACCCAATTACCAAAGAATTCTCGCCATCTCCATTTACAAAATCATAGTTTAAGAACTGAATAGCATGAAGACAAGAACATATGTTGCGTTTCACACTATAAGTGGCATAGCATATTTTCGGGTGTTTAGATATTTAAACAACCATGTAAAATGACCATATAGTACAGCATGGTAAATACTGGAAACTGTAAAGTAAACATATTGCCAGAATGAGTATTGGCAGATTCAGTACATAACCAGTATGCTGGTAGCAGTGTAGACATACCATTACTAGTTTGGTCACTTTCCTTTGGGAAGACTGGACATACTGTCTAATCTTGGCTGGTGTTTTCGGTATATGATTGCCAGGAACCGAACTAGAGACCTTATCAACTGTTTTCTTAACAATCATTTTGAAAGCCTCTCTGCTCATGTTTCCCTGCCTCCATGATGGCTTAAGAACTTCTTTAACGAAATCTGCAATAGCAGCCTTAAAAAGCTTCATTGATCTGGAGTCCTTACTCTTCTTACTTACATCCAATGACTGGTCATTGTCGATATCACCAGGAATATCTGAGCTCCAGTCCTTAGCACCTAAGGGCTCAGGACTTACATTCTCCACCACACCTGTTTCAGTATCTGCTGCCACCTCTCCAAGTTCTACAACTTCTGATTCAGCAACAAGCCCGAGTCCGTGCATATTTTTACTCTCCACTTCTATGTTCACAAGTTTTGATGCATTGCGACTACCAGTGGCACTCAGATTCGCCTCTTGACCAAGATCCATCTTGTTGATTGAATTGCTTGAGGGTTCAATACTATCCAGAAGTGGATCATAGGGACCCATAGGAGTAAAGCCAGGACAAGGTTGTTTCTGCCGACTGGGCACAACTTCTGCAGAACTTTCATTGAAACGAGTTCCAGATCCAGGAACAGACTGACCAAAAGGACTAGTTGTATTCATGAGCTCTACTGCTTTTGCTGAAGCAGACTCAACAGCATTTGGACTTTGAATAGGACTAATATCAAGAGTCGGATCTGTTTCAAAGGTAGATGCAAATGGGTTGTAGTGTGGCTTGATAGACGATTTAGGCAGAACAATGTCAGATATAGGTACAGGACCCAAGTCACTACTTCCTGGCAGATTTGATGGAAATATCTGGAAAGATGGGTAAGCTATGTTAGCTCCCGAAGCCAAACTGCCAGGAGGAGGCTGTTGCTGGTTATATGAAGATTGATGACTTGAATAAGACAGGCCTACACCAGCAGAAAACTCTGGCCGTCCATCTGGAAGAAGAACTGGTGCATTGTCAAGGGAAAAAGGGCTCTTAAACTCATCATTGTGGAAGGCAGCAGGCTGCTGTTGAGAAGGAAGAACTGGCTGGGGAGCATGAGGATGGAAATCCAATGGCCTAGGATGAGGAAGATCTGGTGCAGTATAGGTTCTTATCTGATTCTGCAGGAAATCATTTGATGGTGCCATAGCATTTGGCTGAAACTGCATCTGGGGTTCTGAACTTGCAACTAGTGGTTGTCCTGGTAGCAAACTCACATGGTGTGCTGATTTGCTCTGATGAAGATTAGCCCGCTTAGCAAGTGGTGACCTGCTTTGCCTTTCATGTGATGAACTGAAAGAAGAAAAAACGCGTTCTTAGAAATCCAGAAGGGGCCCTACTAATAAACTAGATGGCATGTAAAACAAATTAGAGGCAAAAAAAAAAGGCTTCCAATTTATAGAGATAAGCGGATGCATTTTTTAGTGAGTGGTGCAAGGTCCGGTACCTTTGGGATGGACTGTGCTTGTTCTCTCCGGAAGGGCTACAGCTCCTCCTTGCTATAGGTGACTGGCTACGGATTCGTTTTGTCTGGATCCTCCCATACCTTTCACTATGTTGCCTTCCAGCAGACTCACTGCCACTTAAACTTTCTGTGACTGGCTGCCCCGGCTCATCTGAGTTGTGATTTATTGGGCTTCTCTCATCCTTATGCTGATGCATTCTAGGCTCATAATTCTGCTGAAGGCAAGGAGCTGCATTCACATTTTCCTCTGCATTAGTAACCTGCTGATGACCAATTTCAGTGTTTGTATCACTTGATTGATTCGGCTCATTATCTTCAGGCAGCACAGGGTTGCTGGAAGCACGAGTATGCTCCTCCTCATCCTCGCTATCATCTGAGGCATAGTCTTGTTGTATTAACTGCAACTGGCTCCCAGCTTCGACAGACACATTTCCAGTTTTAGTCTTCCCACTGCTGCCAGGTGCCAAATCACTGCCAAGGTTGGACATGTCATTAACAGCCTTTGGCACATTAACAGTATTATTATCTCCAGAGCATTCAGCAGCAGCAGGCGAAGAATTGACAACGCTCAGATGAACCCTTGATGGTGAGTCCTCATCTCCTGAAATTTAACTTCAGAAAGTAAATTTACAGAAATAAACTAGCTCAAGAATGAAGCTGAATGGAGTGTCATATCAATCCAGAAGTCTGAGTAGTGGTACATTGGTAGAGAAGGACATAGATATATTGATAGTTAGCCATCATATAGATTGCTATGCAGATGGACAAGGTTGATGGTCATAGAACTGTACAGAAAAAGAAGAGAACATACTGGACCACTATCAGGTAAAATGGGCAGGATACCAAATAAACCCACAGAGTAATTAACAACTTGCGCCATAAGATGTGCCAAGCTGAATGTTACGATACAACCCCGCAAAAAAGGAATGCTACGATACACAATGTGGAGAGTGGGGAGGATCCACTCACCACCCATATCCATATCCGAGTCATCAGACACAATTAATTCAGTTGCTTCTTTCTCACTTTTGCCTTCATGACCACCATCTGGGGCACCTTCCTTTCCTTCTGTCTCTGCACATGACTCTGCAGTTGCTGGAGCAGCTGGTGGTGACGGAGGCATTAGAGGGGGAGAAGATGGTGGCGGGGGTGGAGGTGGGAGGTTATCTGGAGCAATGCTTGGTGGCCGCGGTGGTGGTGGAGGGAGAGGCACTGGCATGGGATACTGCGGAGGGGGCTGATACATGGCTTGCGGCGGCCCAGGCATTTGCATATGCCCAAAACCCCTCTGATGTGGGAGCATTGGCATGTGGTGCATCTGACTGAGATGGGCATAAGGATAGGCCTGATTCTGATGTGGCAGCATGCCATGCTGGTACTGCCCAGGCGGTGGACGCATTGCTGGGGGCTGCGGGTACTGCGCCAACGGCGGTGGCGGTGGTAACGACTGCTGGGGGAAGCCAGCCGTTACCCCAGCTTGTGGTCGAGGCGGCGGCGGCGGCAGCGGTTGCTGCGACAGCGGCGGAAGCGGCGGTGGTGCGGCATGACGGAAGTGTGGATTAAAGCCCCCTCCCTGTCCGTACATCCCCGGCTCGGAGTCCAAACCCTTGAAGAAACCTCCTGCAAAATAGTAGAGCTGCTGGTTATTACTCCACAAAACGAACTAATCGAACAGGAGATGGGGAACAATCAAACAGCCAACAACGCGATTAACCCACATGAAGCACCCCCATTCCGCGAACCACAAACCCTAGATCGAATCATGCAAGGATCGAAACGACCGTAGCAACCGCACCACGAACCGGGAGTCGATGAATGCGCGGAGGGGGGCTCGAAAATTACCTCTCACGAGCTGGGTTCGAGTTGGAATCGAAGCGAAATCTCCGGGGGGGGGGGGGGGGGGGGGGGGCGTCGAGGGTTTGCGGCGGGCGGCAGTCGCCGGCGGTTGGCTTCTGACCTAGGACGAACGGGCGGGGCCGGCGGCGCGCGGCGGGGTTCGGATGCGACCGGCGAGGTTGGGAGTGGGAGCGGATGGATTGGGGAGAACGAACCGGCTCGGGCTGGGTTGGGTGGATGGGCTCAGGTCGGTCGGGTCGGCTTCGCGATCGTACGGGTGTGTATAGCTGGCCAAACGGGCCGGGCTAAACAGGCCGGCCCGCGAGCACGCCGGCACGGCCCGCCATGGGCCAGGCACGGCACGGGCTAAACGGGCCGTGCCCGGCACGCGGCACGCCTTGGGCCGTGCCTGGGCCTGGAGCCTGGGCACGCGGGCCGGCACGGCACGGCCCGTTTAATTTTTTTATATATATTTTTAGATTTATATATATATATATATATACCTAAAATACAGCCCAATAGGCCTAAAAACCAGCCCAGCAGGCTGAAAATGTGCAGCCCAGCGTGCTAAACGGGCCATCGGGCCGGCCCGTTTACTAATCAGGCCGTGCCTGGGCCAAGGAGCAGCGCCCGTGGGCCGGCACGGCACGGCCCGGCTATTAAACGTGCCATGGCGGGCCGTGCCGGGCCAGGCACGATTAGCACGGGCCGTGCCGTGCCGTGCCGGGCCGGCCCGTTTGGCCAGGTCTGCGGGTGTGGTTCTCAGCAAGTTCGTGCTCTGTTCAAGGTTCAAAAGGCTTTTTGCGTAAGGCCGATAAACGGCGTAGGTCAACCGATTCTAAACCAGGATCGGTCGCCTCCTGTCCGTTCGATCATGATGTCCCGGCAATACAATCACTTTCTACCCGAATCCACTCGCACGCGTAGCCATCCTTCGCAAACATACAACGTGTTTTCTGTCTCTTGCCGGTTGTCCTTCCCCGCCACCACCCTCGCCGTCCGTCGTTGCTTGCCGCCCTCGCCATCGATCGCAGGTCATCATCCTCGCCGCTCGTTACAGCTCGTCGTCGCCGCCCTTGCACTATTATCGTGGTAGGTGGCTCATTTTAGCATCGCCCGTCGCCGGTTGCAGCAGCTCGACTCGGCAGTCGTCGCACGAGCGTCCTCCGCGACATGAAGCGGCACCGTCGCATCACCGCCGCTCGTCCCCCGTCACTCACAGTATCGTCGTCAATGATTGTAGTAGTGTCATTGTCGGTTGCAGCTTTATCTTGGCCTATTGCAGCTCTGCCCCTTGCTGACTGCAACTCCGACATAGCCGGTTGTAGCTATGCTAACAAACGGGTGAAGTTCGGTGCACCACAGGTCGCAGCACCGATGTCTTCACGCACTGGTCATTGTCTCCTCAGGTGGCTCGGCTCGCAGCATAAGCATGCGACCCTTGCAGCACCGTGCAGCCCAACTCGCGAGTAGAGCATGTGGTGAGAGATAGTTGAACCGCAACGCTGGCAGCCTCCCCCCTGTAGTGTCAAAGTTGCATGTGTTGTTGCTCACAGTAGAGCCGCCGACCAGCTCACTCGACCACCCATTGCAACGGCTTTGGAGAAAAATAGGGGATGGGTGTGGCTATGGACGTCGCTAGCTGGAGCAGCGCAGGGAAGATCAGGTTTGGCAAAGGTGGAGTGAAACTATCAGGACCCCGATTCCAAGTCACATCGATCTAGCTGGTAACACCTCATATCACTTTGCGGCCTCACGCACGGTATTCCCATGGGTGTCGCCTTACCATGGCCCGGGACTGTTTGCGCCTTTTGGCTCACGTATATGATAGTGTCGCTAGCATCCATATGACAGAGAACCCGGGCCGACATGACTAGTCGTGAACCCAAAGTGGCACTAACTTACGGGGACAGGCATACATGAATCAACATCGAGCATGTCGGTCAGCAGCGTGCGAATTCGGGCTGTAGCACTAGGCTAACAGGACTTCGGTGAACCGGGCTGTAGCAGGCTAGGCAGGACTCCGGATGTCACCGCGTGACATTTCCCCGAAGGGACAGACACAGGAACGAAGTGAATCACATGCCGGCCAGTCAAGTGTTTCGGAGCAGTAGTGCTGGGCTAGCAGGACTCCGGTGAACCGGGCTGTAGCAGACTACTATGGCTCATGGAAACACAAGACTACATTTCCCCATAAGAGAGGCTACCAAGGATAAACAACTAGGTTGTCAGATCCCACACATACCAAGCATTTCAATCATACACACAATATGCTCGATATGTGTAAATACATCATGACATCACAACAAAACTCTACGACTCAAAGTATTTATTCATAAGACTCCGAAGAGTCAGATATTACAAACATGGGTCTCATGACCCAACATACAGAGTATACAAGCAACAAGCACATGCGGAAGCTTAACTTGTCTGAGTACAGACAACTACAAATGAAGAAGGCTGAGGAGCCTGACTATCTACAAGACCCTCCTAAGGGTACAAGATCGTAGCTAAGGTAACAAGCTAAACGTTGAAGTCCATGCGGAACTACTAGTGAGACTCAAGTCTCTCTGCAAAGCATAAAATAAGCAAACGTGAGTACAAATGTGTAACGCCCCGGATGTAACTTTCCCTATTTGTACTCCAACTCTTGCCGTTTCCGGCGTTAAGTTATATTTATTTCTCGGGTTCAGGTCTTTGTCTCCGTGTGTTGTTTTCTTTGTCATGCATCTCATATCATGTCATCATGTGCATTGCTTTTACATACGTGTACATCTCATGCATTCGAGCATTTTCCCCGTTGTCCGTTTTGCATTCCGGCGCTTCGTTCTCCTCCGATGGTCATTTCTAGCTTTCTTTTGTGTGTGGAGATTAAACATTTCCGGATTGGACCGAGACTTGCCAAGCGGCCTTGATTTACTACCGGTAGACCGCCTATCAAGTTTTGTATCTTTTGGACTTCGTTTGATACTCCAACGATTAACCGCGGGACCGCAAAGGCCTCGTGTGTGTTGCAGCCCAACACCCCTCCAATTTGGCCCAAAACCCACCAAACTCTGCTCCATGTCCTAGAGCGTTCGATCACGATCGCCTGGCCGAAAACCGCACCTCATTTGGACTCTCCTAACTCCCTCTATGCATATATATATACCCCCCCATTCCAAATCTCGGATTCTCTCCCCCTAACCCTAAAAAAAATAGATCTCCGCCGCGACCGGACAACGTCCGCGCCGAGCCGGACGTGTCCGGATCCGCCGCCGCCTACCGCCGCTTGCCACGTGGCCTCGCCTGTCCCCGCCGCGGCCGCGGCCCGGGAGCCCGAGGCCGGCCCCCGCGGCCCACATCGCCGCCCGCCGCCGCCTCGCACCAGCTCCGCCGCCCGCCCGGTCGCCCGCCGCCGCCCGCGCCGCTCTGTCGCCTCCTTGCTCCGCCCGCCGACAGCCGCCGCCGCCCGGGGCCGCCTGCCACCTCGCCTCGCCGCGGGCCGCCGTCGCCGCCCGGCGTCGCTCCACCGCCATCACCGGTCGCCATCGCCGGCCCCGCCTCACCTCCTCACGCCGGTCGCCGCCCTGCCTATCGCCGGCGAACGGTGCTCCGGCCGCCTCGGTCGCGCGCGGGGTAAAAAAAGAACCCTAGATCTGATCTGAGAGAGGGGTTTTTTCACTAAGTCCCTAAATTTTTAGTCCAAGTTGATATGTTTGAGGCTCCGTAACTTTGCATCTGTAGCTCCGATTTGGGCATATAGCATATCAAAATGTTCATCTCAGAGAGTACATCATTTCGTTCCATTGCATCATTTTCATTTGAGCTCATCTCGATGCCCGAAATGCTATTAGAAGAGGGCTTCGTGAGTTAATTGTCAGATCTGCTAGTTCATCTTAGACTTTTGTCATTTTTGCCATGATTGTTGTGTGCGTGATATGCCTGTGAGTCCTTCATATGTTTTGATAAGGATTTTGTCTTCTTTCTAGGGGTGCAACCCATGCATTTTTAGGATGTGTGTGGTGACTTGTGCAACCTTGCAAAGTGAGGCACCCGGTAAATCAGTTTTCAGGGACTTAGTAGTTTTCACTAAGTCTGGGATTATTTAGTTCATGGTGCCATATGTTCAGCTTGTTTCCTAGTGATCCGTGCCTCTTTTGAGGATGATCAGTAAAGGAGTTTTGTTAATCATGTTATGCTCTATCCATCCATGTCTTTGTTTGCAATTATGGGGCACCCTAGCTTGAGTCAATCGAGCTCTACTTTTGCTTCGTTGTGAGTCTGGGCAGATCGTCAACTTGTTTGCGATTTTGCCGATGTTATTGTAGTTGATCCGTGCATGCTATGCCATTGTTCTTGCCATGTCCAGCTTGCATTTTGTGCCTTCTTAAGGGATGTATGCTTGCCTTGCCATGACTTGCACCGTGGTGAGTGCATCGAGCTCGTTTACGTGCCTTCGTGAGTTATATTTCAGCATGTCCTAGTTTTCACTATCTGAAAACTGATTGTATTTTAGCTATGTTCGTGTGCCCGTTAGTATATTTTATGAACCCTTTTGGCCCCAGGTTATTTTGGGTCTTTTGTTAAGCTTGTTGAGTAGCTCCATGCCATGTTCTTCTTTGTCTTAATCAGGTCATGTATCATGTTGTTTTGCTGCTCCGAAGAGGGCTTCACGATCTGAAATTTCAGACAAGTGTTAATTTCACTAAGTCTGGAATCTGTTTTGCATTTGCGTTTTTGCCATGCTTGTTTGAACCTCATAATGGATGAATTGGCCGTGGCTCAGTGCTAGTCTTTTGTTAAGCATCTTGTGTGCATCCCTGCCATGTATTTTGTTGTCATGATTGGTGGCTGTAGCATGTTCGTTTGTTGCATTTAGATGCCTACTTGCTGTAAATTGCAGACCGGTGTCATTCTTAAAACGCTTGCCATTTCCAAACCGTAACTCCGTTTCCAATGATCTTTATATCGTTTTCAAGCGATTTCATCCCCTCTTTCCAGTGGCACCCTTGGAATTCCAAGTTGAGGCCAAGTTCATGCATTTCCTGCCATATCTTGCATTTTGCATCCTGCATCGCATCCCGCATAGCATATCACCATTTCATCATATTGCTTGGTCTTGCACGTGGTTGATTGTATCCTTGTTGCTTGTTTGTCTTGTTTGGGTAGAGCCGGGAGACGAGTTCGCAAACGAGGAGCCCGTTGAGTTTGCTCTTGAGGATCCAGTCAACTCTGACAACTGTGCAGGCAAGATGATCATACCCTCGAAATCACTACTATCTTTGCTATGCTAGTTTGCTCGCTCTTTTGCTGTGCCATTGCTGCGATGCCTACCTTTTGCTTGTCAGTCTCCCAAATTGCCATGTCAACCTCTAACCCACCATGTCCTAGCAAACCGTTGATTGGCTATGTTACCGCTTTGCTCAGCCCCCTCTTATAGCGTTGCTAGTTGCAGGTGAAGATTGGAGGCCGTTCCTTGTTGGAACATTTATTTACTTGTTGGGATATCATTATATTGCTATGTTATCTTAATGCATCTATATACTTGGTAAAGGGTGGAAGGCTCGGCCTCTCGCCTAGTGTTTTGTTCCACTCTTGCCGCCCTAGTTTCCGTCAGATCGGTGTTATGTTCCCGGATTTTGCGTTCCTTACGCGGTTGGGTTATTATGGGAACCCCTTGATATTTCGCCTTGATTAAAGCTTTTCCAGCAATGCCCAACATTGGTTTTACCATTCGCCACCTAGCCCTTTTCTTTCCCTTGGGTTCTGCAGACTCAAGGGTCATCTTATTTTACCCCCCCCCGGGCCAGTGCTCCTCTGAGTGTTGGTCCACCTGTCAGCTACCGGTGGCCACCAGGGGCAACTCTGGGCTGGCCTACCCGTACCTAGGACAATCTGAGTGTGCCCTGAGAAAGAGATATGTGCAGCTCCTATCGGGATTTGTCGGCACATTCGGGCGGTGTTGCTGGTCTTGTTTTAACTTGTCGAAGTGTCTTGAGTTACCGAGATACCGAGTCTGATCGGAATGTCTTGGGAGGAGGTCTATTCCTTCGTTGACCGTGAGAGCTTGTCGTGGGCTAAGTTGGGACTCCCCTGCAGGGATTGAACTTTCGAAAGCCGTGCCCGCGGTTATGGGCAGATGGGAATTTGTTAATGTCCGGTTGTAGATAACTTGAACCTTAATTAATTAAAATGAATCAACTGAGTGTGTTACCGTGATGGCCTCTTCTCGGCGGAGTCCGGGAAGTGGACACGGTGTTGGAGTTATGCTTGCGCAGGTTGTTCTTCTAGATTCTCGCTCGTGCTTTGCCTCCTCTTCTCGCTCTCTTTTGCGTATAAGTTAACCACCACATATGCTAGTCGCTTGCTGCAGCTCCACATATATATTTGCCTATCCTTCCTATAAGCTTAAATAGTCTTGATCGCGAGGGTGCGAGATTGCTGAGTCCCTGTGGCTCACAGTACTATAACTCCAGATGCAGGTCCAGGTGATTCCGCTCCAGGTGACGAGTACGAGCTCAAGTGGGAGTTCGACGAGGACTCTCAGCGTTACTACGTGTCTTTTCCTGATGATCAGTAGTGGTGCCCAGTTGGGGGTGATTGGGACCGTGTCGCATGTTGGGTTCTCTTCTATTTTGGCACCGTAGTCGGGCCATGAGTGTGTTGGTTGATGTAATGTTATTTATGTTCTTGATTGACGTGGCGAGTGTAAGCCAACTATGTTATCTCCCCTTATTATTTACATTACATGGGATGTTGTGAAGATTGCCTAACTTGCGACATATGCCTTCAATGCGATTATGTCTCTAAGTCGTGCCTCGACACGTGGGAGCTATAGTCGCATCGAGGGTGTTACAAGTTGGTAATCAGAGCCT
This sequence comes from Triticum aestivum, assembly GCF_018294505.1. Lineage (NCBI taxonomy): Eukaryota > Viridiplantae > Streptophyta > Magnoliopsida > Poales > Poaceae > Triticum > Triticum aestivum. The sequence goes on along the minus strand of NC_057797.1, from coordinate 419,160,395 downwards.
TCCCCGACCTTAGGAGCCCCATTGCTTGATCGTTTTTAGCGGCCGAGTTGTGTCTAGAAAAATGTTTTGAGTCATTTAGGAATTATATATCGGAGAGCTTAGGAATTCTTTTTACTTCCCAGTCTCCTCATCGCTCTGGTAAGGCATCCTGACGTAGAGTTTTGACTCTTCTCTTCTCAAATTTCACTAAATTTTTTAGGATCACGCGAGTATCTGGGAATCGTTCCGATGGCTTATGATGAGAATACTGTCTTGGTGCCTCCTGTCAGGGGTTTAGTGGAAGTGTCCCGGGGAGTTGAGCTCTGAGGTGTTGTCATCATAATTTTATCGTTGCAATTCTGGAATACTTGAGTTTAGTACGCCGATATCGAAAATCTCTTTTATGCAGTTCGTTGGTGAGATAACCTCGACGCCACCCAGTACTGGGGTGGGAGTTCGGGAGTATCGCCATAACTTGTATAACAGATGCTTTTCGAAGGTTGAGGTAGATGGTTTCCGAAGTTTTCTTGGTTATGTGTTGAAGGATGGATACAGCTGGATGTAGGATTTGCTAGTTTGGGTGAGATATTATGCTTCCCCTGTATCCCCAACACCTGATTGCATAACCGGAAAGGTTCGGGAGTTTCATAGGTGGGAATTCTAGTAGCTCTAGTTCTTCTTCCACGAATATTGGTTTGAGATTGGGATTTCTTACCGATTATTCGTTCTTGATCCGTACCTTGTTGTTTTACTTCTTCTACCTTAATTCTACGTGGCTTCTCAATTTATGGATATGTGACCATTTCAAGAGGAATGCATTCGTTCATTTTGTTCGGATGTGAAGACTATATGTTGCAATTTTCATTCTGTTGGATTCAGCTTCAATATTTATCTGTCAATGTGCTAATGGTGGTTAACCTCTTCAGGATGGCTCCTCCAACGCGCATGACTCCAAATCCTGATCCGCCACCACCTCCACCTCCTCCAGAGGCATGGCAAGCTGTGATGGCCGCAACCAATGCAAACACATAGCTGATCATGCAAATTCTTCAAGAGCGCAATCAAAGCAGTCAAGGGAATCAAGGCAGCAATCAGAGTCACTTTGCTACACTCAACCAGTTCCTTGCTAACGGGCCAAAGACTTTCAGCATTTGTGTTGAGGCAACCGATGCTGACGATTGGCTTGTGGATCTGTGTAAGCATTTCGAGTGCAGTAACGTCAGACCTGAGGACTTTGTCAAGTTCGCTTCCTTCCAACTCAAAGATCAAGCTGCAGAATGGTTCCAGTAGTACAAGGATTCCAGAGGTGGACGTGTTATCACTTGGGATGATTTCCGTCGAGATTTCCGAGCTCATCATATTCCCCAGAGCGTGGTTGAAAGCAAGCGTGAGGAATTCCGCAATCTGAAGCAAGGCTCTTTGTCTGTCTATGACTACAACAAGTTGTTCCAGAAGCTTGCCCGCTTTGCCAAGCAGGACGTGCCTGATGAGAAGAGCATGATATACCAGTTCAGGGGTGGTCTCAGAGAAGATATTCAACTCGCTCTTGTTCTCTTCGAGCCCTTGAGATACGATGAGTTCTACAACATGGCACTGAATCAAGAGGCTGCTCAGTTGAGGTGTGATGCTTCCAGGAAGCGAGTCAGAGATGTTACTCCTTCTTCCTCTACTCAAGTGGCCAAGCAGCAGAAGTTTTGGCTTCCTCCTCCTCCGTTCCGTCAGCCGTATCAGCAGAAGAGCAAAGGTGGCAGTGGTTCTTCCCACCCACCCAACCCTGGCTTTCAGAACAAGACTTCGTCTCAACCTCCAAGATCGAGTGCTCCGTATCACCGTCCGCTTTCAGAGGTCACGTGCAACAAGTGCCAACAGAAGGGTCACTATGCCAACAAGTGTCTCAACCAGAGGCGTCTTCCTCCTCCTCCTCCTGTCAGATCGGCAAGTACAGCTGTGGTCAAGCATAACCCCAAGCATGCCAAGGTCAATTTGATGAATGCAGCTCAGGCAGAGGACTCGTCAGATGTGATCATGGGTAACCTTCCTGTTAATGATATTCCTGCAAAAGTTCTTTTTGACACTGGTGCATCGCATTGCTTCATCTCGAGACCGTTTACAAATAGGCATGAATTGGTTTCGCAAGTTTTGCCTAGTCCTTTAGCAGTTGTTTCTCCCGGTAAGCGCATGCAGGCTAACTCCATCGTTCCGGATGTTTCTATCACTTTGGGTGACTACAAGTTCTTGGCTTCTCCTACGGTTCTCGGTGACTCGGATATTGATCTTATTCTCGGAATGGATTGGCTTTCTAAGCACAAGGCTCAGCTTGATTGTGCAACCAGGCAGATTCAATTGACTCATTCGTCTGAGGATGTAATTGTCTTTGCCGCTCGTGATGATACCATTCGTCTGTTTTCTCTCAATGAGAGGGGTGAATTGGATGCCATCTCTCAAATTCCAGTCGTTTGCGAATATCAAGACGTCTTTCCAGAAGAGCTTCCAGGAATGCCTCCGCACCGGCCAGTTGAATTCGTTATTGAACTTGAGCCTGGCACGGAACCTGTGTGCAAGCGTCCTTACAAGCTCGGACCTGAAGAGTTGAAGGAGCTGAAGAAGCAACTCGATGAGCAAGAGAGAATGGGTCTCATCCGGCCTAGTTCTTCTCCGTGGGGTTGTGGTGTTCTTTTTGTGAAGAAGAAGGATGGAACGGACCGACTTTGTGTTGATTACCGTCCAGTGAACAAGAAGACCATCAAGAACAAATACCCACTTCCCAACATCAATGAGCTGTTCGAACAACTCAAAGGTGCTCAAGTATTCTCCAAGCTTGATCTCCGTATGGGTTATCACCAGATTCGCATTCGTGAAGAAGATATTCCCAAGACAGCATTCAGAACAAGCTTTGGTTCATATGAATACACTGTCATGTCTTTTGGCCTCGCCAACGCTCCTCCGACGTTCTCTCGCATGATGAACTTCATCTTCAACGCCTACACCAATGACTTCGTTTTGGTCTATCTCGACGACATTCTGGTTTTCTCCAAGAACAAGGAAGATCATGCCAAGCATTTGCGTTTGGTTCTTGATAAGCTCAGAGAACATCAGTTCTACGCCAAGTTCTCCAAGTGTGAATTTTGGCTCGATGAGGTTCTTTATCTTGGCCATATCATCTCTGCCAAGGGCATTGCCGTGAATCCTGAGAAGGTGTCTGCAATTGTGAATTGGGAACCTCCTCAGAACGTGAAGCAACTCCGCAGTTTTCTCGGTCTCGCAAGCTATTGCCGAAGATTCGTTGAAAACTTTTCTAAGATCGCGAAGCCTCTCTCAAATCTTCTTCAGAAGCACGTCAAGTACGTTTGGTCTCCGGAGTGTGATATTGCTTTCAACACTTTGAAAGAGAAATTGATCACTGCTCCAGTTCTGACTCCGCCTGATGAATCCAAGCCGTACGAGGTCTTTTGTGATGCCTCTCTCCAAGGTCTTGGCGCGGTTTTGATGCAAGAGAAGAAAGTTGTTGCTTATACATCTCGCCAGTTGAAGCCTAATGAGAAGAACTACCCCACTCATGATCTCGAGTTGGCGGCAGTTGTGCATGCTCTGTTGACTTGGAGACATCTTCTATTGGGAAGAAAAGTGGACATTTTCACTGATCACAAGAGTCTCAAGTACATCTTCACTCAGCCTAATCTCAACCTCAGGCAAACTCGATGGGTCGAAATGATTCAAGAGTATAATCCGAGTATTGAGTATACTCCAGGCAAGGCCAATGTGATTGCTGACGCTTTGAGCAGAAAGGCTTACTGCAACAGTCTGATTCTTAAGCCTTTTCAACCCGAGCTTTGTGAAGCTTTCCGCAAACTTAATCTGCAAGTTGTTCCTCAAGGTTTCCTCGCCAACCTTCAAGTCTCTCCTACCTTAGAAGACCAGATTCGCCAAGCCCAGCTTCTTGATGCTATGGTGAAAAAGGTGAAGATTGGGATTGCCAAGAGTCAGTCCAAGTACAAGTGCTACCGCCTTGATGACAAGGACACTCTCTTCTTCGAGGATCGTATTGTTGTGCCCAAAGGTGACCTCCGTAAAGTGATCATGAACGAGGCTCACAATTCTCTCCTCTCCATCCACCCTGGGAGCACGAAGATGTATCAGGACCTCAAGCAAGCTTATTGGTGGACTCGAATGAAGCGCGAGATCGCTCAATTCATGAATGAATGTGATGTCTGCAGAAGAGTGAAGGCAGAACACCAAAGGCCAGCTAGTCTCCTCCAACCTCTTGCCATTCCGGAATGGAAGTTTGACCACATTGAAATGGACTTCGTAACTGGGTTTCCAAAGTCCAAGCGTGGCAATGATGCTATATTCGTTGTCATCGACAAACTCACCAAAGTGGCTCACTTTCTGCCTATCAAAGAGTCGATCACTACAGCTCAATTGGCGGAACTCTATACCTCTCGCATTGTCTCTCTACACGGTATTCCTCAAGTGATCTCTTCAGACCGTGGCAGCATCTTTACCTCGAAGTTTTGGGATTCTTTTCAGAAGGCCATGGGCACTAACATCCGCTTCAGCACAGCTTTCCATCCTCAAACAAGCGGTCAAGTCAAGCGTGTCAACCAGATTCTTGAAGATATGCTCAGGGCTTGTGTGATCTCCTTCGGCATGAAATGGGAGGATTGTCTTCCTTATGCTGAATTCTCATATAACAACAGTTTTCAAGCAAGTTCGGGCAAGGCCCCTTTTGAAATTCTGTATGGCAGGAAGTGCCGTACCCCTCTCAACTGGTCTGAAACCGGTGAACGTCAGCTTTTGGGTAATGACTTAATCACAGAAGCAGAAGAAATGTGCAAAGTCATTCGTGATAACCTCAAAGCAGCCCAATCCCGCCAGAAGAGCTACTATGATAGTAAGCACCGTGATTTGGCTTTCGAGATCGGAGATCATGTTTACCTCCGTGTCTCTCCTATGAAAGGTACTCGCCGCTTCGGTATCAAAGGGAAGCTTGCCCCTAGATACGTGGGACCTTTCAAGATTGTCAGCAAGAGAGGCGATCTCGCCTATCAACTCGAGCTTCCTTCAAACTTTGCAAATGTTCATGACGTGTTCCATGTCTCTCAGCTTCGAAAGTGCTTCAAGACTCCTGACTGCATAGTCAACTTCGAGGACATTGAGCTCCAAGAAGATCTCTCCTATCGTGAGCACCCAGTTGCTATTCTTGAAGAGACTGAACGCAAGACTCGCAACAAGTCAATCAAATTTCTCAAAGTCAAATGGTCACACCATTCCGACCGTGAAGCTACCTGGGAACGCGAGGATCACCTCCGTTCTGAGTACCCGGAGTTCTTTCAGTCCTAGATCTCGGGACAAGATCTTTTCGTAGTGGTGGAGTGTTGTAACGCCCCGGATGTAACTTTCCCTATTTGTACTCCAACTCTTGCCGTTTCCAGCGTTAAGTTATATTTATTTCTTGGGTTCGGGTCTTTGTCTCCGTGTGTTGTTTTCTTTGTCATGCATCTCATATCATGTCATCATGTGCATTGCTTTTGCAAACGTGTTCATCTCATGCATTCGAGCATTTTCCCCGTTGTCCGTTTTGCATTCCGGCGCTTCGTTCTCCTCCGGTGGTCATTTCTAGCTTTCTTTCGTGTGTGGGGATTAAACATTTCCGGATTGGACCGAGACTTGCCAAGCGGCCTTGGTTTACTACCGGTAGACCGCCTGTCAAGTTTCGTATCTTTTGGACTTCGTTTGATACTCCAACGGTTAACCGCGGGACCGCAAAGGCCTCGTGTGTGTTGCAGCCCAACACCCCTCCAATTTGGCCCAAAACCCACCAAACTCTGCTCCATGTCCTAGAGCGTTCGATCACGATCGCGTGGCCAAAAACCGCACCTCATTTGGACTCTCCTAGCTCCCTCTATGCCTATATATATACCCCCCCATTCCAAATCTCGGATTCTCTCCCCCCTAACCCTAAAAAAAATAGATCTCCGCCGCCGCCGGACAACGTCCGCGCCGAGCCGGACGTGTCCGGATCCGCCGCCGCCTACCGCCGCTTGCCACGTGGCCTCGCCTGTCCCCGCCGCCGCCGCGGCCCGGGAGCCCGAGGCCGGCCCCCGCGGCCCACATCGCCGCCCGCCGCCGCCTCGCACCAGCTCCGCCGCCCGCCCGGTCGCCCGCCCGCCGCTCCGCCGCCATCCTCGCTCCGCCCGCCGGCAGCCGCCGCCGCCCGGGGCCGCCTGCCACCTCGCCTCGCCGCGGGCCGCCGCCTCCGCCGCGAGCCGTCGCCGCCGGCGCTCCGCCGCCACCATCGGTCGCCATCGCCGGCCCCGCCTCACCTCCTCACGCCGGCCGCCGCCCTGCCTGTCGCCGGCGAACGGCGCTCCGGCCGCCTCGGTTCGCGCGCGGGGTAAAAAAAGAACCCTAGATCTGATCTGAGAGAGGGTTTTTTTCACTAAGTCCCTAAATTTTTAGTCCAAGTTGCTATGTTCGAGGCTCCGTAACTTTGCATCCGTAACTCCGATTTGGCATATAGCATATCAAAATGTTCATCTCAGAGAGTACATCATTTCATTCCATTGCATCATTTTCATTTGAGCTCATCTCGATGCCCGAAATGCTGTTAGAAGACGGCTTCGTGAGTTAATTGTCAGATCTGCTAGTTCATCTTAGACTTTTGTCATTTTTGCCATGATTGTTGTGTGCGTGATATGCATGTGAGTCCTTCATATGTTTTGATAAGATTTTGTCTTCTTTCCAGGGGTGCAACCCATGCATTTTTAGGATGTGTGTGGTGACTTGTGCAAGCTTGCAAAGTGAGGCACCCGGTAAATCAGTTTTCAGGGACTTAGTAGTTTTCACTAAGTCTGGGATTATTTAGTTCATGGTGCCATATGTTCAGCTTGTTTCCTAGTGATCCGTGCCTCTTTTGAGGATGATCAGTAAAGGAGTTTTGTTAATCATGTTATTCTCTATCCATCCATGTCTTTGTTTGCAATTATGGGGCACCCTAGCTTGAGTCAATCGAGCTCTACTTTTGCTTCGTTGTGAGTCTGGGCAGATCATCAACTTGTTTGCGATTTTGCCAATGTTATTGTAGTTGATCCGTGCATGCTATGCCATTGTTATTTCCATGTCTAGCTTGCATTTTGTGCCTTCTTAATGGATGTATGCTTGCCTTGCCATGACTTGCACCGTGGTGAGTGCATCGAGCTCGTTTATGTGCCTTCGTGAGTTATATTTCAGCATGTCCCAGTTTTCACTAAGTCTGAAAACTGATTGTATTTTAGCTATGTTCGTGTGCCCGTTAGTATATTTTATGAACCCTTTTGGCCCCAGGTCATTTTGGGTCTTTTGTTAAGCTTGTTGAGTAGCTCCATGCCATATTCTTCTTTGTCTCAATCAGGTCATGTATCATGTTGTTTTGCTGCTCCGAAGAGGGCTTCACGATCTGAAATTTCAGACAAGTGTTAATTTCAGTAAGTCTGGAATCTGTTTTGCATTTGCGTTTTTGCCATGCTTGTTTGAACCTCATAATGGATGAATTGGCCGTGGCTCAGTGCTAGTCTTTTGTTAAGCATCTTGTGTGCATCCCTGCCATGTATTTTGTTGTCATGATTGGTGGCTGTAGCATGTTCGTTTCGTTACATATAGATGCCTACTTGCTGTAAATTGCAGACCGGTGTCATTCTTGAAACGCTTGCCATTTCCAAACCGTAACTCCGTTTCCAATGATCTTTATATCGTTTTGAAGCGATTTCATCCCCTCTTTCCAGTGGAACCCTTGGAATTCCAAGTTGAGGCCAGGTTCATGCATTTCCTGCCATATCTTGCATTTTGCATCCCACATCGCATCCCGCATAGCATATCATCATTTCATCATATTGCTTGGTCTTGCACGTGGTTAATTGTATCCTTGTTGCTTGTTTGTCTTGTTTGGGTAGAGCCGGGAGACGAGTTTGCTAACGAGGAGCCCGTTGAGTTTGCTCTTGAGGATCCAGTCAACTCTGACAACTGTGCAGGCAAGATGATCATACCCTCGAAATCACTACTATCTTTGCTATGCTAGTTTGCTCGCTCTTTTGCTGTGCCATTTCTGCGATGCCTACCTTTTGCTTGTCAGCCTCCCAAATTGCCATGTCAACCTCTAGCCCACCATGTCCTAGCAAACCGTTGATTGGCTATGTTACCGCTTTGCTCAGCCCCCTCTTATAGCGTTGCTAGTTGCAGGTGAAGATTGGAGGCCGTTCCTTGTTGGAACATTTATTTACTTGTTGGGATATCATTATATTGCTATGTTATCTTAATGCATCTATATACTTGGTAAAGGGTGGAAGGCTCGGCCTCTCGCCTAGTGTTTTGTTCCACTCTTGCCGCCCTAGTTTCCGTCAGATCGGTGTTATGTTCCCGGATTTTGCGTTCCTTACGCAGTTGGGTTATTATGGGAACCCCTTGATATTTCGCCTTGACTAAAGCTTTTCCAGCAATGCCCAACATTGGTTTTACCATTCGCCACCTAGCCCTTTTCTTTCCCTTGGGTTCTGCAGACTCAAGGGTCATCTTATTTTACCCCCCCCCCCTGGGCCAGTGCTCCTCTGAGTGTTGGTCCACCTGTCAGCTATCGGTGGCCACCAGGGGCAACTCTGGGCTGGCCTACCCGTACCTAGGACAATCTGAGTGTGACCTGAGAAAGAGATATGTGCAGATCCTATCGGGATTTGTCGGCACATTCGGGCGGTGTTGCTGGTCTTGTTTTAACTTGTTGAAGTGTCTTGAGTTACCGAGATACCGAGTCTGATCGGAATGTCTTAGGAGGATGTCTATTCCTTCGTTGACCGTGAGAGCTTGTCGCGGGCTAAGTTGGGACTCCCCTGCAGGGATTGAACTTTCGAAAGCCGTGCCCGCGGTTACGGGCAGATGGGAATTTGTTAATGTCCGGTTGTAGATAACTTGAACCTTAATTAATTAAAATGAATCAACTGAGTGTGTTACCGTGATGGCCTCTTCTCGGCGGAGTCCGGGAAGTGGACACGGTGTTGGAGTTATGCTTGCGCAGGTTGTTCTTCTAGATTCTCGCTCGCACTTTGCCTCCTCTTCTCGCTCTCTTTTGCGTATAGGTTAACCACCACATATGCTAGTCGCTTGCTGCAGCTCCACATATATATTTGTCTATCCTTCCTATAAGCTTAAATAGTCTTGATCGTGAGGGTGCGAGATTGCTGAGTCCCTGTGGCTCACAGTACTATAACTCCAGATGCAGGTCCAGGTGATTCCGCTCCAGGTGACGAGTACGAGCTCAAGTGGGAGTTCGACGAGGACTCTCAGCGTTACTACGTGTCTTTTCCTGATGATCAGTAGTGGTGCCCAGTTGGGGGTGATTGGGACCGTGTCGCATGTTGGGTTCTCTTCTATTTTGGCACCGTAGTCGGGCCATGAGTGTGTTGGTTGATGTAATGTTATTTATGTTCTTGATTGACGTGGCGAGTGTAAGACAACTATGTTATCTCCCCTTATTATTTACATTACATGGGATGTTGTGAAGATTGCCTAACTTGCGACATATGCCTTCAATGCGATTATGTCTCTAAGTCGTGCCTCGACACGTGGGAGCTATAGTCGTATCGAGGGTGTTACAAAATGTACCCAACAAGACTTACATCAGAACTATCTACATATGCATCGGTATCAACAAAGGGGTGGTGGGGTTTAACTGCAGCAAGCCAGCTTTGACTCAGTGGCTATCCTGTACTATGACTGCAAGTAACTCTTTTGAGGTGGCGCACACGAGTCCACATATTCACCATATCAATATACCACTATGGATCCGCTCCCATCTCCCTACGAGAACGCCATCCATAGCACTCACGCTTATCTTGCGCATTTTAGAGTATCCACTTTCACTTGTCTATGAACTATGCAAGGGGTGCAAGTTTCCATATACGAGGAATCCGGCTATTCGAATAGATAATGATAACCATGCAGGGGTGTACTTCTTCACACACGCTCTCGCCACTTACCACCATGTACACGTCGTGTATCTCGGCAACCTTCTAGTGGAAGCCTGGCGAGGGAGTCAGCCACGACCTGACTAACCAACAAGTCTCTAGTCCAGGTTTATCGCCTATTCGGGTTCCATCCGCAAGGAGATCCCGCCGGGGTGTCGCTCACGGACCCAAACGATGTGTATAGGGTTCCCAAGCCCACCATCCGGGTGCCGCTTGGTACACCGGGCCACTGTGCCTAGTCTGTCCCAAGCCCACCTGTACCGGGTGCCACTTGGTAGACTACTAACACTACCTACAAACACCAGAAACTAGTTGCAACTCCTGGACAGAGATCAGGTTGATTAAATAAGTCGAGAGGGGCACTTAAGCATTCCAATGCGTGGTAGTAGTTGTTCATGGATCACAAACACGGAACTCCGTTCCTAAGGACGGCTGCAATGAGACAACCCACCATGTACTCCTACATGGCCTCTCACCGCTACCTTTACCAAATCGTGTTCACACACCTAGCTCTCAATAGTAGGACATGTTCACCACATTCCAGTTCATCCCCAATGAATCAAACCTGACTCAACTCTAAGCAGTAGCAGGCATGACAAACAAACATGAATGAGTAGGCACATCAGGGCTCAAACAACTCCTACTCATGCTAGTGGGTTTCATCTATTTACTATGACAATGACAGGTCATGCAGAGGAAAGGGGTTCAGCTACCGCAACATGTAATAGTTGAAACGTTGTTGTCCTAATGCAGTAAAAGAGAGCAGGAGCGAGAGAGTGGGATTGTATCGTAATGAACAAGGGGGTTTTGCATGCCTGGCACTTCTGAAGAGGAACACACTTCATCGGTGTCATCATTCTCATCGTCGGAACCACGTCTACTCAGGGGGAACAACCACCGACAAACACAAAAGGAACCACAATCAATGCAATGCACATACATATGAATGATATGTCATATTAAGGTACTGAATTGACCTAGTGCAACAGTTAGTCATATTCATTGAAGTGGAATTCAAACCTATAGCAAATTCCAACTCCAAAACCAATTACCATTTATTCCATAATCATTAATTGTCCTATTCAGTGAGGTTAACTTGTTCAAACATGCATGAAAATACCATATTCAGATTCTTTGGATTTTTCTGATAATTATTCATATATAAATTATTTCATTTGGAGTTACGGTTTAAATCCTATGATTTTTAGAAGTTTTGCTATTTCCTGAATTATTTAAACCCATGAAAAGATTAATTGCGTCAGCATGATGGCAGCACTGTGTCAGCGAGTCAACGGGCCAGCCAGGGTCAAAACTGACCAGCGGGACCCACCGGTCAGTGAGACTAGGGTTAATCCCACGTTGACTTGAAGTTTGACCCATTTGGGGCCCGTTGTCAGTATCTAGGGCTGGTCCAGCTGGCGGGGATTAGTGCTAATGAGCCCGCCATGTCACCTAACCGGCGATTAGTCGCCGGCGCTAAGCAGGACGCGGTGGGGCTCCTTGTCCGGGCGATTCCGGTGACGAGAGCATGCGCGGCTGGGCTCTACGGGTGCAGCGCGACGAGGGGCGTCGGGTGGTGGCATCGAGGCGGCTGGAGGTGGAGCCAAGCAATGGCAGCGAAGACAAGCGCGGCGGCTGGCGTTCGGGAGTCGAGCAAATCGACGTTGCAGGGAACGGCAGGAGCCGCGAGCAGTCGCAGTCGACTCCTGGGAACGTGCTGAGCACGGTGGCGCGCTCGGTTGCGGCTCTAGGTGACGATGGCCACGGCGGCAACATGGCTGGGCGGCGGTGAGCTTCGACTTCGGTCGAAACGGTGGCTACGGTGATCGAGAAGCATGGGGAGGAGGGGCAAAAGACAGCGGAGCTCACAAAGGTTGCAACACGCGTCTCAGAGGGGTCGTAGGAGGCCGGAGGACGCCGGAACGGTGAGGCAGATCTTCGGCGGCCGAAGAAGGGGATGACGGCGATGGCTGCGTTATGGGGCGCTCCGGCTGGCTTCCTTCTGTGGAGAGGCGTAGCGCGAAGTGGAGGAGCTTCTGGGCATACTAGCTAGGCGAGGGGGCTCGGTGGCCACGGCAACGGCGAGCGGCGTCGACGAGCTCCATCGGGAAGAGAGTAGAGGAGGGGAAAGGGGTCCTGGGAGAGAGGGGAGAGATGCAGGGGGTCGAGGGGAAGTGCGTGGCATCGCGGGAGGCGTCCAGGGCGAAGAGGGGGCAGGCGAGCAGGGTGGAGGTGGCGCGCGCGTGTGCGCGCACGGCGGCCACATGCCCTGCCTACTGGCCTGGGGAGGAAGACGACAGGGGAGGTGGAGGTGGGCTGGGCCGGTACAGTAGCAGGCCGCGTAGGTGGGCTGGCCTCTCTGGTGGGCTTCATATGTGAGGCCAGGTAAAAACTGCTCTTTTTTATTATCTGTGTTGTTTTCTTTTTATTTAATCATTTTGCCACTGATTCAAATTCACAAGTAAATCAAAGCAGGGCAAAACCTTCTGAATATTTGTATGTTGCCATTATGGACTATTCCAAAGGCACATAAATAATTTCACGGCCTTTTGAAATATATTCTATATAAATTGAATATAATCCAAAAGTCAAATACTTATTGATTTAAATTCAGAGCCCTAAAAATAATTCCTTAAAAATGTTCCTAAATTTTGGTTTGATATATAGTTCTTGCCAAAATTCTCAAACGTTGCAAAAAGGACATCTTGGAAACAAAGAATGAGATTTCCAGGGTTCTTTGCCCTTCTTTTTATTAAAGTTTTGAGGCTTCAACAATCCTCAATTCAAGTTTCAGGAATTTAAATAAGATGCATGGATGTGATGCCACTAATTACAAGCATTAAACTGGGGTTGTGACAACTCACCCCCACTAAACAAGAATCTCGTCCCGAGATTCAAGACATGAGGTAAGAAGACAGAGGGGACACAAAGCTAGCACCATCTTCATGATCCAATTGCTTCAGATCGATCTTGGTGTCCTTCCTTTCGAGATCTTCATCCAACACGTTGACGACGGACAGGAACTCTATAGGAATTGATCTTCTCGAAGATCAGGCAACTCAAGATCAACTCTTGGGTGAGATATAAAACATCTCTTGAGCCGAGACACGAAACTTACATTCAGGGGGGAAGGGGTGTAACAGATGGCGAAGGTCCACTAGGTAGGCAACAAATCCACGCTTGATCACGACGTAGCGAGGAGTTAACTGCCATGATTCCACAATAGGGCACCTTGGGGGAGGTGACTCGTAGAGTTATTCCCCTAAATGGCAAAAAGAACTACTTTTGATATAGAGATCATTGGAACTCTCTATACCAGCCTAAGGAAAAATCACAAATGACTGTTTGAAGGAGTTCGGAAGAACAACACACTCGGGCTAGAATGGATGATGTGGACTACCTTGTTGAAGACAACGGAATGGTTGATTTCTGCTTATCATCGGAAATGGATGGGACCCATGGTAAGTCCACCTTTGAAGATGAACTTGGACAGCCACTGCTGAGAAGGGGAAGCCCATGGAAAATTGGCACGATGGGGTGCAAGCTGGGAACAAAATGCAAATGTTGGGAATGTTCCAACCATCATATCTGCCTGAGATTCAGATCTGGTTGGTGTCAGGATATTCCAGACTCATCAAGTCTAGAAAGAAAAATGAAAGTTTGCAACACAAATCGATGAGATGACGTTGCGAGATTCTCGGGGAGTGAACTACGATAGCAAGCTCCACAGCATGAGCGGGTTCTGCTACACACATGTGAACACGTTGTCCCAGACAAGCATGACCACATAGTAGTCTTACAATGAAACACTACCGAGTTCAGGTGGGAACCATCAACAAGGATATCGAAGTCCTTTTATAAGCCCGGGTTAGCTCTTAAGAAGGAGCTTCTTATCCTTGAACAAATCAATCAGTGGCTTGGTGTGCTAGGAAACACATATAGAATGGAGGCGGCCAACCTGTCAAACTATAGAGCACTTCGCACATGTGTGACTAATTTGGGATGATTCCAAGGAAGCAAAAACAAACTTTCTCGAATTCACGGCGGCAACTTGCATCAAATGCACATGAATTAGAGGAAGTCACTTCTTTCATCCAACATATCCTTCATGAACAGAACATGAAGAAAATTCTTACACAAGTTTCCAACACTAGCTTATTGTTCAACATGAATCATGGAGAAGATAAAATGCTGCTGATGGGCTCAACAACAAGTCATCAAGGCTTCCATATAGATGGAATTCCAGAATTTAGCGAACACGGTGTTAGTATTGGTCGGACCAAAAGATGTAATGGTGTATGCTCGAGGGATCCACCACGAGTAAGACAACATTATGAACATCGTTGGTTCTGATTTAATTTGATGATAGCCCATACTCAAATCAAGGTTTTGATACGACAATAGGTCCAACAACTGATCACAGGGACCAATCGATGAAGATATCATCTATCTTCAACACACGCAAATATATCCCTTGAGATGAACTAAGTTGGCAAGCTTTTACCTTCCAACTCTCCAAGTTATTGTTTAGCTTAACCAACTAGCTCAGGGGGTGACCGACACAGATTCTTGGAGAATGGCTGGTTTGCAAGAAACCAACTTGACCACGAGCTCAACATAACGGTCAGGGGACAACCTGGTGATACTTCTGAGAGGATATTCAGAAAATCACGAACCACCGATATGTTATTAAGCTCGAGAACAATCTTGCTTTTTAGAGCAAGACGATATGATCAAATAAGCAAGGGATTGAATAATCCTAACTCATTGATCGAAGAGTGCACCAGAAATAAGGACTAGGTAGCATGATCAATCTTAGGATGATGATTCAATAACTAGCACGCTAAGATTGAGAGTATTGTCCATTAACTACCAAGCAACGGAGTTGCTAGGAGTTTTGATTTCACACATCACGATTCACTTGTCGGCATTCCGGTTGCAACAACACGGAATCGAGGAATGAACAATGACGGCAAGAAGTATCACTAAATCAAGAATTCATAAGAGGTGGTGCAATTCTCATGACATTCTTGATAAGAAAGAAGGTGACACTCCATGGTAGAACAGAGCAAAAGCTGGATTGGCATTTTGATCCGCGGAGCACAACTACTTTGACCCAATCCTGGACATGGATGAGGTACTGGAGTTTGTTTCTCCTAGTCATTCTGAAATAGAATGACGGACCACAAGAATAATAGACTTTGATGAACGAATGCAATGATATACCCTCGACTATCAATTGATAGACGAAGGTCAGAAACAACTAAGGAGGGACAACTCAAGGAACATATATCTTTCTGAGTTGTGGATGCATAGATTAGTATGTCGAGCAAAGCTCAACATTTCTTTCGGATAACCCATGTAGAAAGGTAGAACTGGCAGATTCACAATGTAGAACGAAGAACTCATCAAGAGCACTCTTATTGTGATCTTTTGGTTCAAAAGAACTTTTGCCATAAGCAGTCCATGGTACTTGGAAGGAGAAAATACCACGGACCTCGAGGACTATCGCAAAGGTTACTAATATTCTAAAGGAACTAGCAAACACTATCAACAGAAGGTAAGTGGAGTGAATCTTGGGTCAGGAACCCAAGAGTAGAATACCTACTACTAAATGGCATCACGGGATGCTTTCGAGAACAATGGCCAGAATCATGACACCGGGAATACAAAGCATTGCTAGATTACTAGGTGACTCTCTAAAACACCTAGGGTCATAATAATATCTCCAACATATATGTCGAGGCAACACAGTACCTCAACTCACTGGCTAGTGTGCTTATTCTGGCCAAAAGGACATCGGGAACGGAAAGAAAGGATTTGCAAATGCATCAGATTGTTTAGAAACCTGGGATGACTCAGACAGCATAACGACTATAAATGCTCAAAGATATTTGAGTCATCCTGCAAAAGGATGGCATAGCCACTCAACATCACAGTAACAAGGTTCTGAGGCCAGCTATGAACATATGAAAGTAGTAGGAACTGAACTGAGGCTTGAACTCAACAATCCTAGGCAACTACGGTTTAGTAACACGTCATCTTGAGAGATAGAAGAGAAGCCTAGTTCCTAATCCCCGTAGAAAAGAAGAGGTTGACTCAGATCAGAATGGCATAAGGTAAAGGAGTAAAAAGAGCCTTACGTTCCCTTCCACAATCAATTCCCTTATATAACTAAAGCATTTCTAGACTCGACTTCGACCAGTTTGGCTTGGTAATCCTACAGGCAGTCAGGCTCTGATACCAAAGCTGTCAGGACCTCGATTCCAAGTCACATCGATCTAGCTGGTAACACCTCATATCACTTTGTGGCCTCACGCACGGTATTCCCATGGGTGTCGCCTTACCATGGTCCGGGACCGTTTGCGCCTTTTGGCTCACGTATATGATAGTGTCGCTAGCATCCATATGATAGAGAACCCAGGCCGACATGACTAGTCGTGAACCCAAAGTGGCACTAACTTACGGGGACAGGAATACATGAATCAACATCGAGCATGTCGGTCAGCAGCGTGCGAATCCGGGCTGTAGCACTGGGCTAACAGGACTCCGGTGAACCGGGCTGTAGCAGGCTAGGCAGGACTCCGGATGTCACCGCGTGACATTTCCCCGAAGGGACAGACACAGGAACGAAGTGAATCACATGCCGGCTAGTCAAGTGTTCCGGAGCAGTAGTGCTGGGCTAGCAGGACTCCGGTGAACCGGGCTGTAGCAGACTACTATGGCTCATGGAAACACAAGACTACATTTCCCCATAAGAGAGGCTATCAAGGATAAACAACTAGGTTGTCGGATCCCACACATACCAAGCATTTCAATCATACACACAATATGCTCGATATGTGTAAATACATCATGGCATCACAACAAAACTCTACGACTCAAAGTATTTATTCATAAGACTCTGAAGAGTCAGATATTACAAACATGGGTCTCATGACCCAACATATAGAGCATACAAGCAACAAGCACATGCGGAAGCTTAACTTGTCTGAGTACAGACAACTACAAATGAAGAAGGCTGAGAAACCTGACTATCTACAAGACCCTCCTAAGGGTACAAGATCGTAGTTGAGGTAACAAGCTAAACGTCGAAGTCCATGCGAAACTACTAGCGAGACTCAAGTCTCTCTTCAAAACATAAAATAAGCAAATGTGAGTACAAATGTACCCAGCAAGACTTACATCAGAACTATCTACATATGCATCGGTATCAACAAAGGGGTGGTAGGGTTTAACTGCAGCAAGCCAGCTTTGACTCAGTGGCTATCCTGTACTATGACTGCAAGTAACTCTTTGAGAAAACTCCTTATTTGACACTGTCTTAAAATTTGGTTCCTTATTTGACACTGGAAAAGTTTTTCTTCCCTATTTGACACTAGTCCTAAATTTTATTCCCTATACGACACTTCCATCCATTTTGAGCCTAAATGACACCTGAAAAAGATGATTTTGCCCTTCATGTGGTATGTGTGTGTGCGCGCGAGTGTGCTGTTGCGTGTGTGGGTGCACGCGCACATGTGTGCTGCTGCTGCATGTGTGTGTGCATGTGTGCTGTTGCGTGTGTGTTTGCTGCTGCATGTGTGTTTGCTGCTGCGTGTGTACGTGCGTGTGTGTGTGTGTGCTGTTGCGTGCCTATGTGCTACCTGCGTGTGTGTTGCTGCTGCATGTGTGCTGCTGCGTGTGTTTGCTACTACGTGTGTACGTGCGCGCACATGTGTGTGTGTGGTTGTGTGCCTATGTGCTGCCTGCGTGTGTGTGCTGCTGCGGCTGCTGCTGCTGTGTGTGTGTGTATGTGTGTGTGCTGCGTGAAGTGTGTGTTGCTACATGTGTGTGCGCGTGCATGTGTGTTGCTACGTGTGTGTGTGTGCACGCGCGCGCGTGTTGTTGCGTGTGTGTGCACGTGCGTTGTGTGTTGGTGCATGTGTATGTGTTGCTGCGTGTGTGCTCCTGCCCTCGCACTCATGCTGCGTGTGCGCGCTATTGCCCCCCACACACATACCACATGAGGGGCAAAAGAGTCTTTTTAGGTGTCATTTAAGCTCAAAATGGACGAAAATGTCATATAGGAAATAAAATTTAGAACTTGCGTCAAATAGGGAAGAAAAACTTTTCCATTGTCAAATAAGGAAGCAGATTTTAAGATAGTGTCAAATAAGGAATTTTCTCTAACTCTTTTGAGGTGGCGCACACGAGTCCACATATTCACCATATCAATACACCACTATGGATCCGCTCCCGTCTCCCTACGAGAACGCCATCCATAGCACTCACGCTTATCTTGTGCATTTTAGAGTATCCACTTTCACTTGTCTATGAACTATGCAAGGGGTCCAAGTTTCCATATCCGAGGAATCCGGCTATTCGAATAGATAATGATAACCCTGCAGGGGTGTACTTCTTCACACACGCTCTCGCCACTTACCACCATGTACACGTCGTGTATCTCGGCAACCTTCAAGCGGAAGCCTGGCGAGGGAGTCGGCCACGACCTGACTAACCAACAAGTCTCTAGTCCAGGTTTATCGCCTATTCGGGTTCCATCCGCAAGGAGATCCGGCCGGGGTGTCGCTCACGGCCCCAAACGATGTGTACAGGGTTCCCAAGCCCACCATCCGGGTGCCACTTGGTACACCAGGCCACTGTGCCTAGTCTGTCCCAAGCCCACCTGTACCGGGTGCCACTTGGTAGACTACTAACACTACCTACACACACCAGAAACTAGTTGCAACTCCTGGACAGAGATCAAGTTGATTAAATAAGTCGAGAGGGGCACTTAAGCATTCCAATGTGTGGTAGTAGTTGTTCATGGATCACAAACATAGAACTCAGTTCCTAAGGACGGCTGCAATGAGACAACCCACCATGTTCTCCTACATGGCCTCTCACCACTACCTTTACCAAATCGTGTTCACACACCTAGCTCTCAACAGTAGGACATGTTCACCACATTCCAGTTCATCCCCAATGAATCAGACCTGACTCAACTCTAAGCAGTAGCAGGCATGACAAACAAACATGAATGAGTAGGCACATCAGGGCTCAAACAACTCCTACTCATGCTAGTGGGTTTCATCTATTTACTATGACAATGACAGGTCATGCAGAGGAAAGGGGTTCAGCTACCGCAACATGTAACAGTTGAAACGTTGTTATCCTAATGCAGTAAAAGAGAGCAGGAGCGAGAGAGTGGGATTGTATCGTAATGAACAAGGGGGTTTTGCATGCCTGACACTTCTGAAGAGGAACACACTTCATCGGTGTCATCGTTCTCATCGTCGGAACCACGTCTACTCAGGGGGAACAACCACCGACAAACACAAAAGGAACCACAATCAATGCAATGCACATACATATGAATGATATGTCATATTAAGGTACTGAATTGACCTAGTGCAACAGTTAGTCATATTCATTGAAGTGGAATTCAAACCTATAGCAAATTCCAACTCCAAAACCAATTACCATTTATTCCATAATCATTATTTGTCCTACTCAGTGAGGTTAACTTGTTCAAACATGCATGAAAATACCATATTCAGATTCTTTGGATTTTTCTAATAATTATTCATATATAAATTATTTCATTTGGAGTTACGGTTTAAATCCTATGATTTTTAGAAGTTTTGCTATTTCCTGAATTATTTAAACCCAGGAAAAGATTAATTGCGTCAGCATGATGGCATCACTGTGTCAGCGAGTCAACGGGCCAGCCAGGGTCAAAACTGACTAGCGGGACCCACCGGTCAGTGAGACTAGGGTTAATCCCACGTTGACTTGAAGTTTGACCCATTTGGGGCCCGTTGTCAGTGTCTAGGGCTGGTCCAGCTGGCGGGGATTAGTGCTAATGAGCCCGCCATGTCACCTAACCGGCGATTAGTCGCCGGCGCTAAGCAGGACGCAGCGGCGCTCCTTGTCCGGGCGATTCCGGTGACGAGAGCATGCGCGGCTGGGCTCTACGGGTGCAGCGCGACGAGGAGCGTCGGGTGGTGGCATCGAGGCAGCTGGAGGTGGAGCCAAGCGATGGTAGCGGTGACAAGCGCGGCGGCCAGCATTCGGGAGTCGAGCAAATCGACGTTGCAGGGAACAGCAGGAGCCGCGAGCGGTCGCGGTCGACTCCTGGGAATGTGCTGAGCACGGTGGCACGCTCGGTCACGGCTCTAGGTGACGGTGGCCACGGTGGCAACATGGCTGGGCGACGGTGAGCTTCGGCTTTGGTCGAAACGGTGGCTACGATGATCGAGAGGCATGGGGAGGAGGGGCAAACGACAGCGGAGCTCACAGAGGTTGCAGCACGCGTCTCAGAGGGGTCGTAGGAGGCCAGACGACGCCGGAACGGCGAGGCAGATCTTCGGCGGCTGAAGAAGGGATGATGGCAATGGCGGCATTACGGGGCGCTCCGGCTGGCTTCCTTCTATGGAGAGGCGTAGCGCGAAGTGGAGGAGCTTCTGGGCATACTAGCTAGGCGAGGGGGGCTCGGTGGCCACGGCAACGGCGAGCAGCGTCGACGAGCTCCATCGGGAAGAGAGTAGAGGAGGGGAAAGGGGTCCTGGGAGAGAGGGGAGAGATGCAGGGGGTCGAGGGGAAGTGCGTGGCATCGCGGGAGGCGTCCAGGGCGAAGAGGGGACAGGCGAGCAGGGTGGAGGTGTCGCGCGCGTGTGCGCGCACGGCGACCACACGCCATGCCTACTGGCCTAGGGAGGAAGACGACAGGGGAGGTGGAGGTGGGCTGGGCCGGTACAATAGCGGGCCATGTAGGTGGGCTGGCCTCTCTGGTGGGCTTCACAGGTGAGGCCAAGTAAAAACTGCTTTATTTTATTATCTGTGTTGTTTTCCTTTTATTTAATCATTTTGCCACTGATTCAAATTCACAAGTAAATCAAAGCAGGGCAAAACCTTCTGAATATTTGTATGTTGCCATTATGGACTATTGTAAAGGCACATAAATAATTTCAAGGCCTTTTGAAATATATTCTATATAAATTGAATATAATCCAAAAGTCAAATACTTATTGATTTAAATTCAGAGTCCCAAAAATAATTCCTGAAAAATGTTCCTAAATTTTGGTTTGATATATAGTTCTTGCCAAAATTCTCAAACATTGCAAAAAGGACATCTTGGAAACAAAGAATGAGATTTCCAGGGTTCTTTGCCCTTCTTTTTATTAAAGTTTTGATGCTTCAACAATCCTCAATTCAAGTTTCAGGAATTTAAATAAGATGCATGGATGTGATGCCACTAATTACAAGCATTAAACTGGGGCTGTGACAGAAATGAGTCATGTGCATGTACTGATTTGGGGAGAAAATTGCAAGGAAGAAGAACATATGTTGAGCCGAGTAAAGTGTGATAAGGAAAATACGATGGCATGTCCTGGGCAGGGCCCACGAGAGAGATGTTGTGCGTGCGTTGGAGATCGATCAGACGCTGCAATAGGTCAGCAAATGTTGAGCATTTACCTTTGTGTAATTGTGTTTGCACTATAAATTTGTATTATGGCTCCACTAGTGTTTCAAATCCAAAAGCATCTTTGCAGTACCCACGCTGAAAATATACCATAAAAACGCACGTGTACGTGTGTCTGAGAGAGAGAGAGAGAGAGAGACTACGTGACGCAAAGCATCCTGAGGACATCACCATGTCAAGAGTCTGTTTGGCAAGTCACACGTGTAACACCTACTTTACACGCATAAAGGTGAATCATCTTCTCAACACGTGTTCACTTGACCCCTTCGAGGATGGTATACTACTTGACACCCCTCTCATGTGTATGCATATATGTATTACCGGAGCTTCACCACCGACGAGGAGGAGTGTGAGCGCATGTGTACGCCTACACCATCCCGCGAGGGAAGTGTGGAAGAGAAGGTGGAAGAAAGGAGAAGAAGACGGAGTGGCTATTAGACCCAAGCCGGACGTCCGGACACCCGAGCATTGATCAGATCATCTGCACACCCTCCTAGATCATCCGGCTATGGCAGTCGAAGACACCCGAAAGCCAGCCCTAGAGCCAGATCATCCGGGCATCTTGCGAATCGTCCGGGCCTCCTTTCGGATCACCCGGCTGCCCGCGTGCATAATAGGCCTAGTGGCCATGTAACTTCCCCACTTTGCCCCCTCACTTACCCCTTCGTGGAGTAGCCTATAAATACCTCTCTCCCACCTCCTTTTTAGGGATAGCTAAGATTAGAACCACACATTAGAGCTTATCTCATGTATCTCCCCTTGTGGGATTCCTCCTATGGGAGATGAACCATCTATGGTTGCCAAGGCCTCCCAAGGGAGAAGGATTCACAAGTGAATCATCAAGGCCTCCTTAGGGAGAAGAATTCCCCAAGTGAATCATCAAGACCTCATCTCGTCTTAGATTCAGGATAAACTCCACCTTGTCTCTTGTTCCCTTTTATTGTCCATTCACCTTGTGGATCTTGTGTGTTTGTGTTGGAAATATGCCCTAGAGGCAATAATAAATTGGTTATTATCATATTTCTTTGTTCATGATAAAGGTTTATTATAGAATTGTATTGACCGGAAACTTAAATACATGTGTGAATACATAAACAAATACTATGTCCCTAGTGAGCCGCTACTAGACTAGCTCGTTGATCAAAGATGGTTAAGGTTTCCTAACCATAGACATGAGTTGTCATTTGATAACAGGATCACACATCATTAGGATAATGATGTGATGGACAAGACCCAACCGTAAGATTAACATTCGAACGTATCACTTGAGTTCATTATTGTAGCTTTCTTCATGTCAAGTATCTATTCCTAAGACCATGAGATCATACAACTCCTGGATACCATTCCTTGTGTGCTATCAAATGTCACTTCGTAACTGGGTGATTATAAAGATGCTCTACAGGTATCTCCGAAGGTGTCTGTTGGGTTGGCATGGATCGAGACTGGGATTTGTCACTCCGTGTGACAGAGAGATATCTCTGGGCTCTCTCGGTAATACAACATCGTAAAGAGCTTGCAAGCAATTATTGTAGCTTTCGTCATGTCAAGTATCTATTCCTAAGACCATGAGATCATACAACTCCTGGATACCATTCCTTGTGTGCTATCAAATGTCACTTCATAACTGGGTGATCATAAAGATGCTCTACAGGTATCTCCGAAGGTGTCTGTTGGGTTGGCATGGATCGAGACTGGGATTTGTCACTCCGTGTGACAGAGAGATATCTCTGGGCTCTCTCGG
This sequence comes from Triticum aestivum, assembly GCF_018294505.1. Lineage (NCBI taxonomy): Eukaryota > Viridiplantae > Streptophyta > Magnoliopsida > Poales > Poaceae > Triticum > Triticum aestivum. Next base: position 419,137,219 of record NC_057797.1, on the reverse strand, counting down.
TAATACAACATCATAAAGAGCTTGCAAGCAATGTGGATAATGAGTTAGTCATGTGATATTGTATTACGGAATATGTAAATAGACTTGTCGGTAATGAGATTGAACTAGGTATGGAGATACCGACGATCGAATCTCGGGCAAGTAACATATTGCCGGACAAAGGGAATTGCTTATGGGATTAACGAAATCCTTGGCATCATGGTTCAACCGATAAAAGATCTTCGTGTAATATGTAGGAACCAATATGGGCATCCAGGTTCTGCTATTGGTTATTGACCGGAGAGGTGTCCCGGTCATGTCTACATGATTCTCGAACCCGTAGGGTCCGCACGCTTAATGTTCAGTGATGCTAGAGTAATATTGGGATATGCATGTTGGTGACTGAATGTTGTTCGGGGTCCCAGATGAGATCCCGACATCACGAGGAGCTCTAGAATGGTCCGGAGGTAAAGATTTATATATGGAAAGTTGCTTTCAGGGTTCTGAAAAAAGTTTCAGTTTTTTCAGTATTGTACTGGGAAGCCTCCAGAAGGTTCCAAAAACTTTAGGAGGAGTTCGGAAGTCCACCAAGGGTTACACCACGTCCCAAGGGCCAGCATGGGCTGAGGGGAGGTGCCATGGCCTTATTGGGCCAGGCGCATAAGTCCCTCAAGGCCCATGTGGCTTGGGAGAGGTGGAAAGTCCACCTGTGTATGGAAAAGGAGGAAATTGGACTAGGAGTCCAACTCCTCCCCCTTGGTGCGCCCCAAGGGCTTGGACGGCTGGCCACTGCGCCCTCCACCTATATATATAGAGGGGAGGGTCGCCCCCAGGAGGACATACAAGCCCTTGGCCTCCTCTCTCCCCTGTTACTTCATAACTCCTCCGTCTTTGTTGTTTTGGTAGCGCTCGGTGTAGCCCTGCCGGAATCACTCCACCAGCATCACCATCACGTTGTCATGCTGCCGGTGATATCATATACTTCTCCTCCCTCGCTTGCTGGATCAAGAAGGAGGATACGTCATCGAGCCGTACGCATGCTGAACGCGGAGGTGTCGTTCGGTCGGTACTTTATCTGTTTGGATTGTGGTTGGATCGCGACGAATACGACTACGTCAACCGCTAATATACGCTTCCACTTAACCGTCTACGAGGGTACGTATACACACTCTCTCCTCTCATTGCTATTCTTCTCCTAAATAGATCCTGGGTGTTCGTAGGATTTTTTTTTGATTTTCATGCTTCATTCCCAAACAGTGGCATCATGAGCTAGGTCTATGCGTAGATGTATATGCACGAGTAGAACCCAAACAGTTGTGGTCGTTGATGCTCAAATTGCTTACCTCTCTTGTCTTATTTGGATTCGGCGGTATTGTGGGATGAAGCGGCTTGGGCCAACTTTACATGTCCTCACACATGAGACCGGTTCCACCGACTGACATGCAACTTGTTTTGCATAAGGTGGCTAGCGGGTGTTTGTCTCTCCTACTTTAGTTGAATATAATTTGACGAAGGCGGTCCTTGTATAAGGTTAAAAGGCAACTTGATTATCACTGTTGTGGCTTTGCGTAAGTAAGAACAGTTGCCCATAGCAGCCACGTAAAATTTGCAACAACAAAGTAGAGGACATCTAACTTGTTTTTGCAGGGCATGTTGTGATGTGGTATGGCCAAAAACATGATGTGATATATATTGATGTATGATATGATCATGTTTTGTAATAGGTTCAGGACTTGCATGTCGATGAGTTTGGCAACCGGCAGGAGCCATAGGGTTGTCTTTAATTTATTAACCGCCATGTAATTGCTTTACTTTATTGCTATGCATTAGCAATATTTGTAGAAGCAATAGTTGGTGAGACAGCCAAGTGATGACACGATGATGGAGATCATGGTTTCAATGCCAATGACGATGGAGATCATGCCGGTGCTTTGGGTATGGAGATCAAAGGCACGAGATGATAATGGCCATATCATGTCACATATTAATTGCATGTGATGTTTATCTTTTTATGCATCTTAGTTTTCTTAGGACGACAGTAGCATTATAAGATGATCCCTTCACTTAATTTTAAGAAATTGTGTTGTCCCTAAGTATGCACCATTGCAAAAGTTTGTCGTTTCTAAGCACCTCGTGATGATCGGGTGTGATAGACTCTAAGTTTGCATACAACAGGTGTAAGCCAGTTTTACACATGCATAATACTTGGGTTAAACTTGACGAGCCTAGCATGTACAGACATGCCTCGGAACACAGGAGACTGAAAGGTCAAACATGAGTTATATAGTAGATATGATCAACATGGAGATGTTTGCTACTTCTTGAGCTTGTGTTGGTTTTTCCCTTGAAGAGAAAAGGGTGATGCAGCAAAGTAGAGATAAGTATTTCCCTCAGTTAGAGAACCAAGGTATCAATCCAGTAGGAGGTACAAGCAAGTCTCCAATCTATGCACCTGCACAAACAATCAAACACTTGCACCCAACGCAATAAAGGGGTTGTCAGTCCCTTCATGGTCAATTGCAAAGGTGAGATCTGATAGAGATAGGTATAAAATATTACTAAAACGTAAAACTAAATAAAAGTAAATAAATTATAGCGATGTATTTTTGGGTTTTTTGGTTTATAGATATGAAAATATATGATGGAAAATAGACCCGGGGGCCATAGGTTTCACTAGAGGCTTCTCTCTTGAAGGCAAATATTACGGTGGGTGAACAAATTACTGTTGAGCAATTCATAGAAAAGCGCAAAGTTATGATGATATCCAAGGCAATGATTATGCATGTAGGCACCACGTCTGTGTTAAGTAGACCGACTCCTGCCTGCATCTACTACTATTACTCCACACATCAACTGCTATCCAGCATGCATCTAGAGTATTAAGTTCATAAAGAACGGAGTAACGCCTAAGTAAGATGACATGATGTAGAGGGATAAACTCAAGCAATATGATTAAAACCCCATCTTTTTATCCTTGGTGGCAACAATAGAATACGTGTCTCACGACCCTTACTTTGTCACTGGGTGAAATCACGCAAGATTGAACCCAAAACTAAGCACCTCTCCCATTGCAAGAAATACAAATCTTGTTGGCCAAACCAAACCGATAATTCAAAGAGAAATACAAAGATATCAAATTATGCATATAATAATTCAGAGGAGATTCAAATAATATTCATAGATAATATGATCATAAATCCACAATTCACTGGATCTCGACAAGCACACCTCAAAAGAAGATTACATCGGATAGAACTCCAAGAACATCGAGGAGAACATGGTATTGAAGAACATAGAGAGAGAAGAGGCCATCTAGCTACTAGCTATGTACCCGTAGGTCTGAGGTAAACTACTCACGCTTCATCAGAAGGGCAATAGGGTTGATGTAGATGCCCTTCGTGATCGAATCCCCCTCCGATAGATCGCTGGAAAAGGCCCCAGGATGGGATCTCACGGGAACAGAAGGTTGCAGCGGCGGAAAAGTATTTTCATCGATGCTTCTGAGGGTTTTGGAATATTTGGGAATTTATAGACCGAAGAATAGGGTTAGAGGAGGTCCGAGGGACCCACAAGGTAGGGGGCGCCCTGCATCCTTGCCGCCGCCTCGGGACTCATCTGACTTGGTTCTCAAGTCCTACGTGTGTCTTCTGGTCCAAGAAAAATCATCGTAAAGTTATATTCCGTTTGGATTCCATTTGATCTTCCTTTTATGCGAAACTCAAAAACAAGGAAAAATAGAAACTGGCACTGGGCTCTGGGTTAATAAGTTGGTCCCAAAAATAATATAAAATAACATATTAATGCATATAAAACATCCAAAAACAGATAATATAATATCATGGAACCATAAAAAATTATGGATGCGTTGGAGACATATCAATGTTCACCATTGAGTGACTACCCCATCTCATGTGATGATCGGACATGGGTTAGTTGATTTGGATCATGTATTACTTAGACAACTTGAGGGATGTTGATTTAAGTGGGAGTTCATTAGTAATTTGATTAACTGAACTAATTATCATGAACTTAGTCTTAATTGTCTTTGCAAAATTTGTGTTGTAGATCAATGGCCCGCATTGTAGTCCCCATGAATTTTAATGCATTCCTAGAGAAAACTAAGTTGAAAGACGATGGAAGCAACTATGCGAACTGGGTCCGTAACTTGAGGATTATCCTCATTGCTGCATAGAAGGCTTATGTCCTTGATGCACCGCTAGGTGCAGCACCCCCTCTAGTGTTGTCTGTGGATGTTGTGAACATCTAGCACACACATTTTGATGACTACTTGATAGTTCAGTGCGCCATGCTTTACGGCTTAGAATCGGGGCTCCAAAGATGTTTTGAGCACCACGGAGCATATGAGATGTTCCAGGAGTTGAAATTGGTATTTCAAGCTCATGCCCGGGTTGAGAGGTATGACATCTCCGACAAGTTCTTTAGCTGCAAGGTGGAGGAGAACCGTTCTGTTAGTGAGCATATACTTAGAATGTATGTGTTTCACAACCGCTTGACTCAGTTGGGAGTTAATCTTCCAGATGACACGGTCATTGATAGAGTTCTCCAGTCACTGCCACTAAGCTATAAGGGCTTTGTGATGAACTATAATATGTAAGGGATGGAGAAAACGATTCCTGAGCTCTTCGTGATGCTTAAGGCCGCAGAGGTATAAATCAAGAAGGAGCATCAAGTGTTGATGGTTAGAAAGACCACTAGTTTCAAGAAAGGCAAGGGAACTTCAAGAAGAATAGCAAGACAGTTGCCACCCCCGTGAAGAAACCCAAGACTGTTGGGGAACACAGTATTTCAAAAAATTTACCTACGATCATGCAAGATCTATCTAGGAGATGCATAGCAACGAGAGGGGAGAGTGTGTCTACGTACCCTTGTAGACCTAAAGCGGAAGCGTTTAGTAACACTGTTGATGTAGTCAAACGTCTTTGCGATCCAACCGATCCAAGTACTGAACGTATGGCACCTCTACGATCTGCACACGTTCAGCTCGGTGACGTCCCTTGAACTCTGGATCCAGTTGAGGCCGAGGGAGAGTTTCGTCAGCACGACGGCGTGGTGATGGTGATGATGAAGTTACCGACGCGCGGCTTTGCCTAAGCACTACGACAATATTACCGAGGTGTAAAACTATGGAGGGGGGCACTGCACACAGCTAAAGATCAACTTGTGTGTCTATGGGGTGCCCCCTCCCCCGTATATAAAGGAGGGGAGGATGAGGCCGGCCGGCCCTAGGGGGGGCGCCGAAGGGGGGAGTCCTACTCCAAGTAGGAATCGGCTCCCCCTTTTCCTAGTCCAAGTAGGAGAAGAAGGAAGGAGAGGGAGAGGGAAAGAGGGGCCGCGCCCCCTCCCCTAGTCCTATTCGGACTCCCCTTGGGGGGGGGGGCTCCACCTCCTAGCTGCTTCCCTCTCTCTCCCCTAAGGCCCACTAAGGCCCATTACTTCCCCGGGGGGTTCCGATAACCCTTCCGGCACTCGGTTTTATCCGAAACTATCCGGAACACTTCCAGTGTCCGAATAACATGGTCCAATATATCAATATTTATGTCTCGACCATTTCAAGACTCCTCCTTGTGTATGTGATCTCATCCGGGACTCCAAACAACCTTCAGTACATCAAATCACATAACTCATAATACAAATCGTCATCGAACGTTAAGCGTGCGGACCCTACGGGTTCGAGAACTATGTAGACATGACCGAGACACATCTCCGGTCAATAACCAATAGCGGAACCTAGATGCTCATATTGGTTCCTACATATTCTATGAAGATCTTTATCGGTCAAACCGCATAACAACATACATTGTTCCCTTTGTCATCGGTATGTTACTTGCCCGAGATTCGATCGTCGGTATCATCATACCTAGTTCAATCTCGTTACCGACAAGTCTCTTTACTCGTTCCGTAATGCAACATCCTGTGACTAACTCATTAGTCACATTGCTTGCAAGGCTCATAGTGATGTGCATTACCGAGAGGGCCGAGAGATACCTCTGCGATACATGGAGTGACAAATCCTAATCTCGATCTATGCCAACTCAACAACACCATCGGAGACACCTGTAGAGCATCTTTATAATCACTAGTTACATTGTGACGTTTGATAGCACACAAGGTGTTCCTCCGGTATTCAGGAGTTGCATAATATCATAGTTAGAGGAACACGTATAAGTCATGAAGAAAGCAATAGCAATAAAACTGAACGATCAACATGCTAAGCTAACTGATGGGTCTTGTCCATCACATCATTCTCCTAATGATGTGATCCCGTTCATCAAATGACAACGCATGTCTATGGCTAGGAAACTTAACCATCTTTGATTAACGAGCTAGTCAAGTAGAGGCATACTAGGGACACTTTGTTTGTCTATGTATTCACACATGTACTAAGTTTCTGGTTAATACAATTCTAGCATGAATAATAAACATTTATCATGATATAAGGAAATATAAATAACAACTTTATTATTGTCTCTAGGGCATATTTCCTTCAGTCTCCCACTTGCACTAGAGTCAATAATCTAGTTCACATCGTCATGTGATTTCACACCAATAGTTCACATCTTTATGTGATTAGTTCACATCTTCATGTGACTAATACCCAAAGGGTCTACTAGAGTCAATAATCTAGTTCACATTGCTATGTGATTAACACCCAAAGAGTGATCATGTTTTGCTTGCGAGAGAAGTTTAGTCTACGGGTCTGCAACATTCAGATCCGTATGTATTTTTGCAAATTTCTATGTCTACAATACTCTGCACGGAGCTACTCTAGCTAATTTCTCCCACTTTCAATATGTATCTAGATCGAGACTTAGAGTTATCTAGATCGGTGTCAAAATCTTGCATCAACGTAACTCTTTACGATGAAGTCTTTTATCACCTCCATAACCGAGAAATATTTCCTTAGTCCTCTAAGGATAATTTTGAACGTTGTCCAGTGATCTACTCCTAGATCACTATTGTACTCCCTTGCCAAAATCATGCTAAGGTATACAATAGGTCTGGTACACAGCATAGCATAGTTTATAGAACCTAGGACTGAGGCATAGGGAATGACTTTTCATTCTCTTTCTATTTTCTGCCGTGGTCGGGTTTTGAGTCTTTACTCAACTTCACACCTTGCAACACAGGCAAGAACTCCTTCTTTGACTGTTCCATTTTGAAATACTTCGAAAACTTGTCAAGGTATGTACTCATTGAAAAAATTTATCAAGCGTCTTGATCTATCTCTATAGATCTTGATGCCTAATATGTAAGCAACTTCACCGAGATCTTTCATTGAAAATTCTTATTCAAGTATCCTTTTATGCTATCCAGAAATTCAGTATCATTTCCGATAAACAATATGTCATCCACATATAATATCAGAAATGCTACAGAGCTCCCACTCACTTTCTTGTAAATACAGGCTTCTCCAAAAGTCTGTATAAAACTATATGCTTTGATCAACTCATCAAAGCATATATTCCAACTCCGAGATGCTTGCACCAGTCCATAGATGGATCGTTGGATCTTGCACAATTTGTTAGCACCTTTAGGATTGACAAAACCTTCTGGTTGCATCATATACAACTCTTCTTTAATAAATCCATTAAGGAATGTAGTATCCATTTGCCAGATTTCATAAAATGCGACAAGTGCTAACATGATTCGGACAGACTTTTAAGCATCGATACGAGTGAGAAAATCTCATCGTAGTCAACACCTTGAACTTGTCAAAAACCTTTTGCGACAATTCGAGCTTTGTAGATAGTAACACTACTATCAGCGTTCGTCTTCCTCTTGAAGATCCATTTATTCTGAATGGCTCACCGATCATCGGGCAAGTCAATCAAAGTCCATACTTTGTTCTCATACATGGATCCCATCTCAGATTTCATGGCTTTAAGCCATTTCACGGAATCTGGGCTCATCATCGCTTCCTCATAGTTTGTAGGTTCGTCATGGTCTAGTAACATGACTTCCAGAATAGGATTACCGTACCACTCTGGTGCGGAATGTACTTTGGTTGACCTACGAGGTGTGGTAGTAACTTGATCTGAAGTTTCATGATCATTGAGGGAGTCCTGGATTACGGGGTCCTCGGGCGTCCGGCCTATGTGACATGGGCCGGACTATTGGGCCGTGAAGATACAAGATAGAAGTCTTCCTCCCGTGTCTAGATGGGACTCTCCTTTGCGTGGAAGGCAAGCTAGGCATCCGGATGTATTATTTCCTTTCTCTGTAACCGACTTTGTATAACCCTAGGCCCCTCCGGTGTCTATATAAATCTGAGGGTTTAGTCCGTAGAGAACAATCACAATCATACATGCTAGACTTCTAGGGTTTAGCCACATCGATCTCGTGGTAGATAAACTCTTGTAATCCTCATACTCATCAAGATCAATCAATTAGGACGTAGGGTATTACCTCCTTCAAGAGGGCCCGAACCTGGGTAAACATCGTGTCCCCTCTCTCCTGTTACCATCAACCTTAGACACACAGTTCAGGACCCCCTACCCGAGATCCGCTGGTTTTGACACCGACATTGGTGCTTTCTTTGAGAGTTCCATTATGACGTCAAAGTTAGGGTTGATGGCTCGCCTTGTCATCAAATACAATATCACCTCCGGAGGAGCTCTGGCCAAAGGCCAAACCCTCCGGTTGGGCGGCTTTACCATGACCGCCCGTTCGACCGTTAAGCCGACGATGAATTCTCGGGTCATCGAGAATCACCTCCTTGTTGACTCCGAATACTCCAGACGGATGGATCCGGTGGAGTGGTTGATACGTCCATTTTGCATCATGCTTTTATATCGATATTTATTGCATTATGGGATGTTATTACACATTATGTCACAATACTTATGCCTTTTCTCTCTTATTTTACAAGGTTTACATGAAGAGGGGGAATGCCGGCAGCTCGAATCCTGGGCTGGAAAAGGAGCAAATATTAGAGACCTATTCTGCACATCTCCAAAAGTCCTGAAACTCCGTGGGAATTATTTTCAGAATATATAAAAAATATTGGGTGAAAGAAGTACCAGAGGGGGGGCACCCACCGTCCACGAAGGTGGGGGGCGCACTGCCCTGCCTCGTGGCCCCCTGGTGGCCCTTTGATGCCATCTTTGGCTATATGGAGTCTTTCGTCGAGGAAAAAAATAATAAGCAAGCTCATGGGACGAAACTCCACCGCCACGAGGGGGAACCTTGGCGAAACCAATCTAGGGCTCCGGCGGAGCTGTTCTGCTGGGGAAACCTCCCTCCGGGAGGGGGAAATCATCACCATCATCATCACCAACGATCCTCTCATCGGGAGGGGGTCAATCTCCATCAACATCTTCACCAGCACCATCTCATATCAAACCCTAGTTCATCTCTTGTATCCAATCTTTGTATCCAAACCTCAGATTGGTACCTGTGGGTTGCTAGTAGTGTTGATTACTCCTTGTAGTTGATGCTAGTTGGTTTACTTGGTGGAAGATCATATGTTTAGATCCATTATACATATTAATACCCCTCTGATTATGAACATGAATATGCTTTGTGAGTAGTTACATTTGTTCCTGAGGACATGGGAGAAGTCTTGCTATAAGTAGTCATGTGAATTTGGTGTTCGTTCAATATTTTGATGAGATGTATGTTGTTTTTCCTCTAGTGGTGTCATGTGAATGTCGACTACATGACACTTCACCATTGTTTGGGCCTAGAGGAAGGCATTGGGAAGTAATAAGTAGATTATGGGTTGCTAGAGTGACAGAAGCTTAAACCCTAGTTTATGAGTTGCTTCGTAAGGGGCTGATTTGGATCCATATGTTTCATGCTATGGTTAGGTTTACCTTAATACTTTTGTTGTAGTTGCGGATGCTTGCAATAGGGGTTAATCATAAGTGGGATGATTTTCCAAGTAAGGGAAGTACCCAAGCACTGCTCCACCCACATATCAAATTATCAAAGTACCGAACACGAATCGTATGAACGTGATGAAAACTAGCTTGGCGATAATTCCCATGTGTCCTCGGGAGCGTTTTCCTTTATATAAGAGTTTGTCCAGGCTTGTCCTTTGCAACAAAAAGGATTGGGCCATCTTTCTGCACCTTATTTACTTTTATTACTTGTTACCCGTTACCAATTAACTTATCACAAAACTATCGGTTACCGATAATTTCAGTGCTTGCAGAGAATACCTTGCTGAAAACCGGTTATCATTTCCTTCTCCTCGTTGGCTTCGACACTCTTACTTATTGAAAAGGCTACGATAGATCCCCTACACTTGTGGGTCATCAAGACTCTTTTCTGGCACTGTTGCCGGGGAGTGAAGCGCCTTTGGTAGGTGGAATTTGGTAAGGAAAAAATTATATAGTGTGCTGAAATTTACTGTCACTTGTTACTATGGAACATAATCCTTTGAGGGGCTTGTTCGGGGTATCTTCACCCCGACCAGTAGAGCAAAGAGTTGCTCCTCAACCTAATGAACATACTGAAAATGTTTACTTTGAAATTCCTTCAGGTATGATAGAGAAACTGCTAGCTAATCCTTTCACAGGTGACGGAACATTACATCCCGATTTGCACCTAATCTATGTGGATGAAGTTTGTGGATTATTTAAGCTTGCAGGTATGCCCGAGGATGTTATCAAGAAGAATGTCTTCCCTTTATCTTTAAAGAGAGATGCATTGACATGGTTTAGGCTATGTGATGATATTGGATCACGGAACTACCAACGATTGAAATCAGAATTTCATCAGAAATTTTATCCTATGCATCTTGTTCATCGTGATTGTAATTATATATATAATTTTTGGCCTCGCAAATGAGAAAGCATCGCTCAAGCTTGGGGGAGGCTTAAGTCAATGTAATATTCATGCCCCAATCATGAGCTCTCAAAAGAAATGATTATTCAAAAAATGTATGCTCGGCTTTCTCTCAATAATCGCTCCGTGCTCGATACTTCTTGTACTGGATCTTTTATGATGAAGACTATTGAATTCAAATGGGATCTATTGGAAATAATTAAATGCAACTCTGAAGATTGGGACCTCGATGAAGGTAAGGAGTCAGGTATAACACCTAAGTTTGATTGTGTTAAATCTTTTATGAATACCGATGCTTTCCGTGAATTTAGCACTAAATATGGACTTGACTCTGAGATAATAGCTTCTTTCTGTGAATCCTTCGCTACTCATGTTGATCTCCCTAAGGAGAAGTGGTTTAAATATAATCCTCCCATTGAAGTAAAAGGAGCTGCGCCTATTAAAGTTGAAGAAAAGACTATCACTTATAATGATCTTGTTGTTCCTACTGCTTATATTGAGAAAATACCTTTTCCTGTTAGAATAAAGGATCATGCTAAAGCTTCAACTGTGGTTAACAAAAGTAATATTAAGACACCTAAACCCCCTGAGCAAATTAAAGTTGAACCTAGTGTTGCTATGGTTAAAGATCTCTTGGCCGATAATATTGATGGGCATGTTATTTACTTCTGCAATGAATCTGCTAGAATTGCTAGACCTGATACTAAAAATAAACATAGACCTGTTGTAGGCATGCCTGTTATTTCTGTTAAAATAGGAGATCATTGCTATCATGGCTTATGTGATATGGGTGCTAGTGCAAGTGCAATACCTCATTCCTTATACAAAGAAATTATGCATGATATTGCACCTGCTGAGATAGAAGAAATTGATGTTACAATTAAGCTTGCCAATAGAGATACTATTTCACCAGTTGGGATTGTTAGAGATGTTGAAGTCTTGTGTGGGAAAGTTAAATACCCTGCTGATTTTCTTGTTCTCAGTTCCCCACAAGATGACTTTTGTCCCATTATATTTGGTAGACCCTTCTTGAATATTGTTAATGCTAAGATAGACTGCAATAAGGATATTGTTTCTGTTGGTTTAGGGGATATGTCTCATGAGTTTAATTTTGCTAAATTTCGTAGACAACCTCATGATAAATAATTGCCTAGTAAAGGTGAAATTATTGGTCTTTCTTCTATCGCCGTGCCTCCTACTGATCCTTTAGAACAATATTTGCTAGACCATGAAAATGATATGTTTATGAATGAAAGAAGGGAAATAGAGGAAGTATTCTTTAAACAAGGACCTATTTTGAAACACAACTTGCCTGTTGAAATCCTAGGGGATCATCCTCCACCTAAGGGTGATCCTGTGTTTGAGCTTAAACCTTTAACAGATACTCTTAAATATTCTTATCTTGATGAGAAAGAGATATATCCTGTTATTATTAGTGCTAACCTTTCAGAGCATGAAGAAAACAAATTATTGAAAACTCTGAAGAAGCACCGTGCTGCTATTGGATATACTCTTGACGATCTTAAGGGCATTAGTCCCACTCTATGCCAGCACAAAATAAAACTGGAGAAATATGCTAAACCGGTTGTTGATCACCAACGACGGTTAAATCCTAAGATGAAAGAAGTGGTAAGAAAAGAAATACTAAAGCTTCTAGAGGCAAGTATAATTTATCCCGTTGCTAATAGTTAGTGGGTAAGTCATGTCCATTGTGTCCCTAAGAAGGGAGGTGTTACTGTTGTTCCTAATGATAAAGATGAATTGATCCCACAAAGAATTGTTACAGGTTATATAATGGTAATTGATTTCCGCAAATTAAATAAAGCTACTAAAAAGGATCATTACCCTTTACCTTTTATTGATCAAATGCTAGAAAGATTATCCAAACATACACATTTTTGCTTTCTAGATGGTTATTCCGGTTTCTCTCAAATACTTGTGTCAAAATAGGATCAAGAAAAGAAAACTTTTACTTGCCCTTTCGGTACCTTTGCTTATAGACGTATGCCTTTTGGTTTATGCAATGCACCTGCTACCTTTCAAAGATGTATGACTGCTATATTCTCTGACTTTTGTTAAAAGATTTTTGAGGTTTTCATGGATGATTTCTCCGTTTATGGAACTTCTTTTGATGATTGCTTAAGCAACCTTGATCGAGTTTTGCAGAGATGTGAAGAAACTAATCTTGTCTTGAATTGGGAGAAGTGCCACTTTATGGTTAATGAAGGTATTGTCTTGGGGCATAAAATTTCTGAAAGAGGTATTGAAGTTGATAAAGCTAAAGTTTATGCTATTGAAAAGATGTCGTGTCCTAAGGACATTAAAGGTATAAGAAGCTTCCTTGGTCATGCCGATTTTTATAGGAGGTTCATTAAGGACTTCCTAAAATTTCTCGGCCTCTGACTAATCTCTTACAAAAAGATGTTCCTTTTGTCTTTGATGATGACTGTGTAGAAGCATTTGAAATACTTAAGAAAGCTTTGGTTTCTGCACCTATTGTTCAGCCTCCTGATTGGAATTTACCATTTGAAATTATGTGTGATGCTAGTGATTATGCTGTAGGGGCTGTTCTAGGACAAAGAGTTGATAAGAAATTAAATGTTATTCAATATGCTAGTAAAACTCTAGACAATGCTCAAAGAAATTATGCTACTACTGAAAAGGAATTTTTAGCAGTTGTATTTGCTTGTGATAAGTTCAGACCTTACATTGTTGATTCTAAAGTAATTGTTCACACTGATCATGCTGCTATTAAATATCTTACGGAAAAGAAAGATGCTAAGCCTAGACTTATTAGATGGGTTCTCTTGCTACAAGAATTTGATTTGCATATTATTGATAGAAAGGGAGCTGAGAACCCCGTTGCAGACAACTTGTCTAGGTTAGAGAATGTTCTTGATGACCCACTACCTATTGATGATAGCTTTCCTGATGAATGATTAGCTATGATAAATGCTTCTTGTACTGCTCCATGGTATGCTGATTATGCTAATTATATTGTTGCTAAGTTTATACCACCTAGTTTCACATACCAACAAAAGAAAAAGTTCTTCTATGATTTAATACATTACTTTTGGGATGACCCACACCTCTATAAAGAAGGAGTAGATGGTGTTATTAGACGTTGTGCACCTGAGCATGAACCAGAACAGATCCTATGCAAGTGTCACTCCGAGGCTTATGGAGGACACCATGCTGGAGACAACACTGCACATAAGGTATTGCAATCTGGTTTTTATTGGCCTACTCACTTCAAGGATGCCCGTAAGTTTGTCTTGTCTTGTGATGAATGTCAAAGAATTGGTAATATTAGTAGACGTCAAGAAATGCCTATGAATTATTCAGTTGTTATTGAACCATTTGATGTTTGGGGTTTTGATTATATGGGACCGTTTCCTTCCTCTAATGGGTATACACATCTTTTAGTTGCTGTTGATTACGTTACTAAGTGGGTAGAACCTATCCCAACTAGTAGTGCTGATCATAACACCTCTATTAAGATGCTTAAAGAAGTTATTTTTCCGAGGTTTGGAGTCCCTAGATATCTAATGACTGATGGTGGTTCACATTTTATTCATGGTGCTTTTCGCAAGATGCTTGCTAAGTATGATGTTAATCATAGAATTGCACCTCCATATCATCCACAGTCTAGTGGTCAAGTAGAACTTAGCAATAGAGAGCTTAAATTAATTTTGCAAAAGACTGTCAATAGATCTAGAAAGAATTGGTCCAAGAAACTTGATGATGTATTATGGGCTTATAGAACTGCATACAAGAATCCTATGGGTATGTCTCCGTATAAAATGGTTTATGGTAAAGCATGTCACTTACCTCTTGAACTAGAACATAAGGCATATTGGGCCATTAAAGAGCTCAACTATGACTTCAAACTTGCCGGTGAGAAGAGGCTTTTTGACATTAGCTCACCTGATGAATGGAAAACCCAGGCTTATGAGAATGCCAAACTGTTTAAAGAAAAAGTTAAAAGATGGCATGATAAAAGGATACAAAAACGTGAGTTTAATGTAGGTGATTATGTATCGCTATACAACTCTCGTTTAAGATTTTTTGTAGGCAAACTCCTCTCTAAATGGGAAGGTCCTTACATCATCGAGGAGGTCTATCGTTCCGGTGCCATAAAACTCAACAACTTCGAACGCACAAATCCAAGGGTGGTGAACGGTCAGAGAATCAAACATTATATCTCAGGTAATACCATAAATGTTGAAACTAATGTTATTGAAACTGTAACCCCGGAGGAATACATAAGGGACACTTTCCAGAATGTTTCAGAATCCGAAAAGGAATAGGTACGTGGTACGGTAAGTAAACCGACTCCAAAACAGTTCTAATGGCAATGTTTCTTCGTTTTGGAATATTTAAGAAAATAGGAAAATAAGAAGTAGTCTGGAAAGGACAAGAGGCTTCCACGAGGGTGGAGGGCGTGCCCCTTGCCTCGTGGGCACCTCATGTGCCCTCCGGACTCCATTTTCTTGCACGATACTTCTTTTGGTTGGCAAAAATTCATTATATAATCTCCCGAAGGTTTTGACCACTGTATCATGCAAATATCTTCTGTCTTTGTTTCGAGCTGTTTTTCTGACAGATCTAGATCGCCATGGCGTCTTCAAGTGCCCCCAAGGACAAGTTCTTCGAGAAGGTCATCAACCCCTACCTCGTGGAGGTGCTGCAACACCCTCAAACCATTGAGATGCGTGAGGGGTTGCTGCACATCCGCGATGTTGAGGGACCTAGGAGGACCGGAAGCATGGAGACAAGGCTCGAGGCAATGGAGCAACAAGTTTTCAAGTGCCAGGAGATGGTGGAATGTGGACTCGACTCCAATCATGTAATGATCACGGAGTTCACCAATACCCACAAGCTGGATTACAAGGACATTGGGGAGGCCATCTTCAAGCTTCACGAGAAAATCGAGCGCCTCCAAGCCCAGATCTATGACCTGCAAACCAAAACTATGAGTATGAATATAGATTCAAGAGGATGAGTTTGGCTACAGATTTGAGGATCCCGGAGACTCGATCATCCTTCTATGATGGTGAGCCTATGCCTTGGAAGATGGACGATAAGCCTACATCATCAACAACTCCATCATCACCACCTCTGAGGAAGGAAACATAAACACATGGGTGTGGGAACTCCCCTTGGCAACTGCCAAGCTTGGGGGAGTGCCCCGGTATTGTATCACCATCACACTTTTATCTTTACCGTTTTTCTTAGTTCGATCCTTTTGGTAATATCTTGATCTAGTAGAATAAAGTTTTAGTATGATCTAGTTGTGAGTTTTGCTTTATGATCCTTCTATGTAATCAAGTCCGTGAGCCATATATAATAAAGATTAGTGTTGAGTCAAGGGCTTGATTATTTTGCTATGATCTCGAGGGAATAAAATAAAAGAGAAGAGATAAAGAGATCATATGGATCTTATGGAGAGTAATGACTTGACATATAAAGAGTATGATGAATAAAAGTTGTTGAGAGTTGACAAACATAGTTTTGGTCATCGTTGCAATTAATAGGAAGTAATAAAGAAAGATAGGTTTTCACATATAAATATACTATCTTGGACATCTTTTATGATTGTGAGCACTCATTAAAATATGACATGCTAAAGAGTTGACATTGGACAAGGAAGACAACGTAATGGGTTATGTTTTCCTACATCTAAGATAAATTATATTGTCATGGATCATCCAACATGTTGAGGTTGCCTTTGCCTCTCATGCTAGCCAATTTCTTTGCACCAAGTAGAGATACTACTTGTGCTTCCAAATATCCTTAAACCTAGTTTTGCCATGAGAGTCCACCACATCTACCTATGGATTGAGTAAGATCCTTCAAGTAAGTTGTCATCGTTGCAAGCAATAAAAATTGCTCTCTAAATATGTACGACTTATTAGTGTGGAGAAAATAAGCTTTATACGATCTTGTGATATGAAAGAAATAAAAGCGATGGACTGCATAATAAAGGTCCATATCACAAGTGGCAATATAAAGTGACATTCTTTCGCATTAAGATTTTGTGCATCCAACCATAAAAGCACATGACAACCTCTAATTCCCTCTGCGAAGGGCCTATCTATTGTTCTTGTCTTATACTTCATGCAAGAGTCATGGTGATCTTCACCTTTCCTTTTTATATTTTATCCTTTGGCAAGCACAATGTGTTGGAAAGATCCTGATATATATATATATATATAGCTAATTGGATGCGAGTTTTCATGAACTATTATTGTTGACTTTATCCTTGAGGTAAAAGGTTGGGATGCAAAACTATAAGCCCCTATCTTTCTCTATGTCCGATTAAAACTTCATAACCATAAATATCGTGCGAGTGTTAGCAATTGTGAAAGACTAAATGATGGTTGAGTATGTGGACTTGCTGAAAAGCTCTTATATTGACTCTTTTTGATGTTACGATAAATTGCAATTGCTTCAATGACTGAGATTATAAGTTTGTTAGTTTTCAATGAAGTTTATGATTCTTACTTGAAACTGTGAATGAATTGTTACTTTAGCATAAGGGGTCATATGACAATATATATGTATGTATGTATGTATGTATGTATGTATGTATGTATATAGACACACACACATATGTTGTTGTTCTAAGAATGATCATGATGCCCTCATGTCCGTATTTTATTTTATCCACACCTCTATCTTTAAACATGTGGACATATTTTTTGATTTTGGCTTTCACTTGAGGACAAGCGATGTCTAAGCTTGGGGGAGTTGATATGTCCATTTTGCATCATGCTTTTATATCGATATTTATTGCATTATGGGATGTTATTACACATTATGTCACAATACTTATGCCTTTTCTCGCTTATTTTACAAGGTTTACATGGAGAGGGGGAATGCCGACAGCCGGAATTCTGGGCTGGAAAAGGAGCAAATATTAGAGACCTATTCTTCACATCTCCAAAAGTCCTGAAACTCCACGAGAATTATTTTCAGAACATATAAAAAAATATTGGGCGAAAGAAGTACCAGAGGGGGGCCACCCATCGTCCACGAGGGTGGGGGCGCGCCCTACCCCCTGGGCGTGCCCCCTGCCTCGTTGGCCCCCTGGTGGCCCTCTGATGCCCATATTTGGCTATATAGAGTCTTTCGTCGAGGAAAAAATAATAAGCAATCTCATGAGACGAAACTCCGCCGCCATGAGGCGGAACCTTGGCGGAACCAATCTAGGGCTCCGGCGAAGCTGTTCTGCCAGGGAAACTTCCCTCCGGGAGGGGGAAATCATCACCATCGTCATCACCAACGATCCTCTCATCGGGAGGGGGTCAATCTCCATCAGCATATTCACCAGCACCATCTCATCTCAAACCCTAGTTCATCTCTTGTATCCAATCTTTGTATCCAAACCTCAGATTGGTACCTGTGGGTTGCTAGTAGTGTTGATTACTCCTTGTAGTTGATGCTAGTTGGTTTACTTGGTGGAAGATAATATGTTCAGATCCATTATGCATATTAATACCCCTCTGATTATGAACATGAATATGCTTTGTGAGTAGTTATGTTTGTTCCTGAGGACATGAGAGAAGTCTTGCTATAAGTAGTCATGTGAATTTGGTATTCGTTCGATATTTTGAGGAGATGTATGTTGTCTTTCTTCTAGTGGTGTCATGTGAACATCGACTACATGACACTTCACTATTGTTTGGGCCTAGAGGAAGGCATTGGGAAGTAATAAGTAGATGATGGGCTGCTAGAGTGACAGAAGCTTAAACCCTAGTTTATGAGTTGCTTCGTAAGGGGTTGATTTGGATCCATATGTTTCATGCTATGGTTAGGTTTACCTTAATACTTCTATTGTAGTTGCAGATGCTTGCAATAGGGGTTAATCATAAGTGGGATGCTTGTCCAAGTAAGGGAAGTACCCAAGCACCGGTCCACCCACATATCAAATTATCAAAGTACCGAACGCGAATCATATGAAATTGATGAAAACTAGCTTGACGATAATTCCCATGTGTCCTCGGGAGCGCTTTCCTTTATATAAGAGTTTGTCCAGGCTTGTCCTTTGCTACAAAAAGGATTGGGCTATCTTGCTGCACATTATTTACTTTTATTACTTGTTACCCGTTACCAATTACCTTATCACAAAACTATCTGTTATCGATAATTTCAGTGCTTGCAGAGAATACCTTGCTGAAAACCGCTTATCATTTCCTTCTACTCCTCGTTGGGTTCGACACTCTTACTTATAGAAAAGGCTACGATAGATCCCCTACACTTGTGGGTCATCAGTGGTTGTCTTTAAACGAACTCTTGGATCGCATCACCGCCATGGGGGTCGCCACTGACTATGATCAGATTCTGCTTAAACCCGACCAGAGAGAAATCAAATCTCCGTCGATCACCCATCAGATAACGGCCATAGAAGAGCAAAACAACAAGTCTTCCCCTATGCTGAAGACGAACTGTGTTCGGATTTGTGAACTCGAAGAGCCGGATACCCCTCTGTGGAACGACACTCCCAGTCCCCGAACTTGGATTCGGGTGTTGGGCCCAGAAAATCATTCGACATCCCGGAACCCGAACTAATGAGCCCGAAAGTTTTTCAAGCTCCGGACTCCAAATCGGGTCAGGGTTCGGATTTAAAACCACCCACCCACCACAAGCAATATTCACCAAGAAATTCCGGCCCACCGGATATATGCGACCTCATTTACGTACGACAACAGCCTCAGGAAACAGTCCACCACTTTTGGGCCAGATTCCTCCTTGTCAAAGACAAGATTAAGGACTGCCGCGACGGGGATGCGTTTTCAGTATTCTGCAATAATTGCACGGATGAAGGAATCCTCAATGCCATCAACCGCCGTCCTGTATTACACTTCACTGACTTGGCAACCATGGTGCAGAAGTACTGCGCAATGGAAAGCTCTTGGAAAACCCAAACAGCTTGCTAGGAGCCACCGGTCTCCACCCAACCCCTCGGGAGAGCAAAACGGATGCACCCTCGCGGGGAACCCGAATCCATAGTAAAGAAAACTAAACCCACTACGGGACGCAGAACCATTCTGGAGGGATGGCTTGATAGGCTGTGCAAAATACACACGACACTGGATACCGTACCAACCCACAACCTTAGATCATGTTGGATACTCTGGCAAGTGGCCAAGAGCGTCGTGGATATCCTCACAAAAAAATACCGCGGAGCAACTTCCCCCAAAAGATGACGACCTCAGAGTATTGACAGTCTTTGAGACTTTTGCTTCAAACAATCGGCACAAGAGGGCACTCCACGACCTCGCCGAAGTATACCAAGTCGCAACAATAAAATCCTGGAACAACACGGCCATAACTTTCAACGCGAGTGAGGAACCAACAATCCGGTCAGTCCGGGCACCAGCCGCCTTGGTCCTCAACCCAATTGTGGATGGCTTTCGGCTCACTAAAGTGCTCATGGATGGCGGCAGCGGACTAAACCTCATCTACGAGGACACACTGAATAAAATGGAAATAGATAGGAGCCGCATCGAGCATAGTAATACAACCTTCCGAGGGATCATTCCCAGCCGGCAGGCACGATGCGCGGGGAAAATTACACTCGACGTGGTATTCGGTACGCCGGAGAACTATCGATCCAAAGAGATAACCTTCCAAGTGGCCCCTTTCAATAGTGGATATCACGCCCTCTTGGGGTGAGACGCATTCACATGCTTTCAAGCTATACCTCATCACGGGTATATGAAGCTCAAGGTGCCCGGGCCCAATGGTATTATCACTCTTGTTAGTGATCCGGACATAGCCCTCCGCGCCAAAAACAAAACAACATCCCTGGCCCTCGAGGCACTGTCTGAGGCCCTCACGGCCGAAGAGTTAACCGCACTACGCTCTACGGTGGATAGGGATGACGTAATCCTTGACAAGTGTCCAAAATCCACCTCCTTCAAACCAGTAGATGAAATAGTCAAATTTCAAGTCCACCTGACAGACCCCAAGAAGACAACTTCCATCGGGGCACAGCTGGACCCAACGGTTGACGCTGCACTATGAACGTTCCTGCGCGAGAACTGGGACATATTCACTTGGCACCCTTCTGATATGCCAGGAATCCCACGCAGGCTGGCTGAACACAGCCTCAATATATTGAAGGGATATAAGCCGGTCAAGAAAACATTGCGGCACTTTTCTGAACCTAAACGACAAGCTATGGGGGAGGAGCTAGCCAAGTTAATCGAGGCTGGATTCATCAGAGAAATAAAACACCGGGACTAGCTAGCAAACCTAGTGATGGTGCCAAAGAAGGACAAATCCTAGTGCATGTGCGTCGATTTTAAAGATATCAATAAGGCTTGCCCTAAGGATCCCTTCCCCCTCCCCCGCATCGATCAGATTACTGATGCTACTGCAGGACACGACTCACTGTGTTTCCTCGACACATACTCTGGATACCATCAAATCAAAATGAAGGAGTCCGACCAAGCCGCAATGGCATTCATCACCCCATACGGGCCTTTTTTGCTTCAACACTATGCCCTTTGGGCTTAAAAACGTCGGCGCCACCTACCAATGCATGATTCAAACATGCCTGGAGAAACAAATCGGCAAGACAGTTGAAGCATATGTGGATGACGTCGTCATCAAGACTAAGAACGTCGAGTCGTTAATAGACGACTTGTGTCTCACATTCGACAACCTCCGGACATATGACATCAAGCTCAATCCGGAAAAGTGTGTTTCGGCGTTCCCACCGGAAAGCTGCTGGGCTTCATCGTTTCCAATAGAGGAATTAAGGAAAATCCAGCCAAAATCCTAGCTTTGTCACAATTGGCTACACCAACAGACCTTAAACAGGTCCAAAAACTAGCCAGATGCGTGGTAGCTTTAAGTCGCTTTATCTCCAGACTAGGAGAAAAAGCATTGCCACTTTATTGCCTTCTCCGACGTACCGACGACTTCAAGTGGACGGAAGTGGCAATAGCCGGACTACAGGAAATAAAGGCTCTTTCAGCAAGCAACCTAATCCTGGCCATGCCAACGTCGGCGAACTGTTGTTATTATACATCTCTGCAACACACCAGGTGGTGAGCGCAGTGCTCGTCGTTGAGCGAAAGGAGGACGGACATAAGTTCCCACTTCAGAAACCGGTATACTATCTATCCACCATCCTCACACCATGCAAATCCCGGTACCCTCATTACCAAAAGATAGCGTACGCGGTCTTCATGGCATCTCAGAAGCTACGACACTACTTCCAAGAGTGTTCGATCACGGTGGCTTCCGAAGTACCACTCAATGATATAATAAAAAGCCGCGACACTACGGGTCGGATTGCCAAGTGGGCTATTGAGCTCCTACCATTCGACATAACATACAAACCACGCCGAGCGATTAAATCCCAAGTATTGCCTGACTTCGTCGCCGAATGGACAGATGCCGAACTCCCTAAAGAGTATGGTACATATTCCAACTGGGTCTTGCACTTCGATGGATCTAAAATGTTGGCTGGCTTAGGAGCGGGTGTCATCTTAACGTCCCCCACTGGAGACACAGTTCAGTATGTACTCCAAATATTATACACAGACTCCAACAACGCAACCGAATACGAGGCCCTATTGCATGGTCTTCGGATGGCTGCCTCCATGGGCATACAACGCCCGGAGGTGCGCGGGGATTCAAATCTCACGATATCCCAAATAAACGGAGACTTCGATGCCAAAGATCCAAAGATGGCGGCCTATCATAACGCCGTACTCAAAATATCAGCTCGGTTCGAGGGACTCGAGTTTCATCATGTGGCTCGAGAAAGTAATCAAGCGGCGGATGTCCTTGCCCGCATGGGTGCCAAGCATGACCCCGTCTCGCCTAACATCTTTCTGGAAAGGCTCTCCAAGCCATCCGTGGTGCGGCAGGACGAGAGCGGTAATGCCAGTCCAGATCCGATCATACCCCCCAGATTCCGAACATAATACCGATATCACCGGGGGCTCAGCCACCGAGACAACACCATCGGCCCATCTAATAATGGCAGTGATTGCCCCGTGGACTGAACCCTTCTTGGCCTACCTTAATAGGCGAGAGCTCCCCGAGAATCTGAATGAGGCTCGCTGCATTGTTCGGTGATCGAAAGCCTATAAGGTCCATGAAGGAGAGCTCTACAATAAAAGTGCTATCGGAGTCCTCCAAAGATGTATCTTCGAAGAAGAGGGATGGTAGCTCCTGGCCGAAATCCATGCTGGTCTAGGCGGTCACCACGCCATGGCTCGGGCCCTTGTAAGTAAAGCCTTCTGTATAGGTTTCTTTTGGCCGACGGCCTGAGCAGATGCACAGGACCTTGTCCAACGCTGTGTCGGATGCTAGCTTTTCGCCAATCAAAGCCATATGCCGCCTACCTCTCTACAAACAATCCCCATTACTTGGCCTTTCATGGTCTGGGGGCTTGATATGGTCGGACCCCTTAAAGGAGGAAGCCACAAGAAAAAATATCTACTGGTCATGGTAGATAAGTTCACCAAGTGGATAGAGGCCAAGCCAGTTAAAACGGCCGAAGCCGGACCAGTGATAGACTTTATATATGGTGTGGTGCACCGTTATGGTGTCCCACACAACATCATCACCGACAACGGCTCCAATTTTACAGCCGGTGAAGTGAAAACCTGGTGTGCTAACCTGGGCATTAAGCTCGATTACGCCTCCGTCTATCACCCACAAACAAACGGTCAGGGCGAACGAGCTAATGGTCTTTATCATGAGCGGCATCAAGCCTAGAATAGTGCAGTATTTGAAGGAATCAGACAAGCACTGGGTTGAGGAGCTCGACTCCGTACTCTGGGGGCTGCGGACCACGCCCAATTGCACTACTGGATACACACCATTCTTCATGGTGTACGACGCAGAGGACGTTTTGCCCTGCAACATCATTCATGACTCACCTCGAGTGCGCATGTACGAAGAAAGAGAGGCCGAGCTCGATCGGCAGGACAGTCTAGATGCCCTGGAGGAGGAGTGTGACGTTGCAAAGGCCCGTTCTGCATCCTATGAACAACAGGCTCGCAGATACCAAAGTAGAGAAGTGCGGGCCAAGACCTATAATGTTGGTGAGCTCGTTCTACGCTTGCCAAAAAAGAAAAAGGACAAACTCAAGCCCAAGTGGGAGGGTCCCTTCATCATAGACGAGGTTCTCACTGGAGGAGCGTACTGCCTGCATGATGCATCTGACAATCGCCTAGAGCAGAACCCGTGGAATGCCACAAGACTCCGAAGATTCTACGCCTAGAGCCGCACTCTTTGTTCATCTTCTTCTCCCTTTGTTTTCATTTTTACCCTCTTTAATTTTTCTCTAGCTCTTTAGTTCCTATGCGGCCAGACCGCACACCTACGATGTACACATCCTTAAATGTATACACTCATAATACCTGGGGGCTTATTTTACATAAGATTATTATTATTTTTCGAGCATCAAGCTCAACACATATGTGTCCTGTTCTGCATATGTACCTTTTTTCGCCATTATATGCATCGTTATGACTTAAATTTTTGCCAAGCTGGGTTGCCTGGCTCCTGTGCTTATGCCCTATGTTCCCGTTTGTTCGGCTAGGGCATAAAGGGAGCACCTCTGCGATTGTTATAGCCGGGTCATCTAGACTTGTACCTCTGACTAGGTGAAGCCGAAAGCTAGCGTTCTTAAGGGAATATTCGGTCGACGAACTAAAGACGTTTTACCTTCATCACACCATGAACCCCCAGATGTTACATATACTGAGATTTTTCAATCACAGTTCGGACATGCATATTAACGCATATCCTCCCAGTGAAAGGAACCCTTAACGGAACTATTCTCCTTGGAAGATGTTTCTTACAATCAACATGTAATATAACATAGCTAGCCGGATACAACTTGTCTATTCAAGAAACTATGACCCCTACGCCTGGTTTCCACGCATACCCCGGTCTATATTATCGAGCGGGTATTCGGAAACACTCCGCACCTTCGGGTCCGGAGGTCAAAGCGGAAAGGTCTGCCATGATAATCATTTTATAATCCGGCTAGGGACAAATTTGTCAAATGAAGTACATAGTCACTTGGACTCAAAAACTTCTTCCTCTATGCCGTCTAACAGACTGTCTAGCTTACAATCCTGTTGGGAAAACTTGGCGGCTATCTTTACCTGGTCATATACCAGACTAACGGGAATTTCTTTTCCATCGGACCCCTGAGGTCCGACCCGGGCCATATGATTTGTATCAAGCTTGGTGTACTGTGTTTTTACCATGGACCAAGCCTCTCGCGCACCTTCTCGGCAGGCCGAAATCTTCCATAATCAAAAGCGCCACCGAGCCCCTTAGAATAGCTTCACAAGCTCCTCCATACTTCCTAGAGGGGAGGCGAATGGCCACAAAGCCTTAGCAATTCTCTGCTTTGCTTGCCGAGCTCGCTCGTGCACTTGGGAGAGCTCTTGGAGCAGATCGCCTTGAGATCCAGACATCTCCTCTCCGGGACGGCCAGTCAGCGTACCTGCAGACATAAATCTGTCAGCTTATTTTTCTGCCGAATTTCACGAAGATAAGTTTGAAAGCATGCTGAATATGCCGCCTCATAGCCTCTTATTCTCCTTTACGACGTCAGCCAGCTGGGCTCGTACATCTTTTAGCTCTTCGCCCATCAGGATGTTGGAATCCTGCAGCTTGTTCTTGTTGTCCCTGACCCGCATCAGCACACATTCGCCTGCTGCCTGTTGCCTTTTGGCCTCCTGTTCACCCGCCTGGGCGACTTTCAGTTTCTCTTTCAATTGATCTACTGATCCTGTCAGCAGAGATACAACAGTATTAATATTACTGGTATATGATTATACTTTTTCTGGATGGAGGGAAACATTACCAGGCAGTGCCTCCTTGGATTTCTCCAATTGGGCGGTAGCCGTAGCTAGCCGAGTCCAACACTCTTCCAGCTCTTGAGATAGCAGGTTGTTCTTATATGTAAGTGCCTGATTATACAATGATCCTTAAATCAGTTGTATCAACTACTTCAAGTCTCGGGGGCTACTCGTATATGATTACAAAGGTTGTACGGATGCGTACTTACCCGCATATCTTTCAAATACTGGTCCGTGGCTCTGGTAAGCCCGTCCCGGGCAGTTTGAATGTATGCATCAGCCGAGCTGAAGGCATTAAATGCCTCTTTAGTAAAACCAAGGTCGTGAAGACCGGCCCTCCGGTGCCGATGATTCATGGCCTTCTCCAATTCAGAGTTCGTGACGGACATATCACCTGAATCCTCTACAGAAGGACAATCCGGCGTCACTCCCATGTCAGCCCCCGTCCTTAGGGCAGGGTCTGGAATCTGACTAGTGGAGGCGCGACCGGCTGGATCCCCGGACATAGTCCTGCAAACACTCTTCCTGATAAGACACAGCGGATAATGTTACAGTTCGATGTGACGGCCAGGAGGCATATTTAAAAATTCATACCTCTTCGATGAAGGTTCAGCCGTGTTACCGTCTGCCTTCCTCTTTCACAACTTGTTTGGCGCGGGCGCCACGCTCTTACGAGACACCTCTAGTGTAGCATGGTGCGCCGAGCGCCTCTCCTTTGGAGCACGAGACGGTGCGGTGGGTAAGGTAAAGTGAGGAAGCTCTTTTGGAGGAGGTGTCTCTTGACTACCTACATGTGAGGCAGGAAGGAGGCCGGGATGGTCGGCCACGATTGGCACTACTGTGCCATCATAGCTCACCTGGTACAATACTCCCTCCTCAAGCTCTAGAATATGTCCGGATCCTCTTCGTATCCGAGGTCAAGGTCCCGATTACGGTTCTCCGGCTATGGAGCGGGGCTATAGATCCCCGCTATAACCTTCCACCATTCTTGTTGCAAATGGATGGGTTAATGCCAATTAAACATGACTCAGGGAGAGGATTGAGTAGAGTGATGGGATTAAAACTCACCCAGCTAGGGGGATTGTACATAGAAAATCCTTCCCAGAGCGTAAGACAAGTGAACTCCTCTTTCTCCCCTTTATACAGATCGGCCAGTATTGCGGCCAGGGCGGTAAGGGAATCCGGACCCTTTCATCCACAGCACGAGGCGTCGTCTTCCCCATTGTAGTGCCACAAGGGTAGCCCCCCTGAATTGGAGCGGTTGAACACCTCACACTATGGAAGTGGCCATTACGTCGATTATTGATAATCCGGACTGGGCGAGTGACCTTATCTTGCCCATCAATTGTTGGACTTCCGCACTATCTTCCTCCTCGAGGCTCTGAGGGCGCCGGCTGTGGCGTTTCTTTAATGGGGCACTGGTAAATTTGGGAAGTCCCATTCGGACTGGGTCAGGGAGAGCAACATCCTCAATATAGAACCACTCTGAGGGCCACTCTTCGGATGCCTTCTTCGGCGTGCCGGATAAGTATCCGGTCCCAGCTATGCGCCATATTTTGGCGCCGCCCACCTCAAATATAGATCCCTTTTGGGAGCGAGGGACGAGGTAGAAAAGTTTCCTCCATAGCTCGAAATGGGCCTTGCAGCCCAGGAATAGCTCGCAAAGAGCAACATAGCTCGCGATGTGCAGAATGGAGCCCGGCGTGAGATTGTACAATTGGAGGCCGTAGTACTCCAGAAGGCCTCTTATTAAGAAGGATATAAAGCACACTCGCTCCCCCTGGTTGGATTGGGGAAATTTTCCGCCAGGGCTCCGCCCGTAAAAGTGGTTAATCCTTCCCGGACAGGGACTACAACTGCGCGCGGGGGGGGGGGGGGGGGGGGGGGGAAGGAATCCCTGCGTTCGAAGCTTACTTAGCTGGCCGTGGGATACCGAGCATTTCCCCCAATCGCCTTTTTTGGAGCCATGGGGGCGGGAGGAAGAATTGGGAACGCTAGCCATGCTGGAATGGTTTCTCCTAGCAAGCTCTAAGGATTTTTCCACTCGATGTGGAATGGGATATGAGATCCAGTCCCTTTAAATAGACACCCTTCTTACATGGCCAGGGTGTAATGTGCAAAAAGTACTATGACCTTTCATGTTTGCTCAACACGTGGAAGCCAAAGCGGTGGAGGTGCAAAAGCCAATGGGTACAACATTAAATGGAATGGAAAGCCAAGTATGACTCTTCGAATTAGACGCTTTCAAGTGTTCGGAGGAGGAACCCGCCTTGCAATGCCGAAGACTATCAGCGCGCTGGACACATCGTCAATGAAGCCTGGTTCGGGGGCTACTGAGGGAGTGCTGGATTACGGGGTCCTCGGGCGTCCGTCCTATGTGACATGGGCCGGACTATTGGGCCGTGAAGATACAAGATAGAAGACTTCCTCCCATGTCCGGATGGGACTCTCCTTTGCGTGGAAGGCAAGCTAGGCGTCCGTATGTATTATTTCCTTTCTCTGTAACCGACTTTGTATAACCCTAGGCCCCTTCTGTGTCTATATAAACTGGAGGTATTAGTCCGTAGAGAACAATCACAATCACACAGGCTAAACTTCTAGGGTTTAGCCACATCGATCTCGTGGTAGATCAACTCTTGTAATCCTCATACATATCAAGATCAATCAATTAGGGCGTAGGGTATTACCTCCATCAAGAGGGCCCGAACCTGGGAAAACATCGTGTCCCCTATCTCCTGTTACCATCAACCTTAGACGCACAGTTCGGGACCCCCTACCCGAGATCCGCCAGTTTTGACACCGATAATCATCATCATTAACTTCCTCATTAATTGTTGTAGGCATCACTGGAACTGATTTCAGTGATGAGCTACTTTCCAATTCGAGAGAAGGTACAATTACCTCATCAAGTTCTACTTTCCTCCCACTCACTTCTTTCGAGAGAAACTCCTTCTCTAGAAAGGATCTACTCTTAGCAACAAAGATCTTGCCTTCGGATCTATGATAGAAGGTGTACCCAACAATTTCTTTTGGGTATCCTATGAAGACACACTTCTCCTATTTGGGTTTGAGCTTATTAGGCTGAAACTTTTTCACATAAGCATCGCAGCCCCAAACTTTAAGAAACGACAACTTGGGTTTCTCGCCAAACCACAGTTCATATGGTGTCGTCTCAACGGATTTTGATGGTGCCCTATTTAGCATGAATGCAACTGTCTCTAATGCATAACCCCAAAACGATAGCAGTAAATCAGTAAGAGACATCATGCATCGCACCATATCTAATAAAGTATGATTATGACGTTCGGATACACCATTACACTATGGTATTCCAGGTGGCGTGAGTTGCGAAACTATTCCACATTGTTTCAAATGAAGACCAAACTCATAACTCAAATATTCACATCCACGATCAGATCGTAGAAATTGTATTTTCTTGCTATGGTGATTTTCCACTTCAATATGAAATTCTTTGAACTTATTCAAATGTTTCAGACTTATGTTTCATCAAGTAGACATACCCATATCTTCTCAAATCATCTATGAAGGTCAGAAAATAATGATACCTGCCGCGAGCCTCAACACTCAACGGATTGCATACATCAGTATGTATTATTTCCAATAAGTCAGTTGCTCTCTCCATTGTTTCAGAGAATGGAGTCTTAGTCATCTTGCCCATGAGGCATGGTTCGCAAGCATCAAGTGATTCATAATCAAGTGATTCCAAAAGTCCATCCGCATGGAGTTTCTTCATGCGCTTTACACCAATATGACATAAACGGCAGTGCCACAAGTATGTTGCACTATCTTTATCAACTTTGCATCTTTTGGCATCAATATTATGAATATGTGTATCACTACAATCGAGATTCAATAGACCATTTATATTAAGTGTATGACCATAGAAGGTTTTATTCATGTAAACATAATAACAATTATTCTTTGACTTAAATGAATAACCGTATTGCAATAAACATGATCCAATCATATTATGATCAACGCAAATACCAAATAACATTTATTTTAGGTTCAACACTAATCCCGAAGGTAAAAGGAGTGTGCGATGGTGATCTTATCAACCTTGGAATCATTTCCAACACACATCGTCACCTCGCCCTTAACTAGTCTCTGTTCATTTTGCAACTCCTGTTTCGAGTTACTAATCATAGCAACTGAACTGGTATCAAATACCCTAGGGTTACTATGAACACCAGTAAAGTACACATCAATAACATGTATATCAAATATACCTTTCACTTTGCCATCCTTCTTATCCGCCAAGTATTTGGGGTAGTTCTGCTTCCAGTGACCATTCCCTTTGCAGTAGAAGAACTTAGTTTCAGGCTTAGGTCTAGCTTTGGGTTTCTTCACGGGAGTGGTAACTTGCTTGCCATTCTTTCTTGAAGTCCCCTTTCTTTTCCTTTGCCCCTTTTACTTGAAAC
Source organism: Triticum aestivum (assembly GCF_018294505.1). Taxonomy (NCBI): domain Eukaryota; kingdom Viridiplantae; phylum Streptophyta; class Magnoliopsida; order Poales; family Poaceae; genus Triticum; species Triticum aestivum. Next base: position 419,107,134 of record NC_057797.1, on the reverse strand, counting down.
TAGTGGTCTTGTCAACCATCAACATTTGATGCTTTTCTTGATTTCTACCTTCATTGATTTCAGCATCACGAAGAGCTCAGGAATTGTTTTCATCATCCCTTGCATATTATAGTTCATCACGAAGTTCTAGTAACTTGGCAATAGTGACTAGAGAACTCTGTTAATCACTATCTTATCTGGAAGATTAACTCCCACTTGATTCAAGTGATCATAGTACTCAGACATTCTGAGCACATGTTCACTGATTGATCTATTCTCCTCCATCTTGTAGGCAAAGTAGTTATCAGAGGTTTCATACCTCTCGACTCGGGGATGAGTCTTAAATACCAATTTCAGCTCTTGGAACATCTTATATGCTCCGTGGCTTTCAAAATGTTTTTGAAGTCCCGGTTCTAAGCTGTAAAGCATGTCACACTAAACTATCAAGTAGTCATCATACCGAGCTTGCCAAACGTTCATAATGTCTACATCTGCTGCTACAATAGGTCCATCACCTAGCGGTGCATCAAGGACATAATTCTTCTGTGCAACAATGAGGATAATCCTCAGATCACGGAGCTAGTCCGCATCATTGCTACTAACATCTTTCAACATAGTTTTCTCTGGGAACATATCATAAATAAAATGGGGAAGCTATACGCGAGCAATTGATCTACAACATAGATATGCAAATACTATTAGGACTAAGTTCATGATGAATTTAAGTTCAATTAATCATATCAATTTAAGAACTCCCACTTAGATAGACATCCCTCTTGTCATCTAAATGATCACGTGAATCATATCAACTAAACCATGTCCGATCATCACATGAGATGGAGTAGTTTTCAATGGTGAACATCACTATGTTTTTTTTGACCTGATGAACATCACTATGTTGATCATATCTACTATATGATTCACGTTCGACCTTTCGGTCTCAGTGTTCCGAGGCCATATCTGCATATGCTAGGCTCGTCAAGTTTAACCCGAGTATTCTGCATGTGCAAAACCAGCTTGCACCTGTTGTATGTGAACGTAGAGCTTATCACACCCGATCATAACGTGGTGTCTCAGCACGAAGAACTGTCGCAATGGTGCATACTGATACGTCTCCAACGTATCTATAATTTTTGATTGCTCCATGCTATATTATCTACTGGTTTGGACTATATTGGGCTTTATTTTCCACTTTTATATTACTTTTGGGACTAACCTATTAACCGGAGGCCCAACCCAGAATTGCTGTTTTTTTGCCTATTTCAGTGTTTCGAAGAAACGGAATATCAAACGGAGACCAAACGGAATAAAACCTTCGGGAACGTGATTTTCTCACCGAACGTGATCCAGGAGACTTGGACCCTACGCCAAGGAACAAAAGAGGCAGTCACGAGGGTGGGGGGCGCCCCCCGTGGGCGCGCCCCTGCCTCGTGGGCCCCTCGATGCTCCACCGACGTACTTCTTCCTCCTATATATACCTACGTACCCCCAAACGATCAGAACAGGAGCCAAAAACCTAATTCCACCGCCGCAACTTTCTGTATCCACGAGATCCCATCTTGGGGCCTGTTCCGGAGCTCCACCGGAAGAGGGCCGTCATCACGGAGGGCTTCTACATCATCCTAGCCCCTCCGATGAAGTGTGAGTAGTTTACCTCAGACCTTAGGGTCCATAGTTAGTAGCTAGATGGCTTCTTTTCTCTTTTTGGATCTCAATACAAAGTTCTCCCCCTCTCTTGTGGAGATCTATTCGAATGTAATCTTCTTTTCGCGGTGTGTTTGTTGAGACCGATGAATTGTGGGTTTATGATCAAGTCTATCTATGAATAATATTTGAATCTTCTCTGAATTCTTTTATGTATGATTGGTTATCTTTGCAAGTCTCTTCAAATTATCCGTTTGGTTTGGCCAACTAGATTGGTAGTTCTTGCCATGGGAGAAGTGCTTAGCTTTGGGTTCGATCTTGCGGTGTCCTTTCCCAGTGACAGAAGGGGCAGCAAGGCACGTATTGCATCGTTGCCATCGAGGATAACAAGATGGGGTTTATTTCATATTGCATGAATTTATCTCTCTACATCATGTCATCTTGCTTAAGGCATTACTCTATTTTTAACTTAATACTCTAGATGCATGCTAGATAGCGGTCGATGAGTGGAGTAATAGTAGTAGATGTAGAATCATTTCGGTCTACTTGTCACGGACGTGATGCCTATATACATGATCATACCTAGATATTCTCATAACTATGCTCAATTCTGTCAATTGCTCAACATTAATTTGTTCACCCACCGTAGAATACTTATGCTCTTGAGAGAAGCCACTAGTGAAACCTATGGCCCTCGGGTCTATTCTCATCATATTAATCTCCATCACTTTCATCTTGTTTTGCTTTTTTACTTTGCTTTTACTTTTCACTTTGCATCTTTATACCAAAAATACCAAAAATATTATATCTATCAGATCTCACTCTCGTAAGTTACCGTGAAGGGATTGACAACCCCTAATCGCGTTGGTTGCGAGTAGCTATCGTTTTGTGCAGGTACGAGGGACTTGAGCGTGGCCTCCTACTGGATTGATACCTTGGTTCTCAAAAACTGAGGGAAATACTTACGCTACTCTGCTGCATGATCCTTTCCTCTTCAGGGAAATCCAACGCAACTCAAGAGGTAGCAAGAAGAATTTCTGGCGCTGTTGCCGGGGAGTCTATGCAAAAAGTCAACATACCAAGTATCCATCGCAATCCCTATCTCTCGCATTACATTATTTGCCATTTGCCTCTCGTTTTCCTCTCCCCCACTTCACCCTTGCCGTTTTATTCACCCTCTCTCTCTGTCTCTATCCTCCCTCTCTATTTGCCTCTTTTTGCCCGGTTGCCTTTTGTTTGCTCGTGTGTTAGATTGCTTGTTTGTCGCGATGGCTCAAGATACTACCAAATTGTGTGACTTCACCAATACCAATAATAATGATTTCCTTAGCACTCCGATTGCTCTTCTTACCGATGCTGAATCTTGTGAAATTAATACTACTTTGTTGAGTCTTGTTATGAAAGATCAATTTGCCAACCTTCCTAGTGAAGATGCCACTACTCATCTGAATAGCTTCGTTGATTTATGTGATATGCAAAAGAAAAAAGATGTCAATAATGATGTCGTTAAATTGAAGCTATTTCCTTTTTTGCTTAGAGATCGTGCTAAAGCTTGGTTTTCGTCTTTGCCTAAAAATAGTATTGATTCATGGAACAAGTGCAAAGATGCTTTTATCTCTAAGTATTTTCCTCCCGCTAAGATCATCTCTCTTAGAAACGATATTATGAACTTTAAACAACTTGATCATGAACATGTTGCACAAGCTTGGGAGAGAATGAAATTAATGATATGTAATTGCCCTACTCATGGTTTGAATTTGTGGATGATTATACAAAAATTTTATGCCAGATTGAATTTTGCTTCTAGAAACCTTTTAGATTCGGCCGCGGGAGGGACTTTTATGGAAATCACTTTAGGAGATGCTACTAAACTCCTAGATAATATTATGGTTAATTATTCTCAATGCCATACTGAAAGATCCTCTAATAAAAAAGTGCATGCGATAGAAGAAATCAATGCTTTGAGTGGAAAGATGGATGAACTTATGAAATTATTTGCTACTAAGAGTGTTTCTTCTGATCCTAATGATATGCCTTTGTCTACTTTGATTGAGAATAACAATGAATCTATGGATGTGAATTTTGTTGGTAGGAATAATTTTGGTAACAACGCTTATAGAGGGAATTTTATTCCTAGGCCATATCCTAGTAATCCTTCTAATAGTTATGGGAATTCCTACAACAACTCTTATGGAAATTATAATAAGATGCCCTCTGAATTTGAGAATAGTGTTAAAGAGTTTATGAATTCACAAAAGAATTTTAATGCTTTGCTTGAAGAGAAATTGCTTAAAGTTGATGATTTTTCTAGGAACGTTGATAGAATTTCTCTTGAGGTTGATTCTTTAAACTTAGATCTATTCCTCCTAAGCATGATATCAATGAGTCTCTCAAAGCCATGAGAATTTCCATTGATGAGTGCAAGGAAAGAACCGCTAGGATGCGTGCTTCCAAAGATGCCTTTATTAAAGCGTGTTGTTCTAGTTCCTATGAAAATAATGATGAAGATCTAAAAGTTATTGATTTGTCCCCTATTAAATCTTTGTTTTTCAATATGAATCTTGATAATAATGGGACTGAATATGATCCACCTTTACCTAGAAGGCGTTCCAATAATTCTAAATCTTTTGATCTTGATGCTAAATTTGATAAAAGTGGGATTGAAGAAATTAAAACCCTAGATGTTGATAAACCCACTATATTGGATTTCAAGGAATTTAATTATGAAAATTGCTCTTTAATTGATTGTATTTCCTTGTTGCAATCCTTGCTAAAATCTCCTCACGCTTATAGTCAAAATAAAGCATTTACTAAACATATCGTTGATGCCTTGATGCAATCTTATGAAGAAAAACTTGAATTGGAAGTTTCTATCCCTAGAAAACTCTATGATGAGTGGGAACCAACTATTAAGATTAAAATTAAAGATCATGAGTTTTATGCTTTGTGTGATTTGGGTGCTAGTGTCTCTACTATTCCCAAGACTTTGTGTGATTTGCTAGATTTCCGTAATTTTGATGATTGCTCTGTAAACTTGCATTTTGCAGATTCCACTATTAAGAAACCTATGGGAAGGATTAATGATGTTCTTATTGTTGCAAATAGAAATTATGTGCCCATATATTTCATTGTTCTTGATATAGATTGCAATCCTTCTTGCCCTATTATTCTTGGTAGACCTTTCCTTAGCACGGTTGGTGCGATTATTGATATGAAGGAAGGGAATATTAGATTTCAATTTACATTAAAAAAGGGCACGGAACACTTTCCAATAAAATTTCCATATGAAACTATCATGATAGCCACTTATGGATTGCCTACCAAAGATGGCAATACCTAGATCTATCCTCGCTTTTATGCCTAGCTAGGGGCGTTAAACAATAGCGCTTGTTGGGAGGCAACCCAATTTTATTTTTATTCCTTGATTTTTGCTCATGTTTAGTAATAATAAATAAATTACCTAGCCTCTGTTTTGTTTGTGTTTTTTGTGTTTAATTAGTGTTTGTGCCAAGTAGAACCGTTGGGAAGACTTGGGGAAAGTCTTGTTGAACTTACTGTAAAAAACAGAAACTTTAGCGCTCACGAGAACTGCTGTCATTTTTATTTTAAGAGTGTTATTTATTTAATTATTTTTGAAGATGATTAATAGATAAATTCCTCACGTCCAGCAATTTATTTTAGAATTTTTGGGGTTCCAGATATTGCGCTAGCTACATATTACTACAGACTGTTCTGTTTTTGATAGATTCTGTTTTTCGTGTGTTGTTTGCTTATTTTGATGAATCTATGGCTAGTAAAATAGTTTATAATCCATAGAGAAGTTGGAATACAGTAGGTTTAACACCAATATAAATAAAGAATGAGTTCATTACAGTACCTTGAAGTGGTCTTTTGTTTTCTTTCGCTAACGGAGCTCACGAGTTTTCTACTTTAAGTTTTGTGTTGTGAAGTTTCCAAGTTTTGGGTGAATTCTTGTGATGGATTACGGAACAAGGCATGGGAAGAGCCTAAGCTTGGGTATGCCCATGGAACCCCCAATATAATCCAAGGACACCAAAAATTGGAAGCTTGGGGATGCCCCGGAAGGCATCCCCTCTTTCGTCCACTTCCATCGGTAATTTACTTGGAGCTATATTTTTATTCACCAACATGATATGTGTTTTGCTTGGAGCGTCTTGTATTATTTGTGTCTTTGTGTTTTAGTATGCCACAATCATCCTTGCTGTACACACCTTTTGAGAGAGCCATACATGAATTAGAATTTGATAGAATACTCTATGTGTTTCACTTATATCTTTTGAGCGTTATAATTTTGCTCTATGTGCTTCACTTACATCTTTTAGAGCACGGCGGTGGATTTGTTTTAAAGAAACTATTAATCTCTCATGCTTCACTTAAATTATTTTGAGGGTCTCTTAATAGCATGGTAATTGGCTTAATAATAATATGCTTGGTATTCAAGATTTGTGGAACTTTCTTTTGAGTATGTTGAATACTAAGAAAAGATTGAAGCATGATAATTGTTTTGAGATATGGAGGTGATAATATTAAAGTCATGCTAGTTGAGTAGTTGTGAATTTAAAGAATACTTGTGTTAAAGTTTGTGATTCTCGTAGCATGCATGTATAGTGAACCGTTATGTGATGAAGTCGGAGCATGATTTATTTATTGATTGTCTTCCTTATGAGCGGCGGTCGGGGATGAGCGATGGTCTTTTCCTACCAATCTATCCCCATAGGAGCATGCGTGTAATACTTTTCTTTGATAACTTCTAGATTTTTGCAATAAGTATATGAGTTCTTTATGGCTAATGTTGAGTCCATGGATTATACGCACTCTCACCCTTCCACCTTTGCTAGCCTCTCTAATACTGCGCACCTTTCGCCGGTATCATACACCTACCATATACCTTCCTCAAAACAGCCACCATACCTACCTATTATGGCATTTCCATAGCCATTCCGAGATATATTGCCATGCAACTTTCCACCATTCCGTTTATTATGACACACTCCATCATTGTCATATTGCATATCCCGGTACACCGCCGGATGCATTCATATAGAGTCATATTTTGTTCTAGGTATCAAGTTGTAATTATTGAGTTGTAAGAAAAATAAAAGTGTGATGATCATCATTATTAGAGCATTTTCCCAAGTGAGGAAAGGATGATGGAGACTATGATTCCCCCATAAGTCGGGATGAGACTCCGGACGAAAAATAAAAGAGGCCAAAGAAGCCCAAATAAAAAAAGAGGCCATAAAAAAAGGAAGGAGAAAAGGCCCAAATAAAAAAATAAAAAAAATAAAAAATAAAAAAAATGAGAGAAAAAGAGAGAAGGGACAATGTTACTATCCTTTTACCACACTTGTGATTCAAAGTAGCACCATGATCTTCATAGTAGAGAGTCCCTCATGTTATCACTTTCATATACTAGTGGGAATTTTACATTATAGAACTTGGCTTGTATATTCCAATGATGGGCTTCCTCAAATTGCCCTAGGTCTTCGTGAGAAAGCAAGTTGGATGCACACCCACTTAGTTTCTTTTTGAGCTTTCATACATTTATAGCTCTAGTGCATCCGTTGCATGGCAATCCCTACTCACTCACATTGATATCTATTGATGGGCATCTCCATAGCCTGTTGATACGCCTAGTTGATGTAAGACTATCTTCTCCTTTTTGTCTTCTCCACAACCACCATTCTATTCCACCTATAGTGCTATATCCATGGCTCACGCTCATGTATTGTGTGAAGATTGAAAAAGTTTTGAAAAAGTTAGAGTATGAAACAATTGCTTGGTTTGTCATCGGGGTTGTGCATGATTTAAATACTTTGTGTGGTGAAGATAGAGCATAGCCAGACTATATGATTTTGTAGGGATAACTTTCTTTGGCCATGTTATTTTGAGAAGACATAATTGCTTTGTTAGTATGCTTGAAGTATTATTATTTTTTATGTTAATATAAACTTTGTTGGAAATATGCCCTAGAGGCAATAATAAATTAGTTATTATCATATTTCCTTATTCATGATAATCGTTTATTATCCATGCTAGAATTGTATTGATAGGAAACTCAGATACATGTGTGGATACATAGACAACACCATGTCCCTAGTAAGCCTCTAGTTGACTAGCTCGTTGATCAATAGATGGTTACGGTTTCCTGACCATGGACATTGGATGTCGTTGATAACGGGATCACATCATTAGGAGAATGATGTGATGGACAAGACCCAATCCTAAGCCTAGCACAAAGATCGTGTAGTTCGTATGCTAAAGCTTTTCTAATGTCAAGTATCATTTCCTTAGACCATGAGATTGTGCAACTCCCGGATACCGTAGGAATGCTTTGGGTGTGCCAAACGTCACAACGTAACTGGGTGGCTATAAAGGTACACTACGGGTATCTCCGAAAGTGTCTGTTGGGTTGGCACGAATCGAGACTGGGATTTGGCACTCCATGTGACGGAGAGGTATCTCTGGGCCCACTCGGTAGGACATCATCATATGCACAATGTGACCAAGGAGTTGATCACGGGATGATGTATCACGGAACGAGTAAAGAGACTTGCCGGTAATGAGATTGAACAAGGTATCGGATACCGACGATCGAATCTCGGGCAAGTACAATACCGCTAGACAAAGGGAATTGAATACGGGATTGATTGAATCCTCGACATCATGGTTCATCCGATGAGATCATCGTGGAACATGTGGGAGACAACATGGGTATCCAGATCCCGCTGTTGGTTATTGGCCGGAGAGGTGTCTCGGTCATGTCTGCATGGTTCCCGAACCCGTAGGGTCTACACACTTAAGGTTCGATGACGCTAGGGTTATAGGGAATAGATATACGTGGTTACTGAATGTTGTTTAGAGTCCCGGATGAGATCCCGGACATCACGAGGAGTTCCAGAATGGTCCGGAGGTAAAGATTTATATATGGGAAGTCCTGTTTTGGTCACCGAAAAAGTTTCGGGTGCTATCGGTAACGTACCGGGACCACCGGGAGGGTCTCGGGGGTCCACCAGGTGGGGCTACCTGCCCCAGAGGGCTGCGTGTGCCAAGTGTGAGAGGGGACCAGCCCCAGGTGGGCTGGTGCACCCCCCCACCAGGGCCCAAGGCGAAGAGAGAAGGGAAAAGGGGGAAACCCTAGGCTCAGATGGGCCTAAGGCCCACCTAGTGGTGCGCCCCCCTCTCTCCCCCCTTGGCCGCCCCCCTAGATGGGATCTAGGGCTGGCCGCCACCCCTAGGGGTGGAAACCTAGGTGGGGGCGCAGCCCCTCCCTTTCCCCTATATATAGTGGGGTTTTGGGCTGCCATACACACGAGAACATCTCCTTCTTGGCGCAGCCCTACCCCTCTCCCTCCTCGTCTCTTGTGGTGCTTAGCGAAGCCCTGCTGGAGTACCACGCTCCTCCACCACCACCACGCCGTCGTGCTGCTGCTGGACGAAGTATTCCCCAACCTCTCCTTCTCCCCTTGCTGGATCAAGGCGTAGGAGACGTCACCGGGCTGTACGTGTGTTGAACGCGGAGGTGCCGTCCGTTCGGCACTAGGATCATCGGTGATTTGGATCATGACGAGTACGACTCCATCAACCCCGTTCACTTGAATGCTTCCGCTTAGCGATCTACAAGGGTATGTAGATGCACTCTCCTTCCCTCATTGCTAGACTTCTCCATAGATTGACCTTGGTGATGCGTAGAAAATTTTGAATTTCTGCTACATTCCCCAACAAACTTTTGTCTTGAATCTTTCGAATCTGAATATTCATATCACAATTAAGAAGATTTGCATTGAAATTATGCCAAGTAGCATTCCGCATCAAAAATTCTCCTTTTATCATTTACCTACTCGAGGACGAGCAGGAATTAAGCTTGGGGATGCCTGATACGTCTCCAACGTATCTATAATTTTTGATTGCTCCATGCTATATTATCTACTGTTTTGGACTATATTGGGCTTTATTTTCCACTTTTATATTACTTTTGGGACTAACCTATTAACCGGAGGCCTAGACAAGAATTGCTATTTTTTTTCCTATTTCAGTGTTTTGAAGAAACGGAATATGAAACGGAGTCCAAACGGAATAAAACCTTCGGGAACGTGATTTTCTCACCGAACGTGATCCAGGAGACTTTGACCCTACGCCAAGGAACAAAAGATGTGGTCACGAGGGTGGGGGATGCCCCCCTGCCTCGTGGCCCCCTCGATGCTCCACCGACGTACTTCTTCCTCCTATATATACCTACGTACCCCCAAACGATCAGAATAGGAGCCAAAAACCTAATTCCACCGCCACAACTTTCTGTATCCACGAGATCCCATCTTGGGGCCTGTTCCGGAGCTCCGCCGGAAGAGGGCCGTCATCACGGAGGGCTTCTACATCATCCTAGCCCCTCCGATGAAGTGTGAGTAGTTTACCTCAGACCTTCGGGTACATAGTTAGTAGCTAGATGGCTTCTTCTCTCTTTTTGGATCTCAATACAAAGTTCTCCCCCTCTCTTGTGGAGATCTATTCGATGTAATCTTCTTTTTGCGGTGTGTTTGTTGAGAACGATGAATTGTGGGTTTATGATCAAGTCTATCTATGAATAATATTTGAATTTTCCCTGAATTCTTTTATGTATGGTTGGTTATCTTTGCAAGTCTCTTCGAATTATCCGTTTGTTTTGGCCAACTAGATTGGTAGTTCTTGCCATGGGAGAAGTGCTTAGCTTTGGGTTCGATCTTGCAGTGTCCTTTCCCAGTGACAGAAGGGGCGCAAGGCACGTATTGCATCGTTGCCATTGAGGATAACAAGATGGGGTTTATTTCATATTGCATGAATTTATCTCTCTACATCATGTCATCTTGCTTAAGGCGTTACTCTGTTTTTAACTTAATACTCTAGATGCATGCTGGATAGCGGTCGATGAGTGGAGTAATAGTAGTAGATGCAGAATCGTTTTGGTCTACTTGTCACGGACGTGATGCCTATATACATGATCATACCTAGATATTCTCATAACTATGCTCAATTCTGTCAATTGCTCAACAGTAATTTGTTCACCCACCGTAGAATACTTATGCTCTTGAGAGAAGCCACTAGTGAAACCTATGGCCCCGGGTCTATTCTCATCATATTAATCTCCATCACTTTAATCTTGTTTTGCCTTTTACTTTGCTTTTACTTTTCACTTTGCATCTTTATACCAAAAATACCAAAAATATTATATCTACCAGATCTCACTCTCGTAAGTGACCTTGAAGGGATTGACAACCCCTAATCGCGTTGGTTGCGAGTAGCTATCGTTTTGTGCAGGTACGAGGGACTTGAGCGTGGCCTCCTATTGGATTGATACCTTGGTTCTCAAAAACTGAGGGAAATACTTACGCTACTCTGCTGCATCATCCTTTCCTCTTCAGGGAAATCCAATGCAAGCTCAAGAGGTAGCACATACTCAGGGAGAACACTTATACCTTGAAATTTTAGTAAGGGATCATCTCATAATGCTACCATCGTTACTAAGCAAAACACGATGCATAAAAGATAAACATCACATGCAATCAAAATATGTGACATGGTATGGCCATCATCATCTTGTGCCTTTGATCTCCATCTCCAAAGTACAGTCATGATCTCCATCGTCACTGGCATGACACCATGATTTCTATCATCTTGATCTCTATCAACGTGTCGTCACATGGTCGTCTTGCCAACTATTGCTATCGCATAGCGATAAAGTAAAGCAATTATATGGCGCTTGCATCTTATGCAATAAAGAGACAACCATAAGGCTTCTTCCAGTTGCCAATAACTTTAACAAAACATGATCATCTCATACAACAATTTATATATCATCACGTCTTGACCATATCACATCACATCAAGCCTTGCAAAAACAAGTTAGACATCCTCTACTTTGTTGTTGCAAGTTTTACGTGGCTGCTATGGGATTCTAGCAAGAACCGTTCAACGATTTTTCATCAAGTGTGTTGTTTTAACCTTCAGCAAGGACTGGGCATAGTCACACTTGATTCAACTAAAGTTGGAGAAACAGACACCCACTAGCCACCTGTGTGCAAAGCACGGCGGTAGAACCAGTCTCATGAACGCGGTCATGTAATGTCAGTCTAGGACGCTTCATCCAACAATACGGCCAAATCAAAGTATGACATGCTAGTAAGTGGTATGACTATTATCACCCACAACTCTTTGTGTTCTACTCATGCATATAACATCTACGCATAGACCTGGCTCGGATGCCACTATTGGGGAACACAGTATTTCAAAAAATTTACCTACAATCACGCAAGATCTATCTAGGAGATGAATAGCAACGAGAGGGGAGAGTGTGCCTATGTACCCTTGTAGACCGAAAGCGGAAGCATTTAGTAATGCGGTTGATGTAGTCGAACGTCTTCACAATCCAACCGATCCAAGTACCGAACGTACGGCACCTCCGTGATCTGCACACGTTCAGCTTGATGACGTCCCTCGAACTCTTGATCCAGTTGAGGCCGAGGGAGAGTTTCATCAGCATGATGGTGTGGTGATGGTGATGATGAAGTTAACGATGCAGGGCTTCGCCTAAAGCACTACGACAATATTACTGAGGTGTAAAACTGTGGAGGGGGGCACCGCACACGGCTAAATATCAACTTGTGTGTCTATGGAGTGCCCCCTCCCCCATATATAAAGGAGGGGAGGAGGAGGCCGGCCGGCCCTAGGGGGCGCGCCCAAGGGGGGGGGGAGTCCTACTCCAAGTAGGAATCGTTGTTGGGGAACGTAGTAATTTCAAAAAAATTCCTACGCACACGCAAGATCTTGGTGATACATAGAAACGAGAGGGAAGAGTATCGTCCACGTACCCTTGTAGACCGTAAGCGGAAGCGTTAGCACAGCGTGGTTGATGTAGTCGTACGTCTTCACGGTCCGACTGATCCCAGCACCGAACACACGGCACCTCCGAGTTCTGCACACGTTCAACTCAATGACGTCCCGCGAGCTCTGATCCAGCAAAGCTTCACAGGAGAGTTTCGTCAGCATGACAGCGTGATGACGCTGATGATGATGCTACCGACGCAGGGCTTCGCCTAAGCACCACTACGATATGATCGAGGTGGATTATGGTGGAGGGGAGCACCGCACACAGCTGGGAGAGATCAACAGATCAACTTGTGTGTCTAGAGGTGCCCCCTGCCCCTGTATATAAAGGAGTGGAGGAGGGGAGGGCCGGCCCTCTCTAGGGCGCGCCATGGGGAGTCCTACTCCCACCGGGAGGAGGATTCCCCCCTTTCCAACTTGGAGTAGGAGAGGGAAGGAAGAGGAAGGAGGGAGGAAGGAAAGGGGGCCCCGCCCCCCTTCCCAATTCAGATTGGGCTTGGGGCGGGGCGCCACCTCCCTTGCTCCTTTCCCCTCCTTTCCACTAAAGCCCAATAAGGCCATATACCTCCCGGGGGGTTTCGATAACCTCCCGCTGCTCTGGTATATTCCTGATCTCACCCGGAACCATTCCGGTATTCAAATACAGTCGTCCAATATATCGATCTTTATGTCTCGACCATTTCGAGACTCCTCGTCATGTCCGTGATCATATCCGGGACTCCGAACAACCTTCGGTACATCAAAACACAAAAAACTCATAATACAATCGTCACTGAACTTTAAGCATGCGGACCCTACGGGTTCGAGAACTATGTAGACATGACCGAGACACATCTCTGGTGAATAACCAATAGCGAAACCTGGATGCTCATATTGGTTCCCACATATTCTACGAAGATCTTTATCGGTCAAACCGCATAACAACATACGTTGTTCCCTTTGTCATCGGTATGTCACTTGTCCGAGATTCGATTGTCGGTATCTCAATACCTAGTTCAATCTCGTTACCGGCAAGTGATACGTCTCCAACGTATCTATAATTTTTTATTGTTCCATGCTATATTAAATCCTGTTTTGGACATTATTGGGCTTTATTATACACTTTTATATTATTTTCAGAACTAACCTATTAACCGGAGGCCCAGCCTAAAATTGCTGTTTTTTGCTTATTTCAGAGTTTCACAGAAAAAGAATATCAAACGGAGTCCAAACGGAATGAAACCTTCGGGAACGTGATTTTCGGAACAAACGTGATCCAGAGGACTTGGACCCTACGTCAAGACATCAACCAGGAAGGCACGAGGTAGAGGGGCGCGCCTACCCCCCCAAGCGTGCCCTCCACCCTTGTGGGGCCCACATTGCTCCACCGACGTATTTCTTCCTCCTATATATACCTATGTACCCCAAACTACCAGATACGGAGCCAAAACCCTAATTCCACTGCTGTAACGTTTTGTATCCACGAGATCCCATCTTGGGGCCTTTTCCGGAGCTCCGTTGGAGGGGGTATCGATCACGGAGGGCTTCTACATCAACACCATAGCATCTCCGATGAAGTGTGAGTAGTTTACTTCAGACCTTCGGGTCCATAGTTATTATCTAGATGGCTTCTTCTCTCTTTTTGGATCTCAATACAAAGTTCTCCCCCTCTCTTGTAGAGATCTATTCTATGTAATCTTGTTTTGCGGTGTCTTTTTTGAGATCGATGAATTGTGGGTTTATGATCAAGTTCATCTATGAAGAATATTTGAATCTTCTCTCAATTCTTTTATGTATGATTGGTTATCTTTGCAAGTCTCTTGAATTATCAGTTTGGTTTGGCCTACTAGATTGATCTTTCTTGCAATGGGAGAAGTGCATAGCTTTGGGTTCAATCTTGCGGTGTCCTTTCCCAGTGACAGTAGGGGCAGCAAGGCACCTATTGTATTGTTGCCACCGAGGATAAAAAGATGGGGTTTATATCATATTGCATGAGTTTATCCCTCTACATCATGTCATCTTGCTTAAAGCGTTACTCTGTTCTCTTGAATTTAATACTCTAGATGCATGCTGGATAGCGGTCGATGTGTGGAGTAATAGTAGTAGATGCAGGAAGGAGTCGGTCTACTTGTCTCGGACGTGATGCCTATATACATGATCATACCTAGATATTCTCATAACTATGCTCAATTCTGTCAATTGCTCAACAGTAGTTTGTTCACCCACCATAATACTTATGCTCTCGAGAGAAGCCACTAGTGATACCTATGGCCCCCAGGTCTATTTTCCATCATATTAATCTTCAATACTTAGTTATTTCCTTTGCCATTTATTTTACTTGCATCTTTATTTCTCTTTATCATAAAAATACCAAAATTATCTTATCATATGTATCAGATCTCACTCTCGTAGGTGACCGTGAAGGTATTGACAACCCCTTTATCGCGTTGGTTGCGAGGAGTTTATTTGTTTGTGTAGGTGTGAGGGACTCGTGCGTGCCCTCCTACTGGATGGTGAGACGCCCCCGATTCAGTCGTACACTAATCATACATGCAAACGTGTACGATCAAGATCAGGGACTCACGGGAAGATATCACAACACAACTCTACAAATAAAATAAGTCATACAAGCATCATATTACAAGCCAGGGGCCTCGAAGGCTCGAATACAAGAGCTCGATCATAGACGAGTCAGCGGAAGCAACAATATCCGAGTACAGACATAAGTTAAACAAGTTTGCCTTAAGAAGGCTAACACAAACTGGGATACAGATCGAAAGAGGCGCATGCCTCCTACCTGGGATCCTCCTAAACTACTCTTGGTCGTCGACAGCGGGCTGCACATAGTAGTAGGCACCTCCCGAGTAGTAGTAGTCATCATCAACGGTGTCGTCGGGCTCCTGGACTCCACCATCTGGTTGCGACAACCAGAAAGAAAGGAAAGGGGGAAAAATGGGGAGAAAGCAACCGTGAGTACTCATCCAAAGTACTCGCAAGCAAGGAGCTACACTACATATGGATGGGTATCAAATGGAATAAGGGTATCATATGTAGACTGAACTGCAGAATGCTAGATTAAGAGGGGGATAACTAATCCTGTCGAAGACTACGCTTCTGGCCACCTCCATCTTGCAGCATGTAGGAGAGAGTAGATGGTAAGTTCACCAAGTAACATCAAGTAGCATCGTCTAGCATAATCCTAACCGATGATCCTCCCCTCGTCGCCCTTTGAGAGAGCGATCACCGGTTGTCTCTGGCACTTGGAAGGGTGTGTTTTATTAAGTATCCGGTTCTAGTTGTCATAAGGTCAAGGTACAACTCCAAGTCGTCCTGTTACCGAAGATCACGGCTATTCGAATAGATTAACTTCCCTGCAGGGGTGCACCACATAACCCAACACGCTCGATCCCATTTGGCCGGACACACTGTCCTGGGTCATGCCAGGCCTCGGAAGATCAACACGTCGCAGCCCTACCTAGGCACAACAGAGAGGTCAGCACGCCGGTCTAAATCCTATGGCGCAGGGGTCTGGGCCCATCGCCCATTGCACACCTGCACGTTGTGTACGCGGCCGGAAGCAGAACTAGCCCCCTTAATACAAGAGCAGGCTTACGGTCCAATCCGGCGCGTGCCACTCAGTCGCTGACGTCACGAAGGCTTCGACTGATACCATGACGTCGAGTGCCCATAACTGTCCCCGCGTAGATGGTTAGTGCGTATAGGCCAATAGCCAGACTCAGGTGAAATACCAAGATCTCGTTAAACATGTTAAGTATCCGCGAACACCGACCAGGGCCAGGCCCACCTCTCTCCTAGGTGGTCTCAACCTGACCTGTCGCTCCGCCACAAAGTAACAGTCGGGGGCCGTCGGGAACCACGGCCCACCTCTACCGGGATGGAGCCACCTGCCACTTCAGCCCCCATCTCCGAACAGTACCACATGTAATGTAACTGTGTAAGTATATAGTATATGCCCGTGATCACCTCCCGAAGTGATCACGGCCCAGTAGTATAGCATGGCAGACGGACAAGAGTGTAGGGCCACTGATGGAACACTAGCATCCTATACTAAGTAGTAGGATAGTAGGTAATGGTAACAACAGTAGTAGCAAGGACAGGCTATGCATCAGGATAGGAATAACGGAAAAGCAGTAACATGCTACACTACTCTAATGCAAGCAGCATAGAGAAGAGTAGGCGATATCTGGTGATCAAAGGGGGGGCTTGCCTGGTTGCTCTGGCAAGAGAGAGGGATCGACAACTCCGTAGTCGTACTGGGTAGCAGCGGCGTCGGTCTCGGTGTCTAGCAAGAGAAGAGGGGCAAGAAACAATAAATATTTGAGCAAATAGATGCATAACGATGCATGACAAGACACGTATCGGTGCTAGAGGTGCCCTAAAGCGGTATGAGGTGATACTGGTGAAGGGGGGAAACATCCGGGAAAGTATCCCCGGTATTTCGCGTTTTCAGGCAAAGGAGCCGAGAGGGGGAAAGTTGCGAGTTTGGATATGTTAGGGGTGCGTGGCGGACGAACGGGTTGCGTATCCGGATTCGTCTCGTCGTTCTGAGCAACTTTCATGTAGAAAGTATTTTCATCCGAGTTACGGATTAAAAGATATGATTTTCTAAAGATTTTATGAATTTCTAGAATTTAATTAATTAATTAATTAATTCGAAAATGAATTAATGACATCAGCATGATGTCATGCTAACATCAGCAGTCAACAGAGTTGACTTGGTCAACCTGACCAGTGGGTCCAGTGGGACCCACCTGTCATACAATGTCTATGTTAATTAGAGATTAGGCTAAACAAACTACTGTTTAATTAACTAACAGATTAGTTAGATTAATTACTAGGATTAATTAACTTAATTAATTTAGTTAATTAATTAATTATTTAAGTTTATTTATTATTCTCTTTTTTTATTGGAAACGTTCTGTGGGGTGGGGCCCCTAGTGTCAGTGGCACAGGGGCCGTAGTGGGTTATGGGCGCTACGGGCGGGTCGGGCGTTGCGGTGCCTGACTGGGCGTTCCCCCAAATCGCTGGGGCGAGGAGGGCCGGGGCAAGGCCGTGACCGTGGGCGTCCGACGGGGCGCGGCGTCGCCCGAACGGGCACGCCGGCGAGCAAAGGCCCGAGGCGACGGCGGGCCGCGGGCGTTGGCTTGGCCACGGCCGAAGGCGGAGCAGAGCGGGGGGGGGGGGGGGGGAAGGGGGAGCAGGGGTGCCACGGGGCGCGGGCGCATGCGCGAGCACGTCCAGGGCACGGCCCTGACACGCGTTCGGTCACGGAACGGCGCCGGCAACAATGAAGGGAAGAGGCAAGGCGTAGGGGGGGGGGGGCGCGGCCCGGCACGGTGCGGTGTCGCCCGGGAGGGCCGCCAACGAGCAGCGCCACCGAGAGGGAAGGCGAGGCCAAGGCCTGCGGGGAAGCGCGGCCACGAGGCAAGCGCGTACGGGGGTGGCGAATAGGGGCACGCCGGGCGAGGCGAGGCCACAGTAAGCACGGGCCGGGGTGCGACGAGCGCGGCACCGGAGCGAGGCAAGCACCGGCGAGAGGGGACGGGGAGCAGGAGGACCGGGGTCCTCACCGGGGTGCGTAGGGAACGGGCAGCATGCTCGATGGAGGTCGGGGAGGACCATGGTGGAGGGGGACGGGGACGGCGTCGACGAGGAGGAGGCAGGCCGGCGGAGAGGAGGAAGCAGGCCGGTGGGGAGGGCTCCGGGCGGCGGGGTCGTCGAGCTCCGAGCGCTGGCGTGTGGCGGGAGCGCACGGGGCGGCTTTGGTCTCCTCTGGATCCCGATCCAGACCGGGAGAGAGGAGGGGGGTGAGTGGGTGCGGGGATTGGGTTAGGGTTTCCCCCCTGGTGGGCTTATTGAGGGGAGGGGTTGGGCCAGTGGGTGTGGCCGAATGGGCTAGGTGGGTTGGCCCAGTTGGGCCACGGCCCAGGGAGGGGTGGCTTTCTCTTTCTTTTTTTGTTTTTTGTTTTCCCTTTTTGTATTTTCTTTCTTTTCTGTTTAAATCATTTTAAACCATTTAGCCATTTTATAAAAATGTGTTTGTTGCACCATAATTACCCTTGTATTAGTTGTCACCGTTTATACTTTTTAGTTTTGACATTTGAAAACTTTACTAGTTTGACTTGACTTTGAATTTGAATTTTGAATTTGTTTTTGAACTAACCCGAGATTAACTTCAGTGGCAGAGGTGACGCGACATCGTTAACGAGGGATTACTGTAGCCTAATTATCCGGGCGTCACAATTCTCCTCCACTACAAGAAATCTCGTCCCGAGATTTAAGAGGGGAGGCAAGGGGGAAGGGATTGGGTTACGAAAAATCTAACTGATCTTCTCGGTCTTGGTTGCTCTCCTCGAACAGGTCGATCCATTACATTGACGTCTTCATTCCTCTGCTTCAGGTCATCATGGTGAAGTCGTCCTTTTCTTCGGGATCTCCAACGTACTTACGAATAGGTAAGGGGTAACTGCGGAAGAACGGACCTTACAAGGTTGACTATCTAGCAGATAACTCAGGGAATGTGGTAGAAAGTAACTCTCGAATAGATAATTAAGAAAATATCGAGAGTAAAGTAAGAAGGTACCATGAGAAGTTTCAAATGGATAGGTAATCGTTCGATGTCTGAAACAACATGTGAAAGGGGTCCAGAGCAACGAGATTGAATATTGCATCTGCTACCAGAATAGATCACTAGGACGGTGGCCCGTGATCTTTCCTACGAAGCCAAGCGTGAGGAATGACTTTAGAAACAGGGGTGTACAGGAGAGTCAGGTTTCGATCCTGTGGAACTGTGGGTTATGGGCCCACCATGTGGTTAAAAGTAGGAAGGTCGGTGATATCTTGCACGATCGTGTAAGCAAGGCATGTCAGAGGATAGTCTGTCGGCCATGTTGGCAACAACATAGGTACCAAGGGCGAGGGATGAAGAGAACCATTTTCCTACTCGTTGAACGAGGCAGACCAGTAGGCAAAGTTCTCGTCCATCGGTGGTTACCGGAATGTCATCAACAATAGTACAGGGTCTTACTGATCGAGTTGTACACCATGGTGTTTACATATACCGGGAGATATTTCTGCTTAGGTCATATAGATCATAGAAAGGTTAAACAAAACAATGGAAAGGAAATTATGTCTATCAGATTAAACCAAACAATGGAAGGGAAAATGTGTTTAAACACATATTTCAAGGGTATATCCTTCCCAAGGACAAGCAGAGCAAGATATCCTTGATAGGATATAAAGTAGAAAACCCTTTTAGGTAAGGGGAGAGAAATATCACGACATTACCCATACAGCTGTGTTTGGATAATTGAGCAGGAAACATTTAACATTGGGCTTTAAATTTTCTTGTTGAAAATCGGAGTACCATAGACATGTTTCGAGATAGCATTAACATGGTCTTCAAGCAAAGGTCGGACTTTGGATACACAAAGGATTCATCAGGAAGAACTTATAGAATAAGTCTTACCATTTCCTCGTGGAAGAATAGATAACCTTGCTAGAAGTAAGCTATAACAATAGGTCCTCCAGCCAAGTGTGCTAGGCATGACAACACCTTACCGGGTCACATAAAGACCATTGTTATAACTCTTGGGAATATGTTCCAATCATCATATCTGACCGAGATTCAGATCTGATTGGTGTCAGGATAACTCAGACTCAGAATGCTTGAGAAGAAAGGTGCAACACAAACTGTCGAGATGACATTGTAAGATTCTCGGGAAATGAACTATGGGAGTGAGTATCAACACAAGAGTTCATCATTAAACCAAGGAGAGGTGAGGAGGTGGCTGATTGACTCAGCGATAATTCATTGACATTTCCAAAAAGGATGGATTTCCACAATTATGTGAACAAGGAGATAACATTAGCCAGATCAAATGACTTAATGATGTATGCTGGAGGAAAACATACACAATTAAACATGGGTTGAAAGGTGCACCCGAAATATGGGCTGGGTTGCACGATCAATGTTAGAATGGTGACTTGACGAACAAAAGAATTAGAATGAAACTCGACCATTCACTTCAAAGCAATAGGGTTGCTAGAAGTTTTGAATTCACACATCATAGTTCAATTGTCGGTATTCCGGTTAGAAACAACACGGGTACCAAGAAAGAATGGTGATGGTGAGAAGTATCACCATACCAAGAATTCTTAAGAGGTGGTGAAATTCTCACGACCTTCTTGACATAAAAGATGGTAACACTCCGCGGTAGAACATAACATAAGTTGGATAGCAAGGAACTGAAGGTACAACACAAAACAAGATCAAGTTTGTGTTGAACGGAAGGCAATAATGTTGTCGATGATAACCCAAATCTTCGAGGGCAAAGGATGGTATTTCTCATCATGAATTTGATTGATATTCTGGAAGAGCTTAGAATGTTGATAATGATCACGACACATTTGTCGAGAGATTACCTGAAGATGTAATCGATCAGCGATGACATCAAGTCAAAGGAATGATGAAGAAAGAGGTTATTGGAACCATGGGTACGACACAAACTCGAAAACGAGCTTGTTGTCCAAAGCAAAATGATATGATGAGGAAAGATCGACGTAAGCTTAGCTCATCGTCAAAAATTTGTGCTCTGGGAAGAAGGACCAGGTAGCACAGTTAAAAGTTTGCACGATAATGATATAGTCGATTAGGCTAGGAATGACTTGAAGGATTATTAAACTCATAAGCAACGAAGATTACTTAGAGTTATCAAACCAGAGTGCGGAATCGGTTTACTTACCGGTGTTCTTGAGCGACTAACAACTCAGAACCCATGAGAAATTGGAATCAGTGAGAAATAATAGCTGATGGAGACTCATAAGATGCAACACAGTTCTTAGATATTCTCGAGATACCAGAGGGTAATACTCGACGGTAGATCAAGGTAGAGGTTAGACTGGTGTATTGACTTGCAAAAGACAAGTGCTTTAACTTGTCCGAGAAATGAGATCAAAGAGAAAATATGGTCGAAACCACGATTGCATAGGATCAGTTCACAGATACCAGATGATATTATATCAACGAAATAGTTATTATTACAAGAAGCTTCTATGGTAGGATCTACGTCGTGTCCATGGGCATGAACACAAAGTTCAAGGTCGACTCCCACTTCTTCAATGTATACCCTTCCATTCACCTCTCACTCTCGAAGAAGTTGTAGTGTTGAGATTTTATCTAGCAAAACACCAGAAGAGTATGACTCGTGAAAACTTTCGAGTTACACATATTAAGGAAGGCATAGGTTCAACCCGTCAGGGTATCGTGGAAACATATACCACAAGTTTCAATAGTAAATACAACAAGCTCGAAAGCAGAGCATGGTTGGTCAATCAGAGGATAGGATTTACCAATGGATAAAGAACTTCCAAAGGGATTGAATATGAAGGACGCTATCGGATAAAATCCAACAAAGGATCCGGTGGTCCTCAAAGGATCTGATGTGAGCATCGGTACTCAACAGAGGAAGAAACAATGCAAGGAGATCAGACTATAGAAACAACTGACTAATTCAAAGCTCAAATGCAAAAGAATTATGATTTCCGACCAAGGGATCAGAAACAAACACTCTGATTAAGGATGGATAAGTTGCGTATGCTTATGGGTACAATTGATGGCAATCCGATTGGTCGAGAACCAACTCGTGTTTAAAATGATGTCTGGGCCAGAAAGATAATGTAGAAGGGTCGACTGATGATTGTGTGCATTCGCACACATGTTGAATCAGTAGGATCAAAATGACGGTGTCAAAAGATACTAGTGAATATTGCCAGATATATGGGAAGCATCCATAATGCAAGTAGACAAGTATTTGCAGAGCAATAAAGCTGCTAAGGATTTTCGGAGGATTGAATAGTATTTCAAAGACTTTTGTGAAACACCTGAACAACTGGGGATGAGCGGATACTCGGAAAGTGCGAGAAATTATTCTTAGGGGTATTCAGGTGGTAAAGAACTGCAAGGAGGATTCTCGAAACAACGAAGAGCAGTTCGTGGCATCTTGTAATAACAAGATCAATGGGATTGAATGTAGGCAAGTGTATGCAAAAATCCATACGGATATAATAGTGGTAGGGAATTTGCAAAGGCGGTGGGCACAAGCGTCTCGCGAAAACATCGAATAGCATCTTCAGAACCTTCTGGTGAAGCAGTCGATCATCTGGAATGAAGAGGCTCTCCGGCAGGAAGTGGTAACGAGAACCTAGAGTTATAATTAGTAAAATCATTTTACCCGAATAGAAGAGATATCAGAATCCCAGAGTATAGACGAGGAATAAAAGATCCTAATACCATCCGATGGTGACGTGGGGCCGTAAGCCGCACAGCCATGTTAGTAAAACAATTTTCATCGACTAGACTCGACTTCGGCCAAGGAGTATGGAAGGGGGATTCCTACAGGCAGTCGGCTCTGATACCAACTTGCGACGCCCCCGATTCAGTCGTACACTAATCATACATGCAAACGTGTACGATCAAGATCAGGGACTCATGGGAAGATATCACAACACAACTCTACAGATAAAATAAGTCATACAAGCATCATATTACAAGCCAGGGGCCTCGAAGGCTCGAATACAAGAGCTCGATCATAGACGAGTCAGCGGAAGCAACAATATCTGAGTACAGACATAAGTTAAACAAGTTTGCCTTAAGAAGGCTAACACAAACTGGGATACAGATCGAAAGAGGCGCAGGCCTCCTGCCTGGGATCCTCCTAAACTACTCTTGGTCGTCGACAGCGGGTTGCACGTAGTAGTAGGCACCTCCCGAGTAGTAGTAGTCGTCATCAACGGTCGCGTCTGGCTCCTGGACTCCACCATCTGGTTGCGACAACCAGAAAGAAAGGAAAGGGGGAAAAAGGGGGAGAAAGCAACCGTGAGTACTCATCCAAAGTACTCGCAAGCAAGGAGCTACACTACATATGCATGGGTATCAAATAGAATAAGGGTATCATATGTGGACTGAACTGCAGAATGCCAGAATAAGAGGGGGATAACTAATCCTATCGAAGACTACGCTTCTGGCCACCTCCATCTTGCAGCATGTAGGAGAGAGTAGATGGTAAGTTCACCAATTAACATCAAGTAGCATCGTATAGCATAATCCTAACCGATGATCCTCCCCTTGTCTCCCTGTGAGAGAGCGATCACCGGTTGTCTCTGGCACTTGGAAGGGTGTGTTTTATTAAGTATCCGGTTCTAGTTGTCATAAGGTCAAGGTACAACTCCAAGTCGTCCTGTTACCGAAGATCACGGCTATTCGAATAGATTAACTTCCCTGCAGGGGTGCACCACATAACCCAACACGCTCGATCCCATTTGGCCGGACACACTTTCCTGGGTCATGCCTGGCCTCGGAAGATCAAAACGTTGCAGCCCTACCTAGGCACAACAGAGAGGTCAGCACGCCGGTCTAAATCCTATGGCCCAGGGGTCTGGGCCCATCGCCCATTGCACACCTGCACGTTGCATACGCGGCCGGAAGCAGAACTAGCCCCCTTAATACAAGAGCAGGCTTACGGTCCAATCCGGCGCGCGCCACTCAGTCGCTGACATCACGAAGGCTTCGGCTGATACCACGACGTCGAGTGCCCATAACTGTCTCCGCGTAGATGGTTAGTGTGTATAGGCCAATAGCCAGACTCAGATGAAATACCAAGATCTCGTTAAACGTGTTAAGTATCCGCGAACACTGACCAGGGCCAGGCCCACCTCTCTCCTAGGTGGTCTCAACCTGCCCTGTCGCTCCGCCACAAAGTAACAGTCGGGGGCCGTCGGGAACCCAGGCCCACCTCTACCGGGATGGAGCCACCTGGCCTTCAGCCCCCATCTCCGAACAGTACCACAGGTAATGTAACTGTGTAAAGTATATAGTATATGCCCGTGATCACCTCCCGAAGTGATCACGGCCCAGTAGTATAGCATGGCAGACGGACAAGAGTGTAGGGCCACTGATGGAACACTAGCATCCTATACTAAGCAGTAGGATAGCAGGTAATGGTAACTACAGTAGTAGCAAGGACAGGCTATGTATTAGGATAGGAATAACGGAAAGCAGTAACATGCTACACTACTCTAATGCAAGCAGTATAGAGAAGAGTAGGCGATATCTGGTGATCAAAGGGGGGGCTCGTCTGGTTGCTCTAGCAAGAGAGAGGGGTCGACAACTCCGTAGTCGTACTGGGTAGCAGCGGCGTCGGTCTCGGTGTCTAGCGAGAGAAGAGGGGGAAGAAACAATAAATATTTGAGCAAATAGATGCATAACAATGCATGACAAGACACGTATCGGTGCTAGAGGTGCCCTAAAGCGGTATGAGGTGATACCGGTGAAGGGGGGAAACATCCGGGAAAGTATCCCCGGTGTTTCGCGTTTTCGGGCAAAGGAGCCGGAGGGGGAAAGTTGCGAGTTTGATATGTTAGGGGCGCGTGGCGGACGAACGGGCTGCGTATCCGGATTCTTCTCGTCATTCTGAGCAACTTTCATGTAGAAAGTATTTTCATCTGAGTTACGGATTAAAAGATATGATTTTCTAAAGATTTTATTAATTTCTGGAATTTAATTAATTAATTAATTAATTCGAAAATGAATTAATGACATCAGCATGATGTCATACTAACATCAGCAGTCAACAGAGTTGACTTGGTCAACCTGACCAGTGGGTCCAGTGGGACCCACCTGTCAGACACTGTCTATGTTAATTAGAGATTAGGCTAAACAAACTACTGTTTAATTAACTAACAGATTAGTTAGATTAATTACTAGGATTACTTAACTTAATTAATTTAGTTAATTAATTAATTATTTAAGTTTATTTATTTATTTATTTTGTTTATTATTCTCTTTTTTTATTGGAAACGTTCTGTGGGGTGGGGCCCATAGTGTCAGTGGCACAGGGGCCGTAGTGGGTTACGGGCGCTACGGGCGGGTCGGGCGTTGCGGCGCCCAAATCGCCGGGGCGAGGAGGGCCGGGGCAAGGCCATGACCGTGGGCGTCCGACGGGGCGCGGCGTCGCCCGAACGGCACGCCGGCGAGCAAAGGCCCGAGGCAACGGCGGGCCGCGGGCGTTGGCTTGGCCGCGGCCGAAGGCAGAGCAGAGCGGGGGTGGGGGGAAGGAGGGGCCGCCACGGGGTGCGGGCGCGAGCACGGCCAGGGCACGGCCCCGACGTGCGTTCGGGCACGGAACAGCCCGGCGACAGTGAAGGGAAAGAGGCAAGGCGCAGGGGGGCGCGGCCAGCACGGTGCGGTGTCGCCCGGGAGGGCCGCCGACGAGCAGCGCCACCAAGGGGGAAGGCGAGGCCAAGGCCCGCGGGGAAGCGCGGCCACGAGGCGAGCGCGTACGGGGGTGGTGAACAGGGGCACGCCGGGCGGGGCGAGGCCACGGTGAGCATGGGCCGGGGCGCGACGAGCGCGACACCGGACGAGGCAAGCACCGGCGAGAGGGGACGGGGAGTAGGAGGACCGGGGTCCTCACCGGGGTGCGTAGGGAACGGGCAGCGTGCTCGATGGAGGCTGGGGAGGACCGTGGTGGAGGGGGACGGGGACGGCGTCGACGAGGAGGAGGCAGGCCGGCGGAGAGGAGGAAGCAGGCCGGTAGGGAGGGCTCCTGGCGGCGGGGTCGTCGAGCTCCGGGCACCGGCGTGTGGCGAGAGCGCACCGGGCGGCTTTGGTCTTCTCTGGATCCTGATCCAGATCGGGAGAGAGGAGGGGGTGAGTGGGTGCGGGGATTGGGTTAGGGTTTCCCCCCTGGTGGGGTTATTGAGGGGAGGGGTTGGGCCGGTGGGTGTGGCCGAATGGGCTAGGTGGTTGGCCCAGTTGGGCCATGGCCCATGGAGGGGGGGCTTTCTCTTTCTTTTTTTGTTTTTTGTTTTCCCTTTTTGTATTTTCTTTCTTTTCTGTTTAAATCATTTTAAACCATTTAGCCATTTTATAAAAATGTGTTTGTTGCACCATAATTACCCTTGTATTAGTTGTCACCGTTTGTACTTTTTAGTTTTGACATTTGAAAACTTTACTAGTTTGACTTGAGTTTGAATTTGAATTTTGAATCGGTTTTTGAACTAACCCAAGATTAACTACAGTGACAGAGGTGACACGACATCGTTAACGAGGGATTACTGTAGCCTAATTATCCAGGCGTCACAGATTGATACCTTGGTTCTCAAGAACTGAGGGAAATACTTACGCTGCTCTACTTCATCACCCTTTCCTATTCAAGGGAAAACCAACGCAGTGCTCAAGAGGTAGCAAGAAGGATTTATGGCGCCGTTGCCGGGGAGTCTATGCAAAAGCCAACATACCAAGTACTCATCACAAAACCTTATCTCCCACATTACATTATTTTCCATTTGCCTCTCGTTTTCCTCCCCCCACTTCACCCTTGCCATTTTATTTGCCTTCTCTCTCTCTCTCTCTCTCTCTCTCTCTCTCTCTCTTCGTCCTCCTCCTCTTTCTCTATTCGCCTCTTTTTGCTCGTCTCTTGTTTGCTTGTGTGTTGGATTGGTTGCTTGTCACGATGGCTCAAGATAATACCAAATTGTGTGACTTTACTAATACCAACAACAATGATTTTATTAGCACTCCGATTGCTCCTCTTACCGATGCTGAATCTTGTGAAATTAATGCTGCTTTGTTGAATCTTGTCACGAAAGATCCATTTTCCGGCCTTCCTAGTGAAGATGCCGCTACCCATCTAAACAACTTCGTTGATTTGTGTGATATGCAAAAGAAGAAAGATGTGGATAATGATATTGTTAAATTGAAGCTATCCCCGTTTTCGCTTAGAGATCGTGCTAAAGCTTGGTTTTCGTCTTTGCCTAAAAATAGTATTGATTCAAGGAATAAGTGCAAAGATGCTTTTATCTCTAAGTATTTTCCTCCCGCTAAGATCATCTCTCTTAGAAACGATATTATGAATTTTAAGCAACTTGATCATGAACATGTTGCACAAGCTTGGGAGAGGATGAAATTAATGATATGTAATTGCCCTACGCATGGTTTGAATTTATGGATGATTATACAATTTTTTTATGCCGGATTGAATTTTGCTTCTAGAAACCTTTTAGATTCGGCCGCGGGAGGCACTTTTATGGAAATCACTTTAGGAGAAGCTACTAAACTCCTAGATAATATTATGGTTAATTATTCTCAATGGCACACCGAAAGATCTACTAATAAGGAAGTGCACACGATAGAAGAAATTAATGTTTTGAGTGGAAAGATGGATGACCTTATGAAATTATTTGCTAATAAAAGCGTTTCTTCTGATCCTAATGGTATGTCTTTGTCTACTTTGATTGAGAATAATAATGAATCTTTGGATGTGAATTTTGTTGGTAGGAATAATTTTGGTAACAACGCATATAGAGGAAACTTTAATCCTAGGCCTTATCCTAGTAATTCCTCTAATAAATATGGTAACTCCTACAACAATTCTTATGGAAATTTTAATAATATGCCCTCTGATTTTGAATCTAATATTAAAGAATTTATTACTTCGCAAAAGAATTTCAATGCTTTGATTGAAGAAAAATTGCTTAAGATTGATGAGTTGGCCAGGAACGTTGATAGAATTTCCCTTGATGTTGATTCTTTGAAACTTAGATCTATTTCACCTAAGCATGATATCAATGAGTCTCTCAAAGTATGAGAATTTCCATTGATGAGTGCAAAGAAAGAACCGCTAGGATGCGTGCTAAGAAAGATTGCTTTATAAAAGCATGTTCTTCTAGTTCCCATGATAACAAAGATGAAGATCTAAAAGTTATTGATGTGTCCCCTATTAAATCTTTGTTTTGTGATATTAATCTTGATAATGATAGGACTGAATATGATCCACCTTTACCTAGAAGGTGTTCCAAAAATTCAGAGTCTTTAGATCTTGATGCTAAAATTGTTAAAAGTGGGATTGAAGAAGTCAAAACTTTAAATATCGATGAACCCACTATTTTGGATTTAAAGGAATTTAATTATGATAATTTCTCGTTGATAGATTGTATTTTCTTGTTGCAATCCGTGCTAAATTCTCCTCATGCTTATAGTCAAAATAAAGCCTTTACCAAACATATCGTTGATGCTTTGATGCAATCTTATGAAGAAAACTTGAGTTGGAAGTTTCTATCACTAGAAAACTTTATGATGAGTGGGAACCTACTATAAAAATTAAAATTAAAGATCATGAGTGCTATGCTTTGTGTGATTTGGGTGCTAGTGTTTCCACGATTCCTAAGACTTTGTGTGATTTGCTAGGTTTCCGTGATTTTGATGATTACTCTTTAAGATTGCACCTTGCGGATTCCACTATCAAGAAACATATGGGAATAATTAATGATGTTCTTATTGTTGCAAATAGGAATTATGTGCTCGTAGATTTTATTGTTCTTGACATAGATTGCAATCCTTCATGTCCTATTATTCTTGGTAGACCTTTCCTTAGTACGATTAGTGCAATTATTGATATGAAGGTTGGGAATATTACATTCCAATTTCCATTAAGGAAAGGCATGGAACACTTCCCTAGAAAGAAAATTAAATTACCATATAAATCTATTATGAGAGCCACTTATGGATTGCCTACCAAAGATGGCAATACCTAGATCTATCTTCGCTTTTATGCCCAGCTAGGGGCGTTAAACGATAGCGCTTGTTGGGAGGCAACCCAATTTTATTTTTATTCCTTGATTTTTCTCCTATTTAGTAATAAATAATTTATCTAGCCTCTGTTTTGGTTGTGTTTTTTGTGTTCAATTAGTGTTTGTGCCAAGTAGAACCATTGGGAAGACTTGGGGAAAGTCTTTTTAATCTTGCTGTAAAAAACAGAAACTTTAGCGCTCACGAGAATTGCTGCAATTTTTATTTGGAAAGTGATATTTAGTCAATTATTTTTTCATATGATTAATATATAAATTCCTAACGTCCAGAAATTTATTTTAGAATTTTTGGGGTTCCAGAACTTGCGTTAGCTACAGATTACTACAGACTGTTCTGTTTTTGACAGATTCTGTTTTTCATGTGTTGTTTGCTTATTTTAATGAATCTATGGCTAGTAAAATAGTTTATAAACCATAGAGAATTTGGAATACAGTAGGTTTAACACCAATATAAATAAAGAATGAGTTCATTACAGTACCTTGAAGTGGTGTTTTGTTTTCTTTCGCTAACGGAGGTCATGAGATTTTCTACTTTAAGTTTTGTGTTGTAAAGTTTTCAAGTTTTGGGTAAAGATTTGATGGATTATGGAACAAGGAGTGGCAAGAGCCTAAAATTGGGGATGCCCATGGCACCCCCAATATAATCTAAGGACACCTAAAAGCCAAAGCTTGGGGATGCCCCGGAAGGCATCCCCTCTTTCGTCTACTTCCATCGGTAACTTTACTTGAAGCTATATTTTTATTTACCACATGATATGTGTTTTTCTTGGAGCGTCTTGTATTATTTGAGTATTTATTTGTTAGTTTTCCACAGTCATGCTTGTTGTACACATCTTTTGAGAGAGACACACATGATTCGGAAATTGTTAGAATATTCTATGTGCTTCACTTATATCTTTTGAGTTATATAGTTTTTGCTCTAGTGCTTCACTTATATCTTTTAGAGCACGTTGGTGGATTTGTTTTATAGAAACTATTGTTCTCTCATGCTTCACTTAGATTATTTTGAGAGTCCTACAAAACAGCATGGTAAATTGCTTTAATTATGTTGGGCATTCAAGATTAATAATAAATTTTTCTTATGAGTGTGTTGAATACTATGAGAAGTTCGATACTTGATAATTGTTTTGAGATATGGAGATGGTGATATTAGAGTCATGCTAGTTGAGTAGTTGTGAATTTTAGAAATACTTGTGTTAAAGTTTGTGATTCCCGTAGCATGCACGTATGGTGAACCGTTATGTGATGAAGTCGGAGCATGATTTATTTATTGATTGTCTTCCTTATGACTGGCGGTCGGGGACGAGCGATGGTCTTTTCCTACCAATCTATCCCCTAGGAGCATGTGCGTAATACTTTGCTTTGATTACTTGTAGATTTTTGCAATAAGTATATGAGTTCTTTATGACTAATGTTGAGTCCATGGATCATACGCACTCTCACCCTTCCATCATTGCTAGCCTCTCTAATACCGCGCACCTTTCGCCGGTATCATACACCCACCATATACCTTCCTCAAAACAGCCACCATACCTACCTATCATGTCATTTCCATAGCCATTCCAAGATATATTGCCATGCAACTTACCACCGCTCCGTTTACTATGACACGCTCCATCATTGTCATATTGCTTTGCATGATCATGTAGTTGACATTGTATTTGTGGCAAAGCCACCGTTCATAATTCTTTCATACATGTCACTCATGCATCATTGCACATCCCGATACACCGCTGGAGGCATTCACATAGAGTCATATCTTGTTCTAAGTATTGAGTTGTAAGTAAATAAAAAAATGTGATGATCATCATTTTTAGAGCATTGTCCCAAGCGAGGAAAGGATGATGGAGACTATGATTCCCCCACAAGTCGGGATGAGACTCCGGACTAAAAAAAGAGGCCATAAAAAAGAGAAAAGGCCCAAATAAAAAAAATAAAAAATGAGAGAAAAAGAGAGAAGGGACAATGCTACTATCCTTTTACACACTTGTGCTTCAAAGTAGCACCAAGATCTTCCTAGAGAATCTCCTATGTTATCACTTTCATATACTAGTGGGAACTTTTCATTATAGAACTTGGCTTGTATATTCCAATGATGGGCTTCCTTAAAATGCCCTAGGTCTTCGTGAGCAAGCGAGTTGGATGCACACCCACTTAGTTCTTTTTGTTGAGCTTTCATATACTTATAGCTCTAGTGCATCCGTTGCATGGCAATCCCTACTCACTCACATTGATATCTATTAATGGGCATCTCCATAGCCCGTTGATACGCCTAGTTGATGTGATACTATATTCCCCTTTTTGTCTTCTCCACAACCACCATTCTATTCCACCTATAGTGCTATGTCCATGGCTCACGCTCACGTATTGCGTGAAGATTGAAAAAGTTTGAGAACACTAAAAGTATGAAACAATTGCTTGGCTTGTCATCAGGGTTGTGCATGATTTAAATACTTTGTATGGTGAAGATGGAGCATAGCCAGACTATATGATTTTGTAGGGATAACTTTCTTTGGCCATGTTATTTTGAAGAGACATAATTGCTTAGTTAGTATTCTTGAAGTATTATTATTTCTATGTTAATATTGAACTTTTGTATTAAATCTTTCGGATCTGAATATTCATACCACAATTAAGAAGAATTACATTGAAATTATGCCAAGTAGCATTCCACATCAAAAATTCTGTTTTTATCATTTACCTACTCGAGGACGAGCATGAATAAAGCTTGGGGATGCTTGATACGTCTCCAACGTATCTATAATTTTTGATTGTTCCATGCTATATTATATCGTGTTTTGGACATTATTGGGCTTTATTATACACTTTTATATTATTTTTGGGACTAACCTATTAACTGGAGGCCCATCCCAGAATTGCTGTTTTTTTTCCTATTCCAGAGTTCCGCAGAAAAAGAATATCAAATGGAGTCCAATGGAATGAAACCTTCGGGAACGTGATTTTTGAAACAAACGTGATCCAGAGGACTTGGACCCTACGTCAAGACATCAACCAGGAAGGCACGAGGTAGGGGGGCGCGCCTACCCCCCAGGCGTGCCCTCCGCCCTCGTGGGGCCCATGTTGCTCCACTGACGTACTTATTCCTCCTATATATACACCTATGTACCCCCAAACTACCAGATACGGAGCCAAAACCCTAATTCCACCGCCGTAACTTCCTATATCCACGAGATCCCATCTTGGGGCCTTTTCTGGAGCTCCGTCGGAGGGGGTATCGATCACGAAGGGCTTCTACATCATCACCATAGCCTCTCCGATGAAGTGTGAGTAGTTTACTTCAGACCTTCGGGTCCATAATTATTAGCTAGATGGCTTCTTATCTATTTTTGGATCTCAATACAAAGTTCTCCCCCTCTCTTCTGGAGATCTATTCGATGTAATATTCTTTTGCGGTGTGTTTGTTGAGATTGATGAATTGTGGGTTTATGATAAAGTTTAACTATGAACAATATTTGAATCTTCTCTGAATTCTTTTATGTATGATTGGTTATCTTTGCAAGTCTCTTCGAATTATCAGTTTGGTTTGGCCTACTAGATTGATCTTTCTTGCAATGGGAGAAGTGCTTAGCTTTGGGTTCAATCTTGCGGTGTCCTTTCCCAGTGATAGTAGGGGCAGTAAGGCACGCATTGTATTGTGGCCACCGAGGATAACAAGACGGGGTTTATATCATATTGCATGAGTTTATCCCTCTACATCATGTCATGTTGCTTAAAGCGTTACTCTGTTCTCTTGAACTTAATACTCTAGATGCATGCTGGATAGCGGTCGATGTGTGGAGTAATAGTAGTAGATGCAGGAAGGAGTCGGTCTACTTGTCTCGGACGTGATGCCTATATACATGATCATACCTAGATATTCTCATAACTATGCTCAATTCTGTCAATTGCTCAACAGTAATTTGTTCACCCACCATAATACTTATGCTCTCGAGAGAAGCCACTAGTGAAACCTATGGCCCCCGGGTCTATTTTCCATCATATTAATCTTCCAATACTTAGTTATTTCCTTTGTCATTTATTTTACTTGCATCTTTATTTCTCTTTGTCATAAAAATACCAAAAATATTATCTTATCATATCTATCAGATCTCACTCTCGTAGGTGACCGTGAAGGGATTGACAACCCATTTATCGCGTTAGTTGCGAGGAATTTATTTGTTTGTGTAGGTGCGAGGGACTCGTGCGTGGCCTCCTACTGGATTGATACCTCGGTTCTCAAAAACTGAGGGAAATACGTACGTTGCTCTGATGCATCACCCTTTCCTCTTCAAGGGAAAACCAACGCAGTGCTCAAGAGGTAGCAAGTAGGATTTCTGGCGCCGTTGCCGGGGAGTCTATGCAAAAGTCAACATACCAAGTACCCATCACAAACCCTTATCTCCCACATTACATTATTTGCCATTTTCCTCTTGTTTTCCTCCCCCGCTTCACCCTTGCCATTTTATTCACCCTCTCTCTCTCTTCGTCCTCCTCCTCTTTCTCTATTCGCCTCTTTTTGCTCGTCTCTTAGTTGCTTGTGTGTTGGATTGCTTGCTTGTCACGATGGCTCAAGATAATACCAAATTGTGTGACTTTACTAATACCAACAACAATGATTTTATTAGCACTCCAATTGCTCCTCTTACCGATGCTGAATCTTGTGAAATTAATGCTGCTTTGTTGAATCTTGTCACGAAAGATCCATTTTCCGGCCTTCCTAGTGAAGATGCCGCTACCCATCTAAACAACTTCGTTGATTTGTGTGATATGCAAAATAAGAAAGATGTGGATAATGATATTGCTAAATTGAAGCTATTCCCGTTTTCGCTTAGAGATCGTCCTAAAGCTTGGTTTTCGTCTTTGCCTAAAAATAGTATTGATTCATGGAATAAGTGCAAAGATGCTTTTATCTCTAAGTATTTTCCTCCCGCTAAGATCATCTCTCTTAGAAACGATATTAGGAATTTTAAGCAACTTGATCATGAACAGGTTGCATAAGCTTGGGAGAGGATGAAATTAATGATACGTAATTGCCCTACACATGGTTTGAATTTATGGATGATTATACAAAAATTTTCCCGGATTGAATTTGGCTTCTAGAAACCTTTTAGATTCAGCCGTGGGAGGCACTTTTATGGAAATCACTTTAGGAGAAGCTACTAAACTCCTAGATAATATTATGGTTAATTATTATCAATGGCACACCAAAAGATCTACTAATAAGAAAGTGCACGCGATAGAAGAAATTAATGATTTGAGTGGAAAGATGGATGAACTTATTAATTATTTGCTAATAAAAGCGTTTCTTCTGATCCTAATGATATGCCTTTGTCTACTTTGATTGAGAATAATAATTTCATAAAAGATATGCTTTGCTCGTGAGAGAGGCTTAGTCAACGGGTCTGCAACATTCAGATCCGTATGTATCTTGCAAATCTCTATGTCTCCCACCTGGACTTGATCGCGGATGGAATTGAAGCGTCTCTTGATGTGCTTGGTTCTCTTGTGAAATCTGGATTCCTTTGCAAAGACAATTGCACCAGTATTATGACAAAAGATTTTCATTGGACCCGATGCACTAGGTATGACACCTAGATCGGATATGAACTCCTTCATCCAGACTCCTTCATTTGCTGCTTCCGAAGCAGCAATGTACTCCGCTTCACAGGTAGATCTCGCCACGACGCTTTGTTTAGAACTGCTCCAACTGACAGCTCCACCGTTCAATATAAACACATATCCGGTTTGCGATTTAGAATCGTCCGGATCAGTGTCAAAGCTTGCATCAACGTAACCATTTACAATGAGCTCTTTGTCACCTCCATAAACGAGAAACATATCCTTAGTCCTTTTCAGGTATTTCAGGATGTTCTTGACCGTTGTCCAGTGATCCACTCCTGGATTACTTTGGTACCTCCCTGCTAAACTAATAGCAAGGCACACATCAGGTCTGGTACACAACATTGCATACATGATAGAGCCTATGGCTAAAGCATAGGGAACATCTTTCATTTTCTCTCTATCTTCTACAATGGTTGAGCATTGAGTCTTACTCAACTTCACACCTTGTAACACAGGTAAGCATCCTTTCTTTGCCTATTCCATTTTTAACTTCTTCAAAACTTTGTCAAGGTATGTGCTTTGTGAAAGTCCAATTAAGTGTCTTGATCTATCTCTATAGATCTTGATGCCCAATATGTAAGTAGCTTCACCGAGGTCTTTCATTGAAAAACTCTTATTCAAGTATCCTTTCATGCTATCCAGAAATTCTACATCATTTCCAATCAACAATCATCCACATATAATATTAGAAATGTTAGAGAACTCCCACTCGCTTTCTTGTAAATACAGGCTTCTCCGAAAGTCTGTATAAACCATATGCTTTGATCACACTATCAAAACGTTTATTCCAACTCCGAGAGGCTTGCACCAGTCCATAAATGGATCGCTGGAGCTTGCACACTTTGTTAGCACCCTTTGGATCGATAAAACCTTCAGGTTGCATCATATACAACTCTTCTTCCAGAAATCCATTCAGGAATGCAGTCTTTACATCCATTTGCCAAATTTCATAATCATAAAATGCGGTAATAGCTCACATGATTCAATGGACTTATGCATCGCTACGGGTGAGAAGGTTTCATCTTAGTCAACTCGTTGAACTTGTTGAAAACCTTTCGCAACAAGTCGAGCTTTGTAGACAGTAACATTACCATCAGCGTCTGTCTTCTCCTTGAAGATCCATTTATTCTCGATGGCTTGCCGATCATTGGGCAAGTCAACCAAAATCCACACTTTGTTCTCATACATGGATCCCATCTCAGATTTCATGGCCTCAAGCCATTTTGTGGAATCTGGACTCATCATCGCTTCCTCATAGTTCGTAGGTTCGTCATGGTCTAGTAACATGACCTCCAAAACAGGATTACCGTACCACTCTGGTGTGGATCTTACTCTGGTTGACCTACGAGTTTGGTAGTAACTTGATCTGAAGTTTCATGATCATCATCATTAGCTTCCTCACTAATTGGTGTAGGTGTCACAAACACCGGTTTTTGTGATGAACTACTTTCCAATAAAGGAGAAGGTATAGTTACCTCATCAATTTCTACTTTCCTACCACTCACTTCTTTCGAGAGAAACTCCTTCTCTATAAAGGATCCAAATTTAGCAACAAAAGTCTTGCCTTCGGATCTGTGATAGAAGGTGTACCCAACAGTTTCCTTTGGGTATCCTATGAAGACACATTTCTCCGATTTGGGTTCGAGCTTATCAGGTTGAAGCTTTTTCACATAAGCATCGCAGCCCCAAACTTTAAGAAATGATAACTTTGGTTTCTTGCCAAACCACAATTCATAAGGAGTTGTCTCAATGGATTTAGATGGTGCCCTATTTAACGTGAATGCATCTGTCTCTAAAGCATAACCCCAAAACGATAGCGGTGAATCAGTAAGAGACATCATTGATCGCACCATATCTAGTAAAGTATGATTACGACGTTCGGACACACCATTACGCTATGGTGTTCCAGGTGGCGTGAGTTGCGAAACTATTCCACATTGTTTCAAATGAAGACCAAACTCGTAACTCAAATATTCTCCTCCACGATCAGATCGTAGAAATTTTATTTTCTTGTTACGATGATTTTCCACTTCACTCTGAAATTCTTTGAACTTTTCAAATGCTTCAGACTTATGTTTCATAAAGTAGATATGCCCATATCTGCTCAAATCATCTGTGAAGGTGAGAAAATAACGATACCCACCGCGATCCTCAATATTCATCGGACCACATACATCAGTATGTATGATTTCCAATAAGTCTGTTGCTCGCTCCATAGTTCCAGAGAACGGCGTTTAGTCATCTTACCCATGAGGCACGGTTTGCAAGTACCAAGTGATTCATAATCATGTGATTCCAAAAGTCCATCAGAATGGAGTTTCTTCATGCGTTTTATACCAATATGACCTAAACGGCAGTGCCACAAATAAGTTGCACTATCATTATCAACTCTGCATCTTTTTGCTTCAATACTATGAATATGTGTATCTCCACTATCAAGATTCAAAAATAATAGACCACTCTTTAAGGGTGCGACCATAAAAGATATTACTCATATAAGCAGAACAACCATTATTCTCTGATTTAAATGAATAACCGTCTCGCATCAAACAAGATCCAGATATAATGTTCATGCTTAACGCTGGCACGAAATAACAATTATTTAGGTCTAATACTAATCTCGAAGGTAGATGTAGAGGTAGCGTGCCGACTGCGATCACATCGACTTTGGATCCATTTCCCACGTGCACCGTCACCTCGTCCTTTGCCAATCTTCGCTTAATCCGTAGTCCCTGTTTCGAGTTGCAAATATTAGCAACAAAACCAATATCGAATACCCAGGTACTACTGCGAGAATTAGTAAGGTACACATCAATAACATGTATATCACATATACATTTGTTCACCTTGCCATCCTTCTTATCCGCCAAATACTTGGGGCAGTTCCGCTTCCAGTGACCAGTCTGTTTGCAGTAGAAGCACTCAGTCTCAGGCTTAGGTCCAGACTTGGGTTTCTTCTCCTGAGCAGCAACTTGTTTGCTGTTCTTCTTGAAGTTCCCCCTTTTCTTCCCTTTACCCTTTTTCTTGAAACTGGTGGTCTTGTTGACCATCAACACTTGATGATCCTTCTTGATTTCTACCTCCGTTGCCTTTAGCATTGCGAAGAGCTCGGGAATTGTCTTATTCATCCCTTGCATATTATAGTTCATCACAAAGCTTTTGTATGTTGGTGGCAGTGATTGAAGAACTCTGTCAATGACACTATCAACTGGAAGACTAACTCCCAGTTGAGTCAAGTGATTATGATACCCAGACATTTTGAGTATATGTTCACTGACAGAACTATTCTCCTCCATCTTGCAGCTGTAGAATTTATTGGAGACTTCGTACTCTCAATCCGGGCATTTTCTTGAAATATTAACTTAAACTCCTGGAACATCTCATATGCTCCATGACGTTCAAAACGTCGTTGAAGTCCCGGTTCTAAGCCGTAAAGCATGGTACACTGAACTATCGAGTAGTCATCAGCTTTGCTCTGCCAGACGTTCATAACATCTGGTGTTGCTCCTGCAGCAGGTTTGGCACTCAGTGGTGCTCCCAGGACGTAATTCTTCTATGCAGCAATGAGGATAATCCTCAAGTTATGGACCCAGTCCGTGTAATTGCTACCATCATCTTTGAATTTTGCTTTCTCAAGGAACGCATTAAAATTCAACAGAACAACAACACGTGCCATCTATCTACAATAACATAGACATGCAAAAATACTATCAGGTACTAAGTTCATGATAAATTAAGGTTCAGTTAATCAAATTATTAAAGAACTCCCACTTAGAAAGACATCCTCTAATCATCTAAGTGATCACGTGATCCATATCAACTAAACCATGTCCGATCATCACGTGAGATGGAGTAGTTTTCAATGGTGAACATCACTATGTTGATAATATCTACTATATGATTCACACTCAAGCTTTTGGTCTCAGTGTTCTGAGGCCATATCTGCATATGCTAGTCTCGTCAAGTTTAACCTGAGTATTCCGCGTGTGCAAAACTGTCTTGCACCCGTTGTATTTGAACATAGAGCTTATCACACCCGATCATCACGTGGTGTCTCATCACGAAGAACTTTCGCAATGGTGCATACTCAGGGAGAACACTTGTACCTTGAAATTTAGTGAGAGATCATCTTATAATGCTACCATCGATCTAAGAAAAATAAGATGCATAAAAGATAAACATCACATGCAATCAATATAAGTGATATGATATGGCCATCATCATCATCTTGTGCTTGTGATCTCCATCTCCGAAGCACCGTCATGATCACCATTGTCACTGGCGCGACACCTTGATCTCCATCATGTTGTCTCGCCAACTATTGCTTCTACGACTATCGCCACCACTTAATGATAAAGTAAAGCAATTACAGGGTGATTGCATTGCATACAATAAAGCGACAACCATATGGCTCCTGCCAGTTGCCGATAACTCCGCTACAAACCATGATCATCTCATACAATAAATATAGCATCATGTCTTGACCATATCACATCACAACATGCCATGCAAAAACAAGTTAGACGTCCTCTACTTTGTAGTTGCAAGTTTTACGTGGCTGCTATGGGCTGAGCAAGAACCGTTCTTACCTACGCATCAAAACCACAACGATAGTTCGTCAAGTTAGTGTTGTTTTAACCTTCTCAAGGACCGGGCGTAGCCACACTCAGTTCAACTAAAGTTGGAGAAACTGACACCCGCCAGCCACCTGTGTGCAAAGCACGTTGGTAGAACCAGTCTCGCGTAAGCGTACGCGTAATGTCGGTCCGGGCCACTTCATCCAACAATACCGCCAAACCAAAGTATGACATGCTGGTAAGCAGTATGACTTGTATCGCCCACAACTCACTTGTGTTCTACTCGTGCATATAACATCAATGCATAAAACCTGGCTCGGACGCCACTGTTGGGGAACGTAGTAATTTCAAAAAAATTCCTACACACATGCAATATCATGGTGATGCATAGCAACGAGAGGGAAGAGTATCGTCCACGTACCCTCATAAACCATAAGCAGAAGCATTAGCACAACGCGGTTGATGTAGTCGTGCGTCTTCACGATCCGACCGATCCAAGCACTGAACGCACGGCACCTCCGAGTTCTGCACATGTTCAACTCGATGACGTCCCGCGAGCTCCGATCCAGCAAAGCTTCACAGGAGAGTTTTGTCAGCACGACGGCGTGATGATGGTGATGATGATTCTACCGACGCAGGGCTTCGCCTAAGCACCACTATGATATGATCGAGGTGGATTATGGTGGAGGGGGAACCGCACACGGCTGGGAGAGGTCAACAGATCAACTTGTGTGTCTAGAGGTGCCCCCTGCCCCTTATATAAAGGAGTGGAGGAGGGGAGGGCCGACCCTCTCTAGGGCGCGCCATGGGGAGTCCTACTCCCACCGGGAGTAGGATTCCCCCCTTTCCAACTTGGAGTAGGAGAGGGAAGGAAGAGGAAGAAGGGAGGAAGGAAAGTGGGGGCCGGCCCCCTTCCCAATTCGGATTGGGCTTGGGAGGGGGGCCACCTCCCTTGATCCTTTCCCCTCCTTTCCACTAAAGCCCAATAAGGCCCATATACCTCTCGGGGGGTTCCGATAACCTCCCGGTGCTCCGGTATATTCCCGATCTCACCCAGAACCATTCCGGTATCCAAATATAGTCGTCCAATATATCGATCTTTATGTCTTGACCATTTCGAGACTCCTCGTCATGTACATGATCATATCCGGGACTCCTAACTACCTTCGGTACATCAAAACACAAAAAACTCATAATACGATCTTCACCGAACTTTAAGCATGCGGACCCTACGGGTTCGAGAACTATCTAGACATGACCGAGACACGTTCTGGTCAATAACCAATAGCGGAACCTGGATGCTCATATTGGTTCCCACATATTCTATGAAGATCTTTATCGGTCAAACCGCATAACAACATACGTTGTTCCCTTTGTCATCGGTATGTTACTTGCCCGAGATTCGATCGTCGGTATCTCAATACCTAGTTCAATCTCGTTGCCAGCAAGTCTCTTTAATCGTTCCATAATACATCATTCCAGAACTAACTCATTAGTTACAATGCTTGCAAGGCTTATAGTGATGTGCATTACCGAGTGGCCCCAGAGATACCTCTCCGACAATCGGAGTGACAAATCCTAATCTCGAAATACGCCAACCCAACAAGTACCTTTGGGGACACCTCTAGAGTACCTTTATAATCACCCAGTTACTTTGTGATGTTGGGTAGCACACAAAGTGTTCCTCCGGTAAACGGGAGTTGCATAATCTCATAGTCATAGGAACATGTATAAGTCATGAAGAAAGCAATAGCAACATACTAAACGATCAAGTGCTAAGCTAATGGAATGGGTCATGTCAATCACATCATTCTCCTAATGATGTTATCCCGTTGATCAAATGACAACTCATGTCTATGGCTAGGAAACATAACCATCTTTGATCAACAAGCTAGTCTAGTAGAGGCATACTAGTGACACTCTGTTTGTCTATGTATTCACACATGTATCATGTTTCCGGTTAATACAATTCTATTATGAATAATAAACATTTATCATGATATAAGGAAATAAATAATAACTTTATTATTGCCTCTAGGGCATATTTCCTTCAATCGTCTCCCCCTTTTCCTAGTCCAAGTAGGAGAAGAAGGAAGGAGAGGGAAAGAGGGGCCCCTCCCCCTCCCCTAGTCCTATTCGGACTCCCCTGGGGGCGGGGGGGGCACCTCCTGGCTGCTGCCCTCTCTCTCCCCTAAGGCCCACTAAAGACCATTACTTCCCCGGGGGGTTCTGGTAACCCTTCCGGCGCTCCGGTTTTATCCGGAACTATCCAGAACACTTTCGGTGTCTGAATAACATGGTCCAATATATTAATATTTTTGTCTCGACCATTTTGAGACTCCTCGTAATGTCCGTGATATCATCCGGGACTCCGAATAACCTTCGGTACATCAAATCACATAACTCATAATACAAATCGTCATCGAACGTTAGGCGTGCGGACCCTACGTGTCGTGGGTTTGTCAGGGCAGATGTCCTCGTGAAAGGACTTAGTCGTGGAGCCATCATAACGGGTTTGCTTAAAGGGGTTAAACCGGACAAGGGGACACGGGGAGTTTATACTAGTTCGGCCCCTTCGATGAAGGTAAAGGCAGCTATGTCTGAGCTAAACTTGGATATGGAAGTCTTCTTTCGTTTAGGGTGAAGTAAGACCAAGCTCATGAGCTTATTATCCTAGGTCGTAACAAATTAGTTGATAGTGATAGGATCAAAGCCTACGTCTAGTTGTGATTGGTATTGCTAGGGTTTCGATGACCAGGGAGCGAATCTGCTTTTACTGGCTCTCGAGTTGTTGTCTCTTGTCCCTAAACCGCTGCCGGGTCGTCCCTTTATATACATAGGTTGACGCCCGCCGGTTTACAGAGTCCCGAAGCCGGATCATAAACGTCTCCGGTTCGGTGTCTACACTTCCTATCTTACAATGCAAGTTACATAATAAGGTCGGTTTACATCTACAGGCCTTAACTTGCCTCTGGGCCTTGGGCCTTCATAAAGCGCCATCATTCTTACGTCTTCATGGGCTTCTAATCTTCATAAAGCTAATCCGGCTACTCCTGGACGATTTAGGTCCAGTAGTAATATCCCCAACATTAGGCCCCAGATTGGTTTGAACTTGTTCATGTCAATCTTCGACACTTAGAAAAATTCCTCCCTTTTCACCTTCGCATAAACCGCCGTGAAGTCATCCTCTAGATTTGTAGTAAACCACTATGACGTCACCTGTTCATTAAAACTGAAGATACCCTTTATTAATGAGCATCCAACAATCGAGGCAACAACCTTGTCATATATCCATTTTTAGGCTCCTCGATTCCCACGCTTGTCGCTTATTTCTTTGCCTTATAAATAGGGTTGAGGATCCCTTTCCTTTTCCTCCCGTTGCCTCTTCGTCTCTTCTTCCTCCTCACGACTCCTCTACGCCCGAGCGCCGCCGCTGTCGTCGAGCTTCACCTCTGCCTCATCATTGGCCGCTGCATCAACCTGACTGAACCAGAAAACTGCGGCGTGTCTCCGTTGCTTGAAC
This sequence comes from Triticum aestivum, assembly GCF_018294505.1. NCBI lineage: Eukaryota > Viridiplantae > Streptophyta > Magnoliopsida > Poales > Poaceae > Triticum > Triticum aestivum. Next base: position 419,064,263 of record NC_057797.1, on the reverse strand, counting down.
AGTCGCTGTAAGTTCTTCCCCCCCCCCCTTTGTAGATCTGTCTAGGGTTTCTTTGTTCTTCACAGTTCACCGAAGTTCATCAATGCTCCGGTGCAGCTCTTCCCTGTACCTCCTTAGTCCATGAATAAAGAACCTCTTAGCTTGATATATTTCGCGTAATGGTTTATCTTCCGCTACCACAGCAAACCCTTGCGTGCATAAGAACTGATCTGAACCTTTATGAACTGCTTCGGGACCAACCCTTTTAAGTCAAAATATTTTTGCTTTCCTGTCTTTTGGTAGATCCAAAATATCCATGTCCCCTTGTGGAACCTGTTTTACCTTACTTAGTTATTCTTGTCTTAGATCTATACCCTCTTTATCACTTTGGTGATTTACCTTTGTATAAGCAATCTATCACATACCATTAGCCCTCTAGTAAACCGTAGGAGCCTTTTACCTCCGTTGTTATACTCCGGTTTAATAGCATGTGCATACCCTTGTTCCGATATTGCCTTGTCATTCATTATTGCATTAGTCTCCGGTTTATACAATTTCACATATCTGTATATCTTTATTCCATTGCATCTTGCATACCACCATGAATGATTTGTAAACCGGCATTTCCTTTTCAGCTTTTCGCTTCACAATGGCCAAACAGTTTGCCGCTTGCAACTGGGATCCTTCTCGGATCACCGAAGAACAGTTGAACGGAATGGTCAGTATCGGCACCTTGCCCAAGAAAACGGAAATTCGATGGCGAGTTCCAGGAACAGAGAATCCTCCTACCCCGAGGCAGGGTGAGGTAGTGGTCTTTGTTGACCACATAGGCCGTGGTTTCAAACTGCCCGGGTCAAAGTTTTTTCGAGACGTTCTTGCCAGTTTCCAACTCCATCCTCAGGATATCGGACCCAACTCGGTGTCCAATATATGCAACTTCCAAGTCTTCTGTGAAGCATATTTACAAGAAGAACCAACTGCTGAGCTATTCCTGGACTTTTTTCATCTGAACCGGCGGACAGAATTTGTAAATGGTCCCAACACTGAACTTGGTGGTGTCTCTATTCAAAAGCGGAAAGAAGTCGAATTCCCTCATGCCAAACTGCACAGTCACCCTAAGGAATGGAACCAGACTTGGTTCTATTGCATAGATACCTCCCCTGAAGATGAGAACCCTCTTCCAGGCTACTGTGAGCACCGGCTTTCCAACACTCATCCAATGCCGCAACGTTTAAGTTCTGCAGAACGGGCCAAATACGCCCCTCAACTTGCCAAGCTCCGGGCCTTCATGGCCAACGGTTTAACAGGCGTTGATTTTGTTCGTTGCTGGATATCTTGGAGCGTCTTGCCACTAAGCCGCCGCCCCGGTTTAATGTGTGAATATACTGGTGAAATAGAAGACCCCCAATGCCACATCAACATTCAGATAACCGATGAAGAGGTCACTGAAAGTGTTAAGAAAATTTTGAATGAACCAGAATCAGTCTGTCGTCAAATCGGCCTGAACCCCTTCTATACTCAAAATAAACCGCCTGCTGTAAGCACTATGATTCCTTTTATCTTTGGTATCTTTAAATTGTTCAACTTGTAAATTGTCTTCTGTTTGTCTATGAACAGGTTGATGATCCCTTCTGGAAGAGGAAATCCGCAGATAAAGTGGCAAAGCCATCCCGTCCCAAAACCAAAGCCGTCAAGCGTAGCTCAAAGCAGAAAATGGTTGACCGGATCAACATGGAACTTGATGAAGATGCAGATGATCCGGAAGTTGAGGTAGAACTTGACTCACTTGGCTCCCTTTTCATGCACCTCATTAACAATGATCTTTATCAGGGGGACGTAGAAGGCAGCCAGGCTAATGATGTAGAGGTAATTACCCTTTCCTCCAGTTCAGACTCTATGCCAACACAAAAAACCCGTCAAGCAGTCCAGAAAGTAAGCTTTTCTCATCCTCTTACTTACTTGGATCCAACATTTATTTTGAAGACGCAGCAGCATGAAGCTCGCCGGACAACCCGACACAGTGGCCAACAGGTCACTTCGGCCGGTTTACCTGATACCCCGGTTTGGAAGCGCCGATCTAAGGTCTCTCGCACTTCTGACAATTCTTATCCCAAGGCAGGTTATTTCAGACAACCTCTTAATCCGTCCGATTCAAATTATCAGGTGACACCTCCCTCATCCTCTGGTGAATCAATAGCAACCCAACTCCCTCTTGAAACTATAGCTGGGTAAGCATTCAAACCCTTTCTTCATATGCATTGCAAATCTTGAATAAGATGCTAAACCTCTGTTAATTTTCTTTTGCAGATCCAAAGCCAGACCCAACAAGAAAGCTCGGGTCAATAATCCGTCAGAAGACCAGGTGGTTTTCGAAGAAGAGCAAATAGGTGAACCGGACCAAACTCGTGAACCAGAGGGTCCTCATCCTGAAGCTACCTTTGATGAACTGCCCCTTCAAGACCAGAATATTGGTGAACAACCAGAAGCTAATCCTGCTGCGCCTGACACTGAATCGGTAGCTCCAAATCGGGCTAGTCCGGTGAGAGGCACTGATACTACTGAAGGCTAAGGAGATGATGTTATCATTACTGGCATGGGCCACAGCTCTCCTGGCAATCCTGTAATCTTGGCCCAACACAGTGCCAAAGAGGAACGTGCTGCCAGGGAAAAGGGTAAATGGAGTACTGACTTATCAAGTTATGCTGATCTCAGTGCTGAAGAACTTCACTTCGGTTTTTTAAACCGCCTGCACTCAAATCGTGACTATGAAGCCGGCTTGGTAAACCCAATGAAGGAATGCTATGAGGTATTTTCATCTCCCTTTATTTCTTGATTCCAAAGTTGAAACACTAGCCCAAGTAGCCCCCAAGGGTCGTTTTATGATGTTAATCTTAAACCGGGACTTAGTAATACTTTAATTATCTCCTGCTGACCCTCAAAATGCCAGGTCCTTAGTGAAAACCAAAACCGATACTCTACCAATGTAATTATATAGCTTTCCTCAGTGTAGCCCCCAAAGGCCGGTTTAGCTTTGCGAGGTAATTCAGGTCTTTAATCCATGCATCCGTTTTGAACAGATGTACATTAGCCCCCAAGTGTCAAGGATAATGCTTGCATTGTTCTGGGGACTTATAAAAGATGTAGTGAATCAGAGCAAATAGGCATTAGCCCCCAAGTATGAAGTGCATAACTTGTTATACGCGTTGTACTTAAAAAATAAATATCCTGTTGTTGGCATATCTTTGCTGTTACAGGCCGAGCTAAGCAATAGAGATGCCCGAACCACTGATCTGCAAGAGAACGTGAAGTCCCAACAAGAAGAGGCTGTGAAAGGCAAGGAGGAGCTGACCAAAGCCCTGACAGCTATGGGAAAGCTAAAGGAGTCTTTTAACAAAGAACGTGCTGACTGGGAAACCGAGAAGGCCGGTTTAACCAAAAGAGCTGAGGATGCCGAAGCAGCCTTGAAGCCAGTTGTAGATGAACTATCTGGTTTGAAGCGGCAAATCAACGCTATGACATCCGCTGTTTTTGGTAAGTATCTCGTTATGCAGTTTGTCCAATCCATGAGATCTTATCATTTACCAGTTTGCTGATTTGAAACTGTGATAGGCACTCGTATTGCTCATCTGGGCACAGATATGCGGATGAAGCTTAAAGCGGCTTATACCTTGATTGAACAGCTGTACTATGGATCCCAGCGTGCTATTTGCACTGCAGCTTACAACAAACCAGCGCCATCACTGATAAAAGAGACTCTTGAGAAGTTGGCCATGTTACCAGCCCAGATTACCGAACTGAAGAAGGCAGCCGCAAGAGCAGGAGCATTAACCGCGCTAATCCAGGCCAAGGCATGGATTACGAACCTTGAAGTGGATGCCATTATAAAAGGATATCCAGGTGTGAAGGAGGACGGTTCAAACTTTGACAATGATGATCTTCGAAGGCTGAAAAAAGAGATGCGGCCAATAGCCAGTAAACTGGCAGAAGACACAGACTTATCTCATTTCCAGCCGGCTTACGACACTGAAGGGAAGAGGTAGCCTGCCGAAATCCATGAAGTCAAAGAACTTGTGCCTCCAATCTGTAAGCATACTTACGCTCCTGACATTAACCCCTCCAGCCTTATCCATGAAGAAGCCGTGTTTCAAGCTTTAAACGGAATCGATTGGTCAACGGTTGATTTCCAGCGTCTGGGGAGGGATGAAGAAGAAGTGATTGCACCAAATGACCCTCAACCGTCAAACCGTCCAGACGAAGCATCTTAAACCAGCATCCGGTTTACCAGCTATTGTGTGCCAATGCTTTAAAAACAATTATTCAATCGGAGCCATTTTGAAGCTTCTTGTAATAGGATAGCAAAACTCCTTTATGTGTCATGCCATCGAGCATGTTTTGTGGTGCTTTGATATTGTAAAAACTTGCTCTGCTTTTTGGGATCTATGTATGCATAGCCCATGATTATTTGTGTTCCTGGTTAGAAGAACTTGAAAGTGTCCTAGTGGTTTACCACTGGACGGGTCATGATGCCTTAGAAGAGACAATACTTGGATGGATAATCAAAGTTTGTATAAAAAATAACATGTGCAACATACCTCGTTGGCTGACCAACTTCTGATAACTCCGTCCTTAATTTGTCGGATTATGATAATAAACCATACCGGGATATACTAAACACCAGTTTTTCCTTATAACTCTGGCGACTTGTTAGTCAAAACCAGACCGGGTTAATGAACGCCGGATTATAACTGATCATGTACTGGCAACTTGTAGCTGAAAGCCAAGCCGTGTCAAGGACGCCGGTTTATCAGAAAATATTATGAACCTCAACAAAGGAGAAAAGCTTGACAAATAAAACTCAGAAGAACATGCGAGGCTTTTTATGAGCTGCCAGGCTCCAAATCGAGGCTTTTTATGGGATGCAAGGCCACTGAGTTAAACCATTTTACAAAGCCTTTTTTAGATGGACCTCAATCTTTAACCAATCACCGATTTAACTGTGACAAGTTCAGGGTCCATGGGATTGACTTGTCAAACGTTCGATGGGTCATACCAGGTTTACCTGGACGGAGTGACTTACTTAAAGAGGCAGGATAACCTGGGGTTTTAGGTGAATACACCTGGCTTCCAAGCCTGGCTTGATAGCCTATTACAAGGGTTCAAACTCATTGTTCTTTGAGAAGCAAAGAGCCCCCAGGTAATATGTGAGCTGTGCTCGGTGGTTACCTATGTTTGAACTGTGCTTAATGCAACAGACTCTCTTTGGTCCCACATAATTTCCTTTTTGGCTTAATGCCTATCAAGAGGTGTAGGTATGGTATGATAACAACCAAGCCCCCTAGTGATATCCCTTTGTGGTGTTGAACCGATCAAGAGGTATAGCTATGGTGTGACAACAACCAAGCCCCCTAACGATATACCTTTGTGGTTTCAAACCGGTTAAGAGATGTAGCTATGGTTCAGATATGACCAAGCCCCCTAGTGATTTTCTTTATATCCGTGCGGCTGCAGAGACCGGTTTAACAAAACTCCGCTTTGTCAGTAGAAACTCTTGTAAGCACACACATGATGTAAAAAGAAGAGAGACCCCGCTTTATTCAAGGCTCCGGTTTATTATATAATATATACATTGTCATAAATATGTACATATGAAGAGCCTGTGGCTCAAGTATAGTAAGGCCAAAGAAGAGCTATATTCCACAGCCGCTTGGTCTCCTCCTCTGATTTACGTGAGTCTTTATGCTCTCGAATATCAATGAGGTAGTATGACCCGTTGTGTTGATTCTTGCTGACCACAAAGGGTCCTTCCCAAGGTGGGGATAACTTGTGCATATCAGTCTGATCCTGGATGAGCCGGAGCACCAAATCGCTGTCTTGAAAGGTTCTGGTCTTAACCCGGCGGCTGTGATAACGTCAGAGATCTTGTTGATAAATCGCCGAACGTGCTGCTGCAAGATCACGCTCCTCATCTAACAAGTCCAGTGAATCCTAACGTGCTGTCTCATTATCAGCTTCAATATAAGCTGCCACACGGGGCGAGTCGTGACAGATGTCACTAGGAAGAACTGCCTCCGCTCCATAAACCATGAATAAAGGTGTGTAACCCATAGATCTGTTGGGTGTGGTGTTGATGCTCCATAACACAGAAGGTAATTCCTCCACCCAACAACCCGGTGTCCGCTTCAAAGGAACCATAAGCTAGGGTTTAATACCTCTCAAAATTTCTTGATTTTCCCTCTCCGCTTGACCATTAGATTGGGGGTGAGCCAATGATGTGATATCAAGCCGGATGTGCTCACGTTGGCAAAATTCCTCCATCTCTCCCTTTGACAGATTAGTACCATTATCAGTTATAATACTGTGTGGAAAGCCAAACCGGAATATCACCTTTTTGATGAACTGAACCGCCGTGGCCACATCACACTTACTGACTGGCTCTGCTTCCACCCATTTGGTAAACTTGTCAACTGCCACTAATAAGTGGGTCTTTTTGTCCTTGGAGCGCTTAAAGGGTCCAACCATATCAAGCCCCCAAGTCGCAAGCGGCCATGTTATTGGAATCATCCTCAACTCCTGAGCCGGAATATGAGCACGTCGTGCAAATTTTTTACAACCGTCACACCTTTTGACTAAGTCCTCCGCATCAGCGTGAGCTGTTAACCAATAAAAACCGTGGCAAAAAGCTTTGGCTACCAAAGACTTTGAACCGGCGTGGTGACCACAATCCCCTTCATGGATTTCTCGCAAAATCTCACAACCCTCTTGAGGAGAGACACAACGCTGAATTACCCCTGAGACGCTGTAACGATGTAGCTCTCCGTTGAGTATGGTCATCGACTTAGAACGCCGGATTATCTGCTGGGCTGAGGTTTCATCCTCCGGTAACTCGCCCCGGTTCATGTAAGCCAGGTATGGGATTGTCCAATCTGGTATGACATGCAAAGCTGCCACCAATTGAGCCTCCGGATCAGGAATAGAGAACTCCTCCTCTGTTGGTACCTTGACCGATGGATTATGCAGCACGTCAAGAAAGACATTTGGTGGGACCGGTTTACGCTGAGAACCGAGGCGGCTTAAAGCATCCGCCGCTCCGTTCTTTCACCGGTCTATATGGTCCACCTGATAACCCTTGAAGTGACCAGCCATTGTGTCCACCTCTCGTCTATATGCAGCCATGAGTGGGTCCTTAGAATCCCAAGTGCCAGACACCTGTTGAGCCACCAGATCTGAATCCCCAAAGCACTTAACCCGGCTTAAGTTCATCTCCTTAGCCATCCGAAGACCGTGGAGCAAGGCCTCATACTGAGCTGCATTGTTAGTACAAGGGAACATTAAACGGAGGACATAACAAAACTTGTCACCTCGTGGGGAAGTTAATATGACTCCTGGCCCCGAGCCCTCCAACTGTCTGGATCCATCAAAGTGAATAGTCCAATACGTATTATCTGGCTTTTCCTCTGGTGCCTGCAATTCTGTCCAATCATTGATGAAGTCCACGAGTGCTTGGGATTTAATCGCTGTGCGAGGTATGTATTTGAGCCCGTGAGGTCCAAGCTCAATAGCCCACTTGGCAATCCGGCCAGTTGCTTCTCTGTTTTGAATGATATCTCCCAGAGGGGCTGAAATGACCACTATGATAGGATGGCCCTGAAAATAATGTTTAAGCTTCCGGCTTGCCATCAACACTCCATACACCAGCTTCTGCAAATGTGGATACCTCTGCTTTGATTCAATGAGTACCTCACTGATATAATAAACCAGTCGTTGAACCGGATACTCCTTTCCAGCTTCCTTGCGCTCCACCACAATAGCCACGCTAATAGCTCGAGCATTAGCAGCCACATATAGCAATAACAGCTCTTTATCGATCGGGGCTGCAAGCACAGGCGGTTCAGCTAACTGCCTCTTCAGATCCTCAAACGCTTTATCAGCCGCCTCGCTCCAGACAAAATCATATGTTTTCTTTAGCATCTGATATAAAGGGATAGCCTTCTCCCCAAGACGGCTAATAAACCGGCTCAAAGCCGCAATCCGGCTGGCCAGACGTTGAATGTCATCGATACACGCCAGTTTAGCCAAAGATGTAATTGCTGAGATTTTTTCCGGATTAGCCTCAATGCCTTTGTTTGATACCAGAAAACCCAAGAGTTTGCCTGCCGGGACACCAAAAACACACTTTTCCAGATTGAGCGTCATCTTGTAAACCCGGAGGTTGTCAAAGATTTCTCTCAAATCATCTATCAATGTTTCCTCCTTACTGAATTTTATCACAATATCATCCACATATGCATGAACATTACGCCCAATTTCCTTATGAAGACAATTCTGAACACAACATTGATAAGTCGCCTGGGCACTCTTAAGCCCAAAGGGCATGGAGACATAGCAGAAGGCTCCAAAGGGAGTTATGAAAGCTGTCTTCTCCTGGTCCTTAACTGCCATTTTGATCTGATGATAACCAGAATAAGCATCCAGAAAACACAAACGGTCACAACCCGTCGTAGCATCAATGATCTGATCAATACGAGGAAGGGCAAAGGGGTCTGCAGGGCAAGCCTTGTTCAAGTCTGTGTAATCCACACACATACGCCAAGTGCCGTTTTTCTTAAGAACCAGCACCAGATTAGCCAACCACTCCGGGTGAAAGACCTCCACGATAAACCCTGCGGCCAACAACCGAGCTACTTCTTCACCAATAGCCTTGTGCCTTTCTTCATTGAAGCGGCGGAGAAACTGCCGGACCGGTTTAAACTTAGGATCAATGTTAAGTGTGTGCTCAGTGAGTTCCATCGGTACACCTGGCATTTCAGAAGGTTTCCATGCAAAGATGTCCCGGTTCTCACGGATGAACTCGATGAGCACGCTTTCCTATTTGGGATCCAGGTTAGCGCTGATGCTGAACTGCTTGGATGAATCGCCAGGAACAAAATCAACCATCTTAGTATCTATGGCCGATTTAAATTTCAACACCGGATCGTGTTCCGTAGTTGGATTTTTCAAAGAAGTCATATCTGCCGGATCAACTTGGTCCTTATAAAACTTCAGCTCCTCCGTGGCACAAACCGACTCAGCATAAGCCGCATCACCTTCCTCACATTCCAAAGCAATATTCCTGCTCCCGTGTACTGTGATGGTCCCCTTATGACTTGGCATCTTAAGCTGCAGATACACATAACACGGCCTCGCCATGAACTTAGCGTAAGCCAGCCACCCAAACAAAGCGTGATATATACTTTTGATTTTTAGCACCTCAAAAGTCAATGTTTCTGATCTTGAATCATGATCATCTCCAAAAGCCACCTCTAAGGCTATCTTGCCCATTGGATATGCAGACTTACCAGGCACCACACCATGAAAAACGGTGTTTGACGGTTTAAGATTCTTATCTGTCAACCCCATATGATGGAAGGTATCGTAATATAGAATGTTGATACTACTTCCCCCATCCATGAGTACCTTAGTGAACTTATATCCCCCAACTTGAGGGGCCACCACTAAGGCCAGATGACCCGGATTGTCAACCCGGGGCGGGTGATCCTCTCTACTCCATAAAATGGGTTGCTCAGACCAGCGCAAATACTGAGGCACCGCCGGTTCAACAGAGTTCACCGCCCTCTTGTGAAGCTTCTGATCACGCTTACACAAGCTAGTGGTGAAGACATGATATTGCCCACTATTTAACTGCTTAGGATTGCTCTGATAACCCGACTGCTGCTGCTGCTGGTTCCCCTGATGGTTGTAACCTCCCTGGTTGCCTTGGTGCCCTTGATTGATGTGTCCGGTTTGATTGCCCTGAAATCCTGAACCGGAACTGCCACCTCCATAACCCGGCCCGTGGAAACCACCTCCTGAACCGCCGGGCGGGCCATTATCGTACTGAAACATATTGGAGTTCTTGAAATCTTGCATGATATAACAATCCTTCCAAAGATGCGATGCTGGCTTCTCCTTTGATCCATGCTTTGGACAGGGTTGATTTAACAGGCGCTCCAAATTGGGGCCTGAACCTCCGCCCCTCTGGGGCTGCTTGCCCTTACGGCGCTGACCATTCTCCTGAGCATTGGTGTTAGCCACAAAGTCCAAGCTGTTGTCGGCCTTGCGCTTACCATTGTTCCCATGGCCTGCCGGATTATGCTGCTGACCCTTGGTGTTGCCGTTCTTTTTCACTTTCCCCAGTTTGTCCTCCTCCGAGTCAGGGTCTTTGGTATTATCTGAATCGGCGTATTTAACCAAAGCGGCCATAAGCGTTGACATATCATTGCACTGACGTTTGAGCCTTCCTAACTTCTGTTTGAGCGGCAGAAAACGGCAATTACCCTCCAACGTTAGCACTGCGGTATCTGCATTGATATGATTTGATGAATGCAAAATAGCTGAGACCCGCTTTACCCAATGGGTCGTGGACTCGCCATCCTCTTGGACACAAGCGGCTAGATCCACAATTGACATGGGCTGCTTACAAGTATCTTTAAGTTCTGGATAAACCGTGCTTCAATTCGGCCCATGATCCGACAGAGTTAGTTGGTAAGCTCTTTAACCAAGTACGAGTTGTTCCTTCCAACATCAGGGTGAAGTATTTAGCACATACCGCTTCATCCACATCTAACATCTCCATTGCCATCTCGTAGCTTTCAACCCATGCCTCTGGCTGCAGATCGGCGGTATAATTGGGTACCTTACGAGGTCCTTTTAAATCCTTGGGCAGTCTCACATTACGCAAAGTGGGGGTAAGACACGACACCCCTAAGGAACTGAATACCACACCTGGCCCTACTGAAGTGGTAGGGTGAACCGGAGTAGGTTGACGGGCTCCGTGCAGAGCTGCTAACTCAGCCTCTCGACGTGCGCGACCATGATCTACCACATCCTGTGCATTAGCACCTCCCCTTGCCGGGTTGTGCCTTCGCGGCGAATTACGGTGACGTGCACTGCTTGATACGGCCGGTTCATCCTCAACGTGCGTGCTGTAGCTCCGGCTTGGGCGAGGGGTGGAATGAATCCTCTCACGACTGTGCGAATATGCCTGTTGCTGGTTTAGGGCTGTTTGAAGGAGATCCCTGGCCCGTCGTGCCTCAATCGCAACTGGTGATTCACCGTCGATTGGGAGGGCTGCCAATCGTAAAGTGGCAACCACAATGTTGTCCAACGGGTTGGAGTAATGCCCGGGAGGTTTTGGAACATACCGTGGCACAATGTTTTTCTGACGAGGCAGGTCCATCGTGCGTGGCTGAACCGGCGCTCCTGTTCCTGGCGCCTCCGTCCGGTTTAATATTGGCTGGTTACTGGTTCCTACTCTTGGTGTGTTGAAGGGATTTCTTGGCTCATAACTCGGCGGGAGATGCGATCGGTATCTTCTCCTCATGACTTCCTCTGAAGCATTCTGATCCAGCCTAAGCCGGTAGGCCTGAGCTTCCAACTCGGCCTGTTCTGTAGCCATCCTAGTGTTCTCTGCCTCTAGGTCCGCTTTAGCCTGAGTTATCTGATCTTTCACCTTTGCGATCTCCGCATTGTGCTGATCTCGGGCTGCTGCGTCCACTTCCGCGGCCATCAATGTTGCCAAAGCGTCGAACAAGTCAGACAGAACTTGAGCCGGAGGTGGCGCAGAGCTCCCTGCCCCCGCCGGCATGGCTGTTGCTGAACCGGGGAGCATTGCTGCAGAGGTTGATGAGTGGGGCACTGACTGTGTACCGGCCATGAAGATAGCGGCCCGGTTTGGCAGATCAGGGGAGTCCGGAATACTGTTGCCCTCGGAACCTCCACTAATCCGGCCATCCTGCAACTGATAGAGCGATTCGGTCTCCCCAGAAGACTCGTCGTCGGAGTAGACGACGGTTTCTCCATCGGATGCCGGTCCGTCCTTGTATTTTGCTCCATGGATGACACCTACGAAGACATGCTTTGCCATGGGCTGAACTGGGGAAGGGCTCGCACGCTGAGCCATCTCGATGATGTCGGTGTAGGTGTCCGGCTCAGGGCCCGGTTCGCCAATCTTGCCGATGAAGATGTGAATCCCACCAAAGGGGACCCGGTACCCTTATTCGATTGTATCGGCCTTGGGGCCCCATCCTGCGTTGTCGATGTAGAGCTTTCCGTGACGACTCTTCGTCATCCGGCCCAAAGCGTATCCCTTGAGTCCATCAAAGCCGCCCTTTAAGAACTCGAAACCATCGTGCGATAGCCCCACGGTGGGAGCCAACTGTCGTGGGTTTGTCACGGCAGATGTCCTCGTGAAAGGACTTAGTCGTGGAGCCATCACAATGGGTTAGTTTAAAGGGGTTAAACCGTACAAGGGGACACAGGGAGTTTATACTAGTTCGGCCCCTTCGATGAAGGTAAAAGGCTACGTCTAGTTGTGATTGGTATTGCTAGGGTTTCGATGACCAGGGAGCGAATCCGCTTTTACTGGCTCTCGAGTTGTTGTCTCTTGTCCCTAAACCGCTATAGGGTCGTCCCTTTATATACATAGGTTGACGCCCCCAGTTTACAGAGTCCCGAAGCCGGATCATAAACGTCTCCGGTTCGGTCTCTACACTTCCTATCTTACAATGCAAGTTACATAATAAGGTTGGTTTACATCTACAGGCCTTAACTCGCCTCTGGGCCTTGGGCCTTCATAAATCGCCATCATTCATACGTCTTCATGGGCTTCTAATCTTCATAAAGCTAATCCGGCTACTCCTGGCCGGTTTACGTCCAGTAGTAATATCCCCAACACTACGGGTTCGAGAACTATGTAGACATGACTGAGACACATCTCCGGTCAATAACCAATAGCGGAACCTGGATGCTCATATTGGTTCCTACATATTCTACGAAGATCTTTATCGGTCAAACCGCATAACAACATACGTTGTTCCCTTTGTCATCGGTATGTTACTTGCCCGAGATTCGATCGTCGGTATCATCATACCTAGTTCAATCTCGTTACCGGCAAGTCTCTTTACTCATTTTGTAATGCATCATCCCGTGACTAACTGATTAGTCACATTGCTTGCAAGGCTCATAGTGATGCGCATTACCGAGAGGGCCTAGAGATACCTCTCCGATACACGGAGTGACAAATCCTAATCTCGATCTATGCCAACTCAACAAACACCATCGGAGACACCTGTAGAGCATTTTTTATAATCACCCAGTTACGTTGTGACGTTTGATAGCACACAAGGCGTTCCTCGGTATTCGGGAGTTGCATAATCTCATAGTTAGAGGAACACATATAAGTCATGAAGAAAGCAATAGCAATAAAACTAAACGATCAACATGCTAAGCTAACAGATGGGTCTTGTCCATCACATTATTCTCCTAATGATGTGATCCAGTTCTTCAAATGACAACACATGTCTATGGCTAGGAAACTTAACCATCTTTGATTAACGAGCCAGTCAAGTAGAGGCATACTAGGGACACTTTGTTTGTCTATGTATTCACACATGTACTAAGTTTCCGGTTAATACAATTCTAGCATGAATAATAAACATTTATCATGATATAAGGAAATATAAATAACAACTTTATTATTGTCTCTAGGGCATATTTCCTTCAAAGACTGGACCCAAACCTAATACTGATTGCTTCTACTGCAAGGGGAATGGTCACTGGAAGCAGAACTGCCCAAGTACTTGGAAGGCACTGGTACGCGTCGGTGCTAAAAAATAGTTTTTAAGCCCTTTCCGCAATGACATTTGGAACCGTTGCCAAGTGAGTGTGAGCGATAGGGGGCCCTTCCCACACGACCCAAAAACCGTCGGGGATATGCCCTCCTGGCACACATGCTCGGCAAAATGAGGTCGTGTGCGACCGACGAGCGCTCAAATATGGAAATACGTATAGTAGAGCTAAAAAACAATTATACGACAAAATTGTTTCCAGTCGCAAGTACATCCCACACAGTCAGTCCCCGCTAAACGTTTCCGTTCGTATGTACATCCCACACAGTTGCTCCAAGGAAAATGTTTCCGTTCACAGGTACATCACACACAAATTTTCCCGTTAAATCATTTGCATTATTGAATGTATCACACACAGTCCGTACAAGAAACTGTGTGGCAAAGGCTGTCCATCACACACAGTTGTTATGTGGTAAATGTTTGTGCAAGGTGGCCTAATGCAAATAGTTTTCAAGAGAAAGTCGTGTGTGATTGTTCATTGATCCAACACGGTTTATTCCTAGAAACTATGTGCGTTGCCTGAGCTCATCGCCCACAGTATTTTTTCAACAACCATTTGTAATAGCAAAACCCAATTAGCAGGCTAGTTCGCCATTAGCAGGCTAATTTCCCTATTATTAATAATCCATTTATTAATCTAATTGACATTCATATTAAGCACATAATATATTTCATTTCCATATTAAGGAAGTATAATTTCATAATTGAAATACATCAGAGTACAACATGATATAGCTTCAGCACTCAGCTACCCCATTACACAACTGCACCAGCACCAAGTTTCACATGCAACATGTAGAACCTTTCGAAATTAGCATCATAGATGGTATATAGACAGATGCATCTCATCTGGAAAACTGCTGAAGTGGAAGGCGAATATTGAGCCTTCATTCATGTTGAAGGTCTTTGCAACTTTAGGCCAATGCATGTGGATGATTGACCATCCGTCCTTCGTCCTCTTTAGGAACACTTCAATATTGAACCGTGGGTGCTGTATGAAAACCTTCCTCGCCTCCTGACCATAGAGGTGGGTTGAGAGGTAATCATCAGTGGACTGCTTTGGAAAGGCATGAAACAAGGATGTGCATAAATATCTTCTCTATATTGGAAATGGGGCAAAGGAATAAAAAAAGGCAAGGTATAATAGTTAGTACCATCTTGTAGTGAACTGATGTCTTCTTCATTGTGCACACAAAGATCTTGTTGTTTTTTGTCGCTAATTTCTTTATCCTAACAATCTTTCTGAGTTTCTTGATTTGATTGATATTCATGGACAACTCATTTCCCCATATGCAAAAAAGGGTTAAACAATGGGTCAAAACCTCTGATAGCAGGACCTACATGTGCAAAACCAAATTGTTAAAAACCAAAATATTAGAATGGTTCCTGCAATTGCACAATGATGTGCTATTAGACAACGGACCATGCACATGCTAACCTCGATTGTAAACCTTAGTGCTTCCCATTGTTTCCCTGCAACACATATAAGGTAGTTAGTCATCAGGTTAAGTATTTACTACAGCCAAATTCAATTTATGCCTCACATGATATACAATAACAGAATGCATCCACAAGTATTGAACATCGCATTGCAGAATTGAACCAAACAGTTAACTAAACACCACAGCACAAATGAACCAAACATTAACTGAGCACCATGTTGCACAATGTATAACCAAACCAAGCATGCTTGACAACTTGGAAATATAGCAATTGTATTCGTTTCTCATGTATTTTGCAAAGATAAATTCGATTTATTTCTCACATGGAAGACAATACAAAAATTGCAGCCTGAAGAGTTGAACATCACATTTGCAGAATTGAACCAAACAGTTAACTGAAGAAGACAACTAATTAACAAAACAGTTTATAAGTGAGCACCACACTGCACGACATATAGAACATATACACTAGAGCAACAGACTGCATGGTAAAATTAGATAGCATAATTCACTAGAATTTGTGAAGGAAATGCAGGAGCAACACATGCAACGGGTAAACTGAGCATGCTTAACCAGCGTAGCTAGCAAATGGCAAGGTGCTCCTCCAAGATCTGGGGGTCGGCACGAATGGCAGCCATTGTGACCTCATCCGCGCGTGCGGCCGCGATTTGTTTCTCCGCTGCCAAATGCTCCTTGAGATCCTGGCTATAATGCGTGCACCATGTCTTAGGGCCGCGCTTATTTGGTGGAGGGTTGGTGATTTTGGTGGAAGGTGTCGCGCTCACACCGGCGGTCGGGGCATGTGGGATGTGGAATGAGGAGGAGGATGGGGGTCGGGTGTGGATTACCTGCCTGGATAGGCGAGGCCGAGCAGCGTGAAGGAGGATCGCCGGCGAGGAGGCGGCGGCGTTGCAAGCAAGGAGTGAAAGTTTGAACTTGGAAAGGAAGGCGGAAATAGGAGAAATGTGGCTTTTGGTAAGGGGGAGGCGGCGGGGAGGTAGATATTCCCATGGAAGCCGAAAATTTGGAATCGCTTCAGCGAAACAACTGGCGTGCAAAGTGTCATCAGACACGGTCCCTTATTCAGAACTGTGTACGATATGTGAACATCACAAACGATTCAGACAACTTAACCCGTGTGTGATGAGTTTGAACGTCAAAATTTTTGATTCGAATTTCCCTGGTTACAGTGGTCATCCACGTCATTGCATAATTTGGGTACACAAAGGAGACTAACTTCTTAATCAAGCAAGTTCAGCAATTAAACAGAGCTAGCTGACCTAAACATTACTCTAACAAATTAAAGACCGGCGCTCTTAATTAAACAAAACAAAGAGTACTACTACGGCTTGTGCTCGTGGATCTCCGCCGCCGCCTCCATGTCCAGCTCGCACCCGACAGTCTCCTGGGGAAGGGGCTCCATGGCATCCATCGCACCATACTCGGAAAGCATCTCGCCATCCGCATCCGCCATCTCTTTGGAAAAGGCCGCCACGAGCTGGGCATTGGCGGACGCGATCTGGGCTTGGATGGGCTCCATCATCACAAGGTATGCGGCGGAGGAACAGACGGTTGCTCGAACACTCTCGGCGTTTGCCAGATCTCCGACCGTGGGTTGCCGACCGATGTCAGAGAAGCTTCGTTTGATTTGTGTGGTGACTGCCAGGAGCTGGGCGTGGGCGGCCTCGACATGGTTGTGGGCGGCCTCCATCAGGGCTAAGGCCGCCGCTGCGGAACGGACAGCTTCTGTGCCGCTCTCGCCAGTTGTTATCCCCGAGCCAGATGTTGCTACCACCACATGAGAAGCAACAACGGCCGTTTGGGATGCCATGGCCACCCGGTCGCAGATTGCGGCCGTGCTCATGCACCTTGTTAGCACGTGCATGGAGGCTGTGGCCGCGCTCACACCGGAGTGGGCCACCAAAGTTGCCCTCACGATGCGGGTCCACATGCCCATCTTTCACCAGCGACGATTGAATAGTGAAATGATATTTGGGGAGCGAGCTAGTGTGCTTGAGACGCCAGCTGTGGACTGTAGCCGACGCACCTTCTCGCATAAGTCATAGGCGTAGTATGCACTGACGGTGCTCCAGGATATTTTGTGTTGCATCTCACACGGTTGGTGATAATAAACTATGTGTGATCTACTTGATTTTTCATCTTGATTTGAATTACATAATGGGGTCACAGCGGCAATGGACGGTGTCTGAATTGCTAGACCTTTTATCTGGAGTGAACATGCAACTATATGTGTGTTGTAAAATAATTGGGATTATTCAGGGTTCGTTTGAACATTTTATACATTAAATTGATTTTCTAGCCATTCAGGTGCACAATTCAAAATCAAACTACATGCACATGCTCCGGTGCACCAACATGGGTTGTAAAATCATATATGTGTCCATGGGTTTATGCTCATCTCCCATGCAAGAAATGGAGATGAAATTCGAACACCACGGCACCGTGGCTCTCCAGCAAACATCGACGTACTTGCTTTTGTAATTCTAGTAAATCCAAAATTCGTCCGAAATTCATGAAACTTGGCATGCTATCATGGAGCAGCATCAACATGCCGTGGTAAAATTTTTGTCCCATTTGGGGCAGGTTTGGGCATAAGCTTCTCATAAACCAGAGCTTCTCACACACCAAGTGTGATGGTTTCGGTAGGGAACGTTTCACCTTTCTGGACGAAATGATATCTGTTGCCTCTTCTCGATTTCAATTTTTTTCCTTGTGTAAACATAGAACAACAGGAGTGTTGTGTCAATTTTCGCGATTTTTCGGGGTTCGCTTGGACATTTTTATACATTAATTGAGTTTTCTGTGCATTCATGTGCATAATTCAAATTTGAACTACAGGCACATGCTCTAATGCATATAAATTAGTTGAAAATTTAAATTTGTGTCCTTGGCTGCCTGCTTAGGTCCCATGCAAGAAATGGGAATGAATGTCAAACACCCTGCCAGCGTCACTCGGCCGCAAACATTGAGATACCTATTTTTTAAATTCTAGTAAATCCAAAACTCGTCCGAAATTCATGAAACTTGGCATGCTATCATGGAGCGACATCAACATGTCGTGGTAAATTTTCCCATTTGGGGAAGGTTTGGGTATATGCTTCTCACAAACCAGAGCTTCTCACAACAAGCATGATGGTTTGGGTAGGGAACGTCCCACCTTCGGGGACGAAACGATATCCATTGCCTCTTATTGCTTCCAAAATTTTTCTCGTGTCAACATAGAACAACAAGAGTGTTGTGGCAATTTTTGTGATTTTTCGGGGTTCGTTTGGACATTTTTATGCATTAACTGAGTTTTCAATGCATTTATGTGCATAATTCAAATTGGAACTACATGCACATGCTCCAGTGCATATAAATTGGTTGAAAAATCAAATATGTGTCCTTGGGTGCATGCTTAGGTCCCATGCAAGAAATGGGAATGAATTTCAATCACTAGGGCACCGTTGATTGCTGGCAAAACATTGAGATGCCTGGTTTTTGAATTCTAGTAAATACAAAACTCGTCTGAAATTCATGAAACTTGGCATGCTACCAAGGAGCAGCATCAACATGTCATGGTAAATTTTTTATCCCATTTGGGGCAGGTTTGGGTATATGCTTCTCACAAACGAGAGCTTCTCACAACAAGCATGATGGTTTCGGTAGGGAACGTCCCACCTTTGGGGACGAAACGATATCCATTGCCTCTTATTGCTTCCAAATTTTTATCGTGTCAACATAGAACAACAGGAGTATTGTGTCATTTTCGTGATTTTCCAGGGTTCGTTTGGAGATTTTTATGCATTAACTGAGTTTTCAATGCATTTATGTGCATAATTCAAATTTGAACTACATGTACATGCTCCAGTGCATATAAATTGGTTGAAAAAATAAAATATGTGTCCTTGGGTTCATGCTTAGGTCCCATGCAAGAAATGGGAATGAATTTCAAACACTAGGGAACCGTTGATTGCCGGCAAAACATTGAGATGCCTGGTTTTTAAATTCTAGTAAATCCAAAACTCGTCTGAAATTCATGAAACTTGGCATGCTATCATGGAGCGGCATCAAAATGCCGTGGTAATTTTTTTGTCCCATTTGGGGAAGGTTTGGGTATATGCTTCTCACAAACCAGAGCTTCTCACAACAAGCATGATGGTTTGGATAGGGAACGTCCCACCTTTGGGGACGAAACGATATCCATTGCCTCTTATTGCTTCCAATTTTTTTTCTTTTGTCAACATAGAACAACAGGAGTGTTGTGTCAATTTTTGAGATTTTTCGGGGTTCGTTTGGACATTTTTATGCATTAAGTGAGTTTTCAATGCTTTTATGTGCATAATTCAAATTTGAACTACATGCACATGCTCCAGTGCGTATAAATTGGTTGAAAAATCAAATATGTGTCCTTGGGTGCATGCTTAGGTCCCATGCAAGAAATGGGAATGAATTTCAAACACCAGGGCACCGTTGATTGCCGGCAAAACATTGAGATGCCTGGTTCTTAAATTCTAGTAAATCCAAAACTCGTCTGAAATTCATGAAACTTGGCATGCTTTCATGGAGCGGCATCAACATGCCGTGGTAAAATTTTTGTCCTGTTTGGGGCAGGTTTGGGTATATGCTTCTCACAAACCAGAGCTTCTCATAACAAGCATGATGGTTTCTGTAGGGAACGTCCCACCTTTGGGGACGAAATGATATCCATTGCCTCCTATTGCTTCCAAATATTTTCTCGTGTCAACATAGAACAACAGGAGTGTTGTGTCATTTTTTTTGATTTTTCGGGGTTCGTTTGGACATTTTTATGCATTAACTGAGTTTTCAATGCATTTATATGCATAATTCTAATGCGAACTACATGCACATGCTCCAGTGCATATAAATTGGTTGAAAAATCAAATCTGTGTCCTTGGGTGCATGCTTAGGTCCCATGCAAGAAATGGGAATGAATTTCAAACACCAGGTCACTGTTGATTGCTGGTAAAACATTGAGATGCCTGGTTTTTAAATTCTAGTGAATCCAAAACTTGTCTGAAATTCATGAAACTTGGCATGCTATCATGGAATGGCACCCGACATGATGTGGTATTTTTCGTGTCCATTCTGAGAGAAGGTGCACTCGAATAATGACAATCAAGAAAGGCATTTTGAAAAAATAGCTGCCACTTTAATATCTCAAATGTTTGTATAAGACAAACCGTGTGCGTTCTGTTAACCATTCACATGACGCCACGTGTCTTGGTTTTAATGGTTGTAGGAGGTGCCGTGTGGACAGCTGCTTGACCTTGACTAAACGGGAGGCGTGCGAGCGTAGTCCGATGTGCAGGCTGACCGAGAGGAGTGCAAGCTGTCCTCGAATGCGCAGGCTCACCGGGAAGCATGCGAGTTGTACGCTGTGCAAGCTCAGTGGGAAGCGAGCCCTTTGACTTCCATGGCCGCCTGCCTTCCTCTCCGCGCACGCGCCCCCCTCAGCTGCATGGGACACCGCCGTTGAACGCTACCTCTCAGCGCCACCAGCTGCCGTCCTCCCGCCCCATGCCCGTCGACCCCGGGACGACATGATGCAAAGTGAGAGCAGGATTTTTGCATCTCTTCAATGTAAACGGTTCTTTTGGATGACCCGTGTGCGACCACTTACAAAAAATTTGGTGCGATTTGCATCTAACATATTGGGCATGTTACCATTTGTCAAACTGGAAAGATTGACATTTGTTGATCTAGCAACATTGCCATTTGTCAACCTTGTAAGACTGTGATTTGTCAAAATATGAAGCTAAAAATCACTAGCAGTATCTAATTTTTGCAACTAAAATTTAGTAATAAAGCATAGATTTCATTCATAGATTAAGCATTCGTTCTTAATTTATACAAACAGTTCAACTCGACAGCTGAACCGACCAAACTTTTCCCCAATTGTTGCCAACCACGTACTGAAATAGCTAGTTCAACTATCTATACTAGCTAATTTTAAGTACGTTGTACAGTTCCACCACATCTATAGCCAGATGAACTAAACAAAATAGCCCCTAAATACTACTACTGCGAAGGGGCTTTGTACTACTTTTGGCAGCCTCTCCTCTGTCGAGCGCGCTCAATAAGAGGCGGCGGAGGAGGAGCCTACCGACGAGCTGGGCAACTGCAATACAGTGCCTGCCACTGTTGCAGCTTCAGCGACGCTCACCTCGAACGCCCGATGACCCCTCTCGAAGCGGTGGTTCTCCTCGTAGATCTCCCGGTTCCTCGCCTCTGAGGTGGCGTGTGCTGCGGCCACGGCGGCGGTAAGGCTCTTTGCATGCTCGATGAGGCGCTCCTCCTCCCGCAGGAACTCGGTGTAGCGTGCAAGGTCGCTGACGCACGTGCGGGCATCCACCTCCGCCTCCCGCCTTCGGGCGGCGGTGGCGGAGCGGGTGATGACCTCGACGGTCGATGGTGGGCTGGCGACCATGGGGGACGACTACGGGGTGGTAGCCACGACCACCACCTCCCGCCTTCGCGCCGCGGTGGCCGAGCGGGTGATGGCCACGGTGTCCGGCGGTGGGGTGGCGGCCACGACGGCCACCTCCTGCCTTCGGGCCATGGCGGCGGAGCGGACGGTGGCCCTGGCCTTCGACGGTGGTGTGGCGGCAACGGTGGCCGGCAACAGCTGCCGACGGGCAGCGACGACAGAGAGTGTGGTGGGTGTTCCACGCACACCCAACAGGGACACTACACGCACTCGCTACGCGGGGACTGCATCACCGCCGCGGTGTAGCCTCCCAGCTGGAGCTGTCCTCTGATAACAGCAGAGTGGATGAGCGTCGACGACGGACTAGTGCCATTGGCGATCGTGGGCGAAGCAGACGAGATAAGCTATAGGAAGGGAGCGGAAAATGCGACGCAGGACTCACCGACCATGAGGGTTTTTATAGCAGGCTGGTAAGCATTGGGATTTTAGGGGATTTCACCGAGTCGGGCGGGAAGCTTGCACGGGAACCTGCGAGGTTGTGCGGGAATGGGCTCACCGACGATTCATTGGCGCCACCGTTTAGCCAAAAGAACGCCCCCGCGCGATGCGCAAGCTTGCGCTATAAGCCGTATGCGACAGCGGGGTGACAAGACATGCGAGAGGAGGACGAAAGGCCACGTACACATACGGTTAATAAAAAAACGTTTGCGATTTAATTACCTACTATACCCCCGTCCTGGTTTATAACTATGATTTAACTAATAAAATACAAATGCATGTCGCCAAAGATTATATAGTTGGATTCATATTTCAACATAGTTTCCAATTGTACAATTTTTATAACATGCATTAACATTTTGTTGGTTAAATTTGAGGGAAAAGTATGGCACAGAATATAAAGGGGACTATAGACTAGAAGGAGGTGGTAGCACACGACCGCTCTCTACGCAGCGACGCAACTGTCGGACGGCTTGTAGGCGACCATTTCCTGCGTGTTCAACTGCTCTATGCGTGTGGTTGCTTGCGGTTCAGGAGGCCGCGGCGCACTCTGCTCGCATCCCGCCATGTGCCCTCTACTCTCGCGTCCCTCCGGGTGCTCTTCCCACGTCCCTCCACGCGCACTGCCAGTGTTTGGGTATGACGCACGATCACGAACATTCGTGTGCATGCGGTTGCGCTGGGCGCGGTGTGATGATGTAGTTACCCGCTGCAAAAACTGCCATGCGGACGTGCCGAGAATCCACGCCGCATGGCCCCCTTTATTCCTGCGGCCATTTACCTTCATCTCTCGTCCCACACGACACAATAAGCACACCCATGAGGACACATACAGAGAGGACATCCAGCGGTTCCAATGGCGCTCCCCGTGGCTCCAATGGCGCTCCCAGCGGCGGACGACGACAACGGCGGGCAGTTCACCACGGAACACGTCGTGGACACCCACGTGAGGGGAAGGCCCTCTCGGTGGTGTACACGAACGATCTGGTCTCGGTGGAGAGCTCCATCCAAACTATGGAGTAGTTCCATGCCGATGACAAGTACCAAGTGGTCGGCTTCGACCTCGAGTACACCATGGGTCGTGCCGGGCACGATCAGAAGGTTGTCGTCGCCCAGTTGTGCGTGTGACATGATGTCCTCGACTCCTCATCTACCACTACCACCTGGCAACAACGCCTTGCGAGCGTTTCTCCAGGTTTATCAACAGCTCTGACTAAAGTTTCACTGCGGTCGACACCACCAACGATCTAAAAGTGCTCAAGGTTTCGTGCTTGAAATGCCCGAATCTTGTCAACATCCAAAGCCACTACAAGGTCTGGGGCAGCGACAAAAACAAACTGAACTCCCTAGTTGACCTTGCCTCGACCATCATTGTCCCCTACTACATGAAGATGAAGAATGAGAGCAATAAGGACAGGAACGCCTGGCACAGTGTGTGGCATAAGAGACTGGATGAACAACATGTCAAGTACGCAGCCATGGACGCGTACACAAGCTACGTGATGTATAGGTGGATCATTGACATGAGGAACTGTCTTCTTCCTGACCCAGACGAGGGATCGAGCCACATAGCAGTGGCGGGAGCATCACAAGAAGTAGATGACTAGACGATTGTTTCTCCTACTTTAGAATGCACGCAATTGTTTATTGAGGTGTGTGCGAATGATCTGTATAGTAACTTATGTAATTGGATGTTTATTTCAGTTATATATATACATGTTATTCCACTGTAGATAGAGCAAATCACACGACTTATTAGCAGCAATCGTCTGTGTTATTATCGGTCTTCGCACACATTTCTGATTACAAACCTATTTGCCGCGTATCACACACATCTTGTTCAGTTGAACCGTTTCCATTGTGTAGCCTAATCACACACAGTTCATCCTAGTGAACCGTATGCTATATATCACACACATCTTGTTCAGTTGAACCGTTTCTTTTGTTCCTCCTCATCCCAAACATTTAATTGAACTGAACCGTATGCCCTTCATCGCACACGCAACTAAAATCTGAACCTTGTTTGATGCATCCATCATCGCAAATGTTTTGCACCTTTTTTGATAGTTTTTTACACCCCCGTTTGCAATAAAGGCATCACACACAGTTTCGTCGAAGGGTCTCTGATCGTAGTGTCGCGTTTGGACCATCCTGCAGTAGTGATATAAGAAGACTGGCAACGTTAACAAAGGTGTATTCGATATACATGTTATTGAAGTGTACCTTACTAGTGCTCGTAGTAGCGCCTAGGTATTTATACTGGTTCGGTTGCTAATATTTGTAACTCGGAGCAGGAGCTATGGAATAAATGAAGACTGGCTAAGGACGAGGTGACGATGCGTGTTAGAAATGGTTTCAAGGTTGATGTGATCACCGTCAGCACACTACCTCTACATCTACCTTCGGGATTAGTTTTAAACCTAAACAATTTTTATTTGGTGCCTGCGTTGAGCATGAACATTATATCTGGATCTTGTTTATTGTGAGACGGTTATTCATTTAAGTCAGAGACTAATGGTTGTTCTATTTATATTAGTAATATCTTTTATGGTCATGCACCCCTTGTGAATGGTTTATTCTTATTGAATCTAGAGCGTAGTGATACACATATTCATAATATTGATGCCAAAAGATGCAAAGTTAATAATGATAGTACCACATTATTGTGTCACTATCACTTAGGTCATATTGGTGTAAAGCGCACGAAGAAACTCCATGCTGATGAACCTTTGGAATCTCTTGATTATGAATCATTTGAGACATGTGAACCATGCCTCATGGGCAAGATGACTAAAACTCCGTTCTCTGGCACAATGGAGCGAGCTAGTGAGTTATTGAAAATAATACATACCGATGTATGCGGTCCGATGAGTGTTGAAGCACGTGGTGGATATCATTATTTTCTTACCTTCACAGATGATTTGAGTAGATATGGGTATATTTACTTAATGAAACACAAGTCTGAAACATTTGAGAAGTTCAAGGAATTTCATAGTGAAGTGGAGAATCATCGTAACAAGAAAATCAAGTTTCTATGATATGATTATGGAGGTGAATATTTGAGTTACGAGTTTGGCATGCATTTAAGACAATGTGGAATTGTTTCACAGCTGACACCATGATACGTCTCCAACGTATCTATAATTTTTGATTGTTCCATGCTATTATATTACTCGTTTTGGATGTTTATGGGCTTTATTATACACTTTTATATTATTTTTGGGACTAACCTATTAACCGGAGGCCCAACCCAAAGTGCTGTTTTATTGCCTATTTCAGTGTTTCGAAGAAAAGGAATATCAAATGGAGTCCAAACGGAATGAAACCTTCGGGAGAGTTATTTTTGGAATGGGAGCAATCCAGGAGACTTGGAGTAGTCGTCAGGGAAGCTTCGAGGAAACCACGAGGCAGGGAGGCGCGCCCTACGCCCTGGGCGCGTGATACGTCTCCAACGTATCTATAATTTTTGATTGCTCCATGCTATATTATCTACTGTTTTGGACTATATTGGGCTTTATTTTCCACTTTTATATTATTTTTGGGACTAACCTATTAACCGGAGGCCCAGCCCAGAATTGCTGTTTTTTTGCCTATTTTAGTGTTTCGGAGAAACAGAATATCAAACGGAGTCCAAACGGAATAAAACCTTCGGGAACGTGATTTTCTCACCAAACGTGATGCAGGAGACTTGGACCCTACGCCAAGGAACAAAAGAGGCGGTCACGAGGGTGGGGGGCGCGCCCCCCCCTAGGGCGCGCCCCCCTGCCTCGTGGGCCCCTCGGTGCTCCACCGACGTACTCCTTCCTCCTATATATACCTACGTACCCCCAAATGATCAGAACAAGAGCCAAAAACCTAATTCCACCGCCGCAACTTTCTGTATCCACGAGATCCCATCTTGGGGCTCTTCTGGAGGTCCGCCGGAGGAAGGCCTTCATCACGGAGGGCTTCTACATCATCCTAGCCCCTCCGATGAAGTGTGAGTAGTTTACCTCAGACCTTCGGGTCCATAGTTAGTAGCTGGATGGCTTCTTCTCTCTTTTTGGATCTCAATACAAAGTTCTCCCCCTCTCTTGTGGAGATCTATTCGATGTAATCTTCTTTTTGCGGTGTGTTTGTTGAGACTGATGAATTGTGGGTTTATGATCAAGTCTATCTATGAATAATATTTGAATCTTCTCTGAATTCTTTTATGTATGATTGGTTATCTTGGCAAGTCTCTTCGAATTATCTATTTGGTTTGGCCAACTAGATTGGTAGTTCTTGCCATGGGAGAAGTGCTTAGCTTTCGGTTCGATCTTGCGGTGTCCTTTCCCAGTGACAGAAGGGGCAGCAAGGCACGTATTGCATCGTTGCCATCGAGGATAACAAGATGGGGTTTATTTCATATTGCATGAATTTATCTCTCTACATCATGTCATCTTGCTTAAAGCGTTACTCTGTTTTTAAGTTAATACTCTAGATGCATGCTGGATAGCGGTCGATGCGTGGAGTAATAGTAGTAGATGCAGAATCATTTCAGTCTACTTGTCACGGACGTGATGCCTATATACATGATCATACCTAGATATTCTCATAACTATGCTCAATTCTGTCAATTGCTCAACAGTAATTTGTTCACCCACCGTAGAATACTTATGCTCTTGAGATAAGCCACTAGTGAAACCTATGGCCCCCGGGTCTATTCTCATCATACCAATCTCCATCACTTTAATCTTGCTTTGTTTTTACTTTGCCTTTAATTTTCACTTTGCATCTTTATACCAAAAATACCAAAAATATTATATCTATCAGATCTCACTCTCGTAAGTGACCGTGAAGGGATTGACAACCCCTAATCGCGTTGGTTGCGAGTAGCTATCGTTTTGTGCAGGTACGAGGGACTTGAGCGTGGCCTCCTACTGGATTGATACCTTGGTTCTCAAAAACTGAGGGAAATACTTACGCTACTCTGCTGCATCATCCTTTCCTCTTCGGGGAAATACAACGCAAACTCAAGAAGTATCAAGAAGAATTTCTGGCGCCATTGCCAGGGAGTCTACACAAAAAGTCAACATACCAAGTACCCATCACAATCCCTATCTCTCGCATTACATTATTTGCCATTTGCCTCTCGTTTTCCTCCCCCCACTTCACGCTTGCCATTTATTCGCCCCCTCTCTCTCTATCCTCCCTCTCTATTTGCCTCTTTTCCCTCGCTATGTCAGAACCAAAAAGAGTTGGGGGTTCTCTCCCAAGTTCTAGTGCTTTAGACAATCCTGCTATCTTATCTAAACTCATAAATCGGAATGCTATAGAACAACTTGCCGGAGTTATCAATGAGAACTTTAGTAATTTTGATGAAGATGATTCTGGAATTTTTCATTATTGACTTGATGAATCTTTGAAAGATGCTTGGGATAGGCTGTTAAGGATCCGGTCTAGCTATGTACCTCAATATCAAATTGAGGTCTACTTAAAAAGCTTTTATGTTGGGCTACCCGCTTCATTCAAACAGGTTTTAGATTATATTTTCGAGGGGGGTTTTCTTGAAGGGGACCCCATAGATACCTATGAAAGAATGAAAACAATATTTGGGCACCCCATTAATGAAAAAACTGAAATCACATCTCTCTTGCTTTCTTACCAAAATGAATCTATTAAAGAGATAAAAGCTAGCCTAGATGCCGATTTCCACAACATTCTTAATCTTTCTTATACTATTAATGGACATGTACTCTGTCAAAATAGAAAGATTAATTCCATAGATAACAAGTTTGCTCTCTTTTTCTCTAAAAACAAAGATGGGAATACCTAGATCTATCCTCGCTTTTATGCCTAGCTAGGGGCGTTAAAGGATAGCGCTTGTTGGGAGGCAACCCAATTTTATTTTTATTCCTTGCTTTTTGCTCCTTTTTAGTAATAAATAAATTACCTAGACTTTGTTTTGGTTGTGTTTTTTGTGTTTAATTAGTGTTTGTGCCAAGTAGAACCGTTGGGAAGACTTGGGGAAAGTCTTGTTGAACTTGCTGTAAAAAACAGAAACTTTAGCGCTCATGAGAACTGCTGTCATTTTTATTTGAAGAGTGATATTTAGTTAATTCTTTTTGCATATGATTAATAGATAAATTCCTCACTTCCATAAATTTATTTTAGAATTTTTGGGGTTCCAGATCTTGCTAGCTACAGATTACTACAGACTGTTCTGTTTTTGACAGATTCTGTTTTTCGTGTGTTGTTTGCTTATTTTGATGAATCTATGGCTAGTAAAATAGTTTATAATCCATAGAGAAGTTGGAATACATTAGGTTTAACACCAATATAAATAAAGAATGAATTCATTACAGTACCTTGAAGTGGTCTTTTGTTTTCTTTCGCTAACGGAGCTCACGAGTTTTCTACTTTAAGTTTTGTGTTGTGAAGTTTTCAAGTTTTGGGTGAATTCTTTTGATGGATTATGGAACAAGGAGTGTCAAGAGCCTAAGCTTGGGGATGCCCATGGCACCCCCAATGTAATCCAAGGACACCAAAAAGTCGAAGCTTGGGGATGCCCCGGGAGGCATCCCCTCTTTCGTCCACTTCCATCGGTAATTTACTTGGAGCTATATTTTTATTCACCAACATGATATGTGTTTTGCTTGGAGCGTCTTGTATTATTTGTGTCTTTGTCTCTGAGTATGCCACAATCATCCTTGCTGTACACACCTTTTGAGAGAGCCATACATGAATTAAAATTTGATAGAATACTCTATGTGCTTCACTTATATCTTTTGAGCTAAGTAGTTTTGCTCTATGTGCTTCACTTATATCTTTTGAGCGTTATAATTTTGCTCTATGTGCTTCACTTAGATCTTTTAGAGCACGGTGGTGGATTTTTTTTAAAGAAACTATTGATCTCTCATGCTTCACTTAAATTATTTTGAGAGTCTTAATATCATGGTAATTTGCTTAATAATAATATGCTTGGTATTCAAGATTTGTGAAACTTTCTTTTGAGTATGTTGAATACTAAGAAAAGATTGAAGCATGATAATTGTTTTGAGATATGGAGGTGATAATATTAAAGTCATGCTAGTTGAGTAGTTGTGAATTTAAAGAATACTTGTGTTAAAGTTTGTGATTCCCGTAGCATGCACGTATGGTGAACCGTTATGTGATGAAGTCGGAGCATGATTTATTTATTGATTGTCTTCCTTATGAGTGGCGGTCGGGACGAGCGATGGTCTTTTCCTACCAATCTATCCCCCTAGGAGCATGCGCGTAATACTTTGCTTTGATAACTTCTAGATTTTTTGCAATAAGTATATGAGTTCTTTATGACTAATGTTGAGTCCATGGATTATACGCACTCTCACCCTTCCACCTTTGCTAGCCTCTCTAATACCGCGCACCTTTCGCCGGTATCATACACCTACCATATACCTTCCTCAAAACAGCCACCATACCTACCTATTATGGAATTTCCATAGCCATTCCGAGATATATTGCCATGCAACTTTCCACCATCTAGTTCATCATGACACATTCATCATTGTCATATTGCTTAGCATGATCATGTAGTTGACGTAGTATTTGTGGCAAAGCCACCGTTCATAATTTCTTCATACTTGTCACTCTTGATTCATTGCATATCCCGGTACACCGCCGGAGGCATCCATATAGAGTCATACTTTGTTTTAGAATCGAGTTGTAATCATTGAGTTGTAAATAAATAAAAGTGTGATGATCATCATTTAATAGAGCATTGTCCCAAAAAAAGAGAAAGGCCAAAGAAAAAAAAGAGAAGGCCCCCAAAAAGAAAATAAATAAAAAGGGGCAATGCTACTATCCTTTTAACACACTTGTGCTTCAAAGTAGCACCATGATCTTCATAGTAGAGAGTCTCTCATGTTATCACTTTCATATACTAGTGGGAATTTTACATTATAGAACTTGGCTTGTATATTCCAATGATGGGCTTCCTCAAATTGCACTAGGTCTTCGTGAGCAAGCAAGTTGGATGCACACCCACTTAGTTTCTTTTTGAGCTTTCATACATTTATAGCTCTAGTGCATCCGTTGCATGGCAATCCCTACTCACTCACATTGATATCTATTGATGGGCATCTCCATAGCCCGTTGATACGCCTAGTTGATGTGAGACTATCTTACCCTCCTTTTTGCCTTCTCCACAACCACCATTCTATTCCACCTATAGTGCTATATCCATGGCTCACACTCATGTATTGTGTGAAGATTGAAAAAGTTTTGAAAAAGTTAGAGTATGAAACAATTGCTTGGCCTGTCATCGGGGTTGTGCATGATTTAAATACTTTGTGTGGTGAAGATGGAGCATACCCAGACTATATGATTTTGTAGGGATAACTTTCTTTGGCCATGTTATTTTGAGAAGACATAATTGCTTTGTTAGTATGCCTGAAGTATTATTATTTTTATGTCAATATAAACTTTTGTCTTGAATCTTTCTAATCTGAATATTCATATCACAATTAAGAGAATTGCATTGAAATTATGCCAAGTAGCACTCCGCATCAAAAATTCTCTTTTTATCATTTACCTACTCGAGGACGAGCAAGAATTAAGCTTGGGGATGCCTGATACGTCTCCAATGTATCTATAATTTTTGATTGCTCCATGCTATATTATCTACTGTTTTGGACTATATTGGGCTTTATTTTCCACTATTATATTATTTTGGGACTAACCTATTAACCAGAGGCCCATCCCAGAATTGCTGTTTTTTTGCCTATTTCAGTGTTTCGGAGAAACAGAATATCAAACGGAGTCCAAATGGAATAAGACCTTTGGGAACGTGATTTTCTCACTGAACATGATCCAGGAGACTTCGACCCTACGCCAAGGAACAAAAGAGGCGGTCACGAGGGTGGGGGGCGCCCCCCCTAGGGCGTGCCCCCCTGCCTCGTGGGCCCCTCGGTGCTCCACCGACGTACTCCTTCCTCCTATATATACCTACGTACCCCCAAACGATCAGAACAAGAGCCAAAAACCTAATTCCACCGCCGCAACTTTCTGTATCCACGAGATCCCATCTTGGGGCCTGTTCCGGAGCTCCGCCGGAGGAAGGCCGTCATCACGGAGGGCTTCTACATCATCCTAGCCCCTCCGATGAAGTGTGAGTAGTTTACCTCAGACCTTCGGGTCCATAGTTAGTAGCTAGATGGCTTCTTCTCTCTGTTTGGATCTCAATACAAAGTTCTCCCCCTCTCTTGTGGAGATCTATTCGATGTAATCTTCTTTTTGCAGTGTGTTTGTTGAGACCGATGAATTGTGGGTTTATGATCAAGTCTATCTATGAATAATATTTGAATCTTCTCTGAATTCTTTTATGTATGATTGGTTATCTTTGCAAGTCTCTTCGAATTATCCGTTTGGTTTGGCCAACTAGATTGGTAGTTCTTGCCATGGGAGAAGTGCTTAGCTTTGGGTTCGATCTTGCGGTGTCCTTTCCCAGTGACAGAAGGGGCAGCAAGGCACTTATTGCATCGTTGCCATCGAGGATAACAAGATGGGGTTTATTTCATATTGCATGAATTTATCTCCCTACATCATGTCATCTTGCTTAAAGCGTTACTCTGTTTTTAACTTAATACTCTAGATGCATGCTAGATAGCGGTCGATGAGTGGAGTAATAGTAGTAGATGCAGAAACGTTTTGGTCTACTTGTCACGGACGCGATGCCTATATACATGATCATACCTAGATATTCTCATAACTATGCTCAATTCTGTCAATTGCTCAACAGTAATTTGTTCACCCACCGTAGAATACTTATGCTCTTGAGAGAAGCCACTAGTGAAACCTATGGCCCCCGGGTCTATTCTCATCATATCAATCTCCATCACTTTAATCTTGCTTTGTTTTTACTTTGCCTTTACTTTTCACTTTGCATCTTTATACCAAAAATACCAAAAATATTATATCTATCAGATCTCACTCTCGTAAGTGACCGTGAAGGGATTGACAACCCCTAATCGCATTCATTGCGAGTCGCTATCGTTTTGTGCAGGTACGAGGGACTTGAGCGTGGCCTCCTACTGGACTGATACCTTGGTTCTCAAAAACTGAGGGAAATACTTACGCTACTCTGCTGCATCATCCTTTCCTCTTCGGGGAAATCCAACGCAATTTCAAGAGGTAGCAGCGCCCCCCCACCCTCATGGGCCCCTCGTGGCTCCCCTGACCGACTTCTTTCGCCTATATATGTCCATATACCCTAAAAACATCGAGGAACAGAATAGATCGGGAGTTCCGCTGCCGCAAGCCTCTGTAGCCACCAAAAACCAATCGGGATCCCTGTTTCGGCACCCTGCCGGAGGGGGAATCCCTCTCCAGTGGCCATCTTCATCATCCAGGTGCTCTCCATGACGAGAAGGGAGTAGTTCTCCCTCGTGGCTGAGGGTATGTACCAGTAGCTATGTGTTTGATCTCTCTCTCTCTCTCTCTCTCTCTCTCTCTCGTGTTCTTGAGGTGGCACGATCTTGATGTATCGCGAGCTTTGCTATCATTGTTGGATCTTATGATGTTTCTCCCCCTCTACTCTCTTGTGATGAACTGAGTTTTCCCTTTGAAGATATCTTATCGGGTTGAGTCTTTAAGGATTTTAGAACACTTGATGTATGTCTTGCATGTGCTTATCTGTGGTGACAATGGGATATCAGGTGATCCACTTGATGTATGTTTTGGTGATCAACTTGCGAGTTCCGTGACCTCGTGAACTTATGCATAGGGGTTGGCACACGTTTTCGTCTTGACTCTCCGGTAGAAACTTTGGGGCACTCTTTGAAGTTCTTTGTGTTGGTTGAATAGATGAATCTGAGATTGTGTGATGCATATCGTATAATCATACCCACAGATAGTTGAGGTGACATTGGAGTATCTAGGTGACATTAGGGTTTTGGTTGATTTGTGTCTTAAGGTGTTATTCTAGTACGAACTCTAGGATAGATTAAACGGAAAGAATAGCTTCGTGTTATTTTACTACGGACTCTTGAATAGATCGATCAGAAAGGATAACTTTGAGGTGGTTTCGTACCCTACCATAATCTCTTCGTTTGTTCTCCGCTATTAGTGACTTTGGAGTGACTCTTTGTTGCATGTTGAGGGATAGTTATATGATCCAATTATGTTATTATTGTTGAGAGAACTTGCACTAGTGAAATTATGAACCCTAGGCCTTGTTTCAACGCATTGCAATACCGTTTGTGCTCACTTTTATCATTAGTTACCTTGCTGTTTTTATATTTCCAGATTACAAAAACATATACCTATCATCCATATTGCACATGTATCACCATCTCTTCGCCGAACTAGTGCACCTATACAATTTACCATTGTATTGGGTGTGTTGGGGACACAAGAGACTCTTTGTTATTTGGTTGCATGGTTGTTTGAGAGAGACCATCTTCATCCTATGCCTCCCACGGATTGATAAACCTTAGGTCATCCACTTGAGGGAAATTTGCTACTGTCCTACAAACCTATGCACTTGGAGGCCCAACAACATCTACAAGAAGAAGGTTGTGTAGTAGACATCACGCCACCTGGAACACCACAACGTAATCGTGTATCTGAACGTCATAATCGTACTCTATTGGATATGATGCGTTCTATGATGTCTCTTACCGATTTTCCACTGTCGTTTCGGGTTATGCATTAGAGACAGCCGCATTCACTTTAAAATAGGGCATCATCTAAATCCGTTGAGACGACACCGTATGAGTTGTGGTTTGGCAAGAAACCTAAGCTGTCATTTCTTAAAGTTTGGGGATACGACGCTTATGTTAAGAGGCTTTAGCCTGATAAGCTCGAATTCAAAGCGGAGAAGTGTGTCTTCATAGGATACCTAAAGAGACCATTAGATATACCTTCTACCACAGATCCGAGGGCAATATCTTTGTTTCCAAGAATGGGTCCTTTCCAGAGAAGGAGTTTCTCTCGAAAGAAGTGAGTGGGAGGAAAGTAGAACTTGATGAGGTAATTGTACCTTCTCTCGAATTGGAAGGTAGCACATCACAGAAAGAAGTTCCCATGATGCCTACACCAACCGAAGAGGAAGCTAATGATGATGATCATGAAACTTCGGATATGTTACTACTGAACTTCGTAGGTCGACTAGGGTACGTTCTGCACCAGAGTGGTATGGTAATCCAGTCCTGGGAATCATGTTGTTAGACATTGATGAACCTACAAACTATGATGAAGCTATGATGAGCCCGAATTTCGACAAATGGCTTCAGGCCATGAAATCCGAGATAGGATCCATGTATGAGAACAAAGCATGGACTTTGGTGGACTTGCCTGATGATTGGCAAGCCATTGAGAATAAATGGATCTTTAAGAAGAAGACAGACGCTGATGGTAATGTCACTGTCTATAAAGGTTGACTTGTTGCAAAGGGTTTCTGACAAGTTCAAGGGGTTGACTACGATGAGACTTTCTACTCGTAGCTATGCTTAAGTTTGTTAGAATTATGTTAGCTATTGCCGCATTTTTATGACTATGAGATCTGGCAAATGGACGTCAAAACAACATTCCTTAACGGGTTTCTTAAGGAAGAGTTGTACATGATGCAACCAGAAGGTTTGTCGATCCCAAGGATGCTAACAAAGTATGCAAGCTCCAGCGATCCATCTTATTATGGACTAGTGCAAGCATCTCGGAGTTGGAATATTCGCTTTGATGAGGTGATCAAAGCTTTTGGTTTTATACAAACTTAAGGAGAATCTTGTATTTACAATAAAGTGAGTGGGAGCGTTGTAGCATTTCTAATATTACATGTGGATGACATATTGTTTATTGGAAATGATATAGAATTTCTTGAAAGCATAAAAGGATATTTGAACAAGAGCTGTTCAATGAAAGACCTCGGTGAAGTTGCTTACATATTGGGCATCAAAATCTATAGAGATAGATCAAGATGCTTAATAGGACTTCCACAAAGCACATACCTTGAAAAGGTTTTGAAGAAGTTCAAAATGGATCAATCAAAGAAAGGGTCCTTGACTGTATTGCAAGGTGTGAAGTTGAGTAAGACTCAATGCCCAACCACAAGAGAAGAAAGAGAAATGATGAAAGCCATTCCCTATGCCTCAGCCATATGCTCTATAATGTATGCCATGCTGTGTACCAGACCTGATGTGTGCCTTTCCATAAGTCTGGCAGGGAGGTACCAAAGTGATCTAGGAGTAGATCACTGGACAGTGGTAAAGAACAGCATGAAGTACCTGAAAAGGACTAAGGACATGTTTCTCTCTTATGTAGGTGATGAAGATCTTGTCGTAAAGGGCTATGTTAATTCTAGCTTCGACACAGATCTGGATGACTCTATGTCTCATACCGGATATGTATTTATATTGAATGGTGGAGCGGTCAGTTGGTGCAGGTCTAAGAAGAGCATTGTGGCGAGATCTACTGTAACATCCCAAATTTTCAATTTGGAATGTTATACATTAGACCATCATTGCATATCATAATTTATTTGCTTTTGGTTTTGATCCTAGAAATTCCATGCAACTCAAGGACCCACGGAGAGAGTTGGGGATTTCGTTATTTTCATATTTGAGTTTTCTCAAATTTTGCGAATATGATCATTTGATTTTAATTATTTTATCATCAATTATTTCTATTACAAAAATATGAGAGAGGGAATAAAATGACTTTCCCAAAATAAAGAAATATTGAGGATTTAATAATAAAATCAAATAAGATTTTATTTCAGAGTTTTTCGGTATTTTATTTGAATTTAGGGAAAATGTGCATTTTTAAAAATTGCATTTAGGCCCCAAATAAATGTTCCCCTTGTGCGGCTTGATTTTAGAAGCCCGGGAAAATTTATTTCGGGATTTTTGGAGTCCGTTTAGTATTTCTTTTATTTGTTTTTCTGCACGGAATAATTAAAAAAACGCGAACCGACTTTGGGCCGTACTCGTTCAGGCTATGACTCGATTTGGGTTGTAGTTGATCAGTTGACGAAAGTAGCTCATCTCATCCCGGTAAAGACCACTTACACTAGTGCTAAGTTGGCAAACATATACATGACCAGGATTGTATGCTTACATGGAGTTCCGAGGAGTATAGTATCAGATAGAGGAACCCAGTTTACCTCAAGGTTCTGGAATCAGTTGTACGAAGCTTTGGGTGCCAGGCTAGAGTTCAGCACAGCTTTTCATCCACAGACAAACGGACAGACCGAGAGAGTCAATCAGATTTTGGAGGACATGCTGAGAGCTTGTGCACTAGATTATGGATCTAGTTGGGACGAGAATTTGCCGTATGCAGAGTTCTCTTACAACAACAGTTATCAATCCAGTTTAAAGATGGCCCCTTTCGAAGCCTTGTATGGAAGGAGGTGCAGGACACCGTTGACGTGGGATGAAGTTGGAGACCGCCAGTTGTTTGGACCTGACTTGATTAAGGAGTCTGAACAGAAGGTGAAATTGATTCGCGATAGGCTCAAGATAGCCCAGTCCAGACAGAAGAGTTATGCAGATTCTAAACACAAGGAGACAGTTTACGAAGTTGGAGATAGAGCTTATCTTCGAGTATCCCCACTTCGGGGAACAAAGCGCTTTGGTGTTAAAGGAAAGTTAGCACCACGATTTGTAGGACCATATCGAGTATTGGAACATATGGGAGAAGTGGCCTACAAGTTGGAATTGCCTGAAGGATTGTCAGGAGTTCATGATGTGTTCCACGTTTCTTAGTTGAAGAAGTGCCACGCAGAGATGGCTGACATACCCTTGAGAGACACCGTGCCATTGGAAGCAATTCAGTTGGATAACGATTTAACCTATTAGCAGAAACCAGTTAAGATTCTAGAGTATGCCAGTCGAGTCATCCGAAGCAAGGTTATCAAGTTTTGCAAGGTTCAATGGAGCCACCACACGGAGGATGAAGCCACCAGGGAGCGAGAGAAAGATTTGCTCAAGGACCACCCTCACCTATTTTCTAGCCAACCCGAATCTCGAGGGCGAGATTCATCTTAAGGGGGGTAGGTTTGTAGCATCCCAAATTTTCAATTTGGAATGTTATACATTAGACCATCATTGCATATCATAATTTATTTGCTGTTGGTTTTGATCCTAGAAATTCCACGCAACTCAAGGACCCACGGAGAGAGTTGGGGATTTCGTTATTTTCATATTTGAGTTTTCTCAAATTTTGTGAATAGGATCATTTGATTTTAATTATTTTATCATCAATTATTTCTATTACAAAAATATGAGAGAGGGAATAAAATGACTTTCCCAAAATAAAGAAATATTGAGGATTTAATAATAAAATCAAATAAGATTTTATTTCGGAGTTTTTTGGTATTTTATTTGAATTTAGGAAAAATGTGCGTTTTTAAAAATTGCATTTAGGCCCCAAATAAATGTTCACCCTGTGCGTCTTGATTTTAGAAGCCCGGGAAAATTTATTTCGGGATTTTTGGAGTCCGTTTAGTATTTCTTTTATTTATTTTTCTGCGCGGAATAATTAAAAAAACGCGAACCGACTTTGGGCCGTACCCGAGCGGGATTCCTCCCGGGGGCAGCCTTTAAATAGCCGCCGCCCAAGCCGCCCCAGCCTACCAGAGCCGCCGCCAACCCTAACCCTAGCCGCGCCTCGATCCACGCGCCCGCCGCCGCCGCCGGAGCCGCCGCCGACCCGCCTCCCGAGGTAAAAAAAGGGGTCGCGGTTTTATTTTTTTAGTTTCGTCTTTTTAAATAGATCGGTTTTTCAGGTTTATTTATTTAGCGAGCGTTCGTCTATTCGTTCGTTCTAGTGAACGTTCATCGTTTTTCTTTTTCTCAGATTAAATCCGCGATTTTTCTGATCGCGATTCCTGATCCGATTTTCATTTTAATATAACTTTTCGCTCGTTTATTGGAATCAGGCGATTCAAGCGCCTGGAGTTTCATCTCGAAACCCTCTATCTGTTTAACCAACTTAAACAAGTTTTTGCCACTGTAAAAATTGCCCTAGATCCAGAATAGTAAACCAAGCTTGTTTCTTTTACCGTTTGACTTTCGTTGCTTCGTTTGATTTGATTCTTTTTGCAAACCGGAGTTCTTAAGTTGAACTTTCTGGTTAGATCTCTTATTTGAGTTTTACCCGTGCATTAGATGAATACTTATTGTATGCTTGTTTGTTTGTCTGCGATAGAATACCCGGAGTGCGCCGCCTGTTACTTCGAATCTCTAGGTTTCGCGGATCATCAGCAAGGCAAGTAACACTTTGATCATACCTCCTACTACCCAGTTTTATTGCATTAGATCAATCCTCAAACATTGCATGATTAGGATCTAATTAAATTGTGGGATGGGAAGTAGTTGAGGTAGTACCTATTACCTGTTGTATTATCAAACCTTTGGGAGTTACTTCTATGTTTGCCTATTATGCCATGCTATGCTAGTAGACGTGGATTGGGTGAGTGATATCCATGACAGATGTGAGTTTGTTAATTAATGGTTTATCTAAGGTGGCAACTTAAACACACATCTGGGTGGATTGAGGTACCTGGGTATTCCAGGATTGCCTGTTTTTCTTTATGGACCGCCACCCAGGCCCAAAGGGATCATGAGATTTTTCATACTAGAAACTTCCGTGTGCAGCCACAAGCTATTATGGGCTCTAGCATAGTTGATTAAGTCGTGCGAACTCTTATAGGGTAGACTAGCAGATGTAGGGGAAAGTAGGTGTAACGGTCTATCCATCGTAAGGTGCTAGCGCTTCTAAAAGACTATGTGTCGGTCATCCGTCTTCTCAAACACCATGTAGTGCGAGAAACCAAACGGAGGAGATCGAGTCTTGTGGGGAAAAGTGCGCAAACCTCTGCAGAGTGTATAAACTAATCATGGTTAGCCGTGTCCTCGGTTATGGACAGCTTGAGTATCTAGTACTTGGATTATCATGTGAATCTCAACATGTTACTCTAAAAATTAATTTTGTTGGGTTTTGTTTAATGATGATGCTTAATTGGGATTGAGGATGCTGTCAACCATTCTCAATGTTTAACAACTACCATGATAGTTAAATAAATTTATTCCTTTGCAGTAGGGAAAAATTGGATTTTCGCAAAACTGTAACCATAGAGCTTTCCACCAGCCAAATATGCATATAGTATAGCTGTTTCATTCCATTACTCTCTATGTGTTACTTTGCCAGCATATTCCATGTGCTGACCCGTTTCGGGCTGCAATGTTCATGTTGCAGACTTTTCAGACGACGATTAAGGAGTTTTAGGTCGTGGTTCTATACTCAGTGATGTCGTTGGAGTTGATGGACTCACTTATCTTCCAAGCCTTCCGCTGTTATAGTTATTAGATGGCCTTAAGCCATATTTATTGTAATAAGTTCTCTATTGAGACACTCGATGTAATAAGTGTGTGATTGCTACTCTGTTATAAATCCTCCGAGTACTGTGTGGTGTCAGCATTACTGATCCAGGGATGACACCTGAGCACAGAGATCAGACTGTTTGAGGTCTGTTTGCTACATCTACATGTGAAGCGGAGTATATAGTTGCTTCGGAAGCAACACAAGGAGTCTGGATGAAGGAGTTCATATCCGATCTGGGTGTAATACCTAGTGCATCGGATCGAATGACTAAACATTGGAGCTATTACCATTGCCAAGGAGCCCGGGTTTCACAAGAGAACCAAGCACATCAAGCGCCGCTTCAACTCCATTCTTAATTATGTTAAGGATGGAGACATAGAACTTTGCAAAGTACATACGGATCTGAATGTGACAAACCCATTGACTAAACCTCTTCCACAGGCAAAACATGATCAACACCAAGACTCCATGGGTGTTAGATTCATAACTATGTAAACTAGATTATTGACTCTAGTGTGCTACCTCTTGAGCATGCGTTGGTTTTCCCTTGAAGAGGAAAGGGTGATGCAGCAAAGCAGCGTAAGTATTTCCCTCAGTTTTTGAGAACCAAGGTATCAATCCAGTAGGAGACCACGCGCGAGTCACCTCGTACCTACACAAACAAATAAGAACCTCGCAACCAACGCGATAAAGGGGTTGTCAATCCCTTCACGGCCACTTGCAAGAGTGAGATCTGATAGAGATAATAATAATAAGATAAATATTTTTGGTATTTTTATGATATAGATTAAAATTAAAGATTGCAAAACAAAATAGATTGAAACTTGTATGAGGGAAAATAGACCCGGGGGCCATAGGTTTCACTAGTGGCTTCTCTCAAGATAGTATAAGTATTACGATGGGTGAACAAATTACTGTCGAGCAATTGATAGAAAAGCAAATAATTATGAGAATATCTAGGTATGATCATGTATATAGGCATCACGTCCGTGACAAGTAGACCGACTCCTACCTGCATCTACTACTATTACTCCACACATCGAGCGCTATCCAGCATGCATCTAGAGTATTAAGTTCATAAGAGCAGAGTAACGCTTTTAGCAAGATGACATGATGTAGAGGGATAAACTCATGCAACATGATATAAACCCCATCTTTTTATCCTCGATGGCAACAATACAATACGTGTCGTTTCCCTTTCTGTCACTAGGATCGAGCACCGCAAGATTGAACCCAAAGCTAAGCACTTCTCCCATTGCAAGAAAGATCAATCTAGTAGGCCAAACCAAACTGAAAATTCGAAGAGACTTGCAAAGATAACCAATCATACATAAAATAATTCAGAGAAGAGTCAAATATTATTCATAGATAAACATGATCATAAACCCACAATTCATCGGATCTCGACAAACACACCGCAAAAGAAGATTACATCGAATAGATCTCCAAGAGAATCGAGGAGAACTTTGTATTGAGATCCAAAGAGAGAGAAGAAACCATCTAGATAATAACTATGGACCTGAAGGTCTGAGGTAAACTACTCACACATCATCGGAGGGGCCATGGAGTTGATGTAGAGGCCCTCCGTGATCAATGCCCCCTCCGACGGAGCTCCGGAAAAGGCCCCAAGATGGGATCTCTTGGGTACAGATGGTTGCGGCGGTGGAAATAGGGTTTCGTGGTGCTCCTGGATGTTTTCGCGGTATGTGAATATATATAGGAGGAAGAAGTAGGTCGGTGGATCCACGAGGGGCCCACGAGGGTGGAGGGTGCGCCCCCTGCCTCGTGGCCTCCTCGCTGATTGCTTGACTTCCACTCCAAGTCCTCTTGATCACGTTTGTTCCAAAAATCACGCTCCCTATGGTTTCATCCCGTTTGGACTCCGTTTGATATTCTTTTTCTGCGAAACACTAAAATAGGCAAAAAACAGCAATTTGGGCTGGGCCTCCGGTGAATAGGTTAGTCCCAAAAATAATATATAAGTTTATAAATAATCCCATTAAACATCCAAAACAGAATATATAATAGCATGGAGCAATCAAAAATTATAGAAACATTGGAGACGTATCAAGTATCCCCAAGCTTAATTCCTACTTGTCCTCGAGTAGGTAAATGATAAAATACAAATTTTTTGATGTGGAATGCTTCCTAACATATTTCTCAATGTAATTTTCTTTATTGTGGCATGAATGTTCATATCCGAAAGATTCAATATAAAAGTTTAATATTGACATAAAAATAATAATACTTCAAGCATACTAACTAAGCAATCATGTCTTCTCAAAATAACATGGCCAAAGAAAGTTCATCCCTACAAAATCATATAGTTTGGTCATGCTCCATTTTCGTCACTCAAGAATGCTCTCATCATGCACAACCCCGATGACAAGCCAAGCAATTGTTTCATACTTTAGTAATCTCAAAACTTTTTCAACTTTCACGCAATACATGAGCGTGAGCCATGGATATAGCACTATGGGTGGAATAGAATATAATGAAGGGGGTTATGTGGAGAAGACAAAAAAGGAGAAAGTCTCACATTGACGCGGCTAATCAATGGGCTAGGGAGATGCCCATCAATTGATGTCAATGCAAGGAGTAGGGATTGCCATGCAACGGATGCACTAGAGCTATAAATGTATGAAAGCTCAACAAAAGAAACTAAGTGGGTGTGCATCCAACTTGCTTGCTCACGAAGACCTAGGGCACTTGAGGAGGCCCATTGTTGGAATATACAAGCCAAGTTCTATAATGAAAAATTCCCACTAGTATATGAAAATGACAAAACAAGAGACTCTCT
This sequence comes from Triticum aestivum, assembly GCF_018294505.1. Classification (NCBI taxonomy): domain Eukaryota; kingdom Viridiplantae; phylum Streptophyta; class Magnoliopsida; order Poales; family Poaceae; genus Triticum; species Triticum aestivum. The sequence goes on along the minus strand of NC_057797.1, from coordinate 419,022,107 downwards.
ATCATAAAGATCATGGTGCTACTTTGAAGCACAAGTGTGGAAAAAGGATAGTAGCATTGCCCCTTTTTATTTTTATTTTTTTGGGCCTTCCTTTTTTATTTGGCCTTTCTTTTTTTGGGACAATGCTCTATTAATGATGATCATCACACTTCTATTTATTTACAACTCAATGATTACAACTCGATACTAGAACAAGATATGACTCTATATGAATGCCTCCGGCGGTGTACCGGGATGTGCAATGACTCATGAGTGACATGTATGAAAGAATTATGAACGGTGGCTTTGCCACAAATACGATGTCAACTACATGATCATGCAAGGCAATATGACAATGATGATGCGTGTCATAATAAACGGAACGGTGGAAAGTTGCATGGCAATATATCTCGGAATGGCTATGGAAATGCCATAATAGGTAGGTATGGTGGCTGTTTTGAGGAAGATATAAGGAGGTTTATGTGTGATAGAGCGTATCGTATCACGGGGTTTGGATGCACCGGCGAAGTTTGCACCAACTCTCAAGGTGAGAAAGGGCAATGCACGGTACCGAAGAGGCTAGCAATGATGGAAGGGTGAGAGTGCGTATAATCCATGGACTCAACATTAGTCATAAAGAACTCACATACTTATTGCAAAAATCTACAAGTCATCAAAAACCAAGTATTACGCGCATGCTCCTAGGGGGGTAGATTGGTAGGAAAAGACCATCGCACGTCCCCGACCGCCACTCATAAGGAAGACAATCAAATAACACCTCATGTTTCAAATTTGTTACACAACGTTTACCATACGTGCATGCTACGGGACTTGCAAACTTCAACACAAGTATTTCTCAAATTCACAACTACTCAACTAGCACAACTTTGATATCACTATCTCCATATCTCAAAACAATCATCAAGTATCAAACTTCTCTTAGTATTCAATGCACTTATATGAAAGCTTTTTATTATGCCTAAAAGCAAATTGCCATGTTGTTCTAAAGGACTCTCAAAATAATATAAGTGAATCATGAGAGATCAATTATTTCTATAAAATGAAACCACCACCGTGCTCTAAAAGATATAAGTGAAGCACTAGAGCAAAAACTATATAGCTCAAAAGATATAAGTGAAGCACATAGAGTATTCTAATAGATTCCGATTCATGTGTGTCTCTCTCAAAAGGTGTGTACAGCAAGGATGATTGTGGTAAACTAAAAAGCAAAGACTCAAATCATACAAGACGCTCCAAGCAAAACACATATCATGTGGTGAATAAAAATATAGCTCCAAGTAAAGTTACAGATGAACGAAGACAAAAGAGGGGATGCCTTCCGGGGCATCCCCAAGCTTAGGCTTTTTGGTGTCCTTGGATTTTACCTTGGGGTGCCTTGGGCATCCCCATGCTTAGGCTCTTGCCACTCCTTGTTGCATAATCCATCAAATCTTTACCCAAAACTTGAAAACTTCACAACACAAAACTTAACATAAAATCTCGTGAGCTCCGTCAGTGAAAGAAAACAAAACACCACTTCAAGGTACTGTAATGAACTCATTTTTTATTTATATTTGTGTTAAACCTACTGTATTACAACTTCTCTATGGTTTATAAACTCCATTACTAGCCATAGATTCATCAAAATAAGCAAACAACACACGAAAAACAGAATCTGTCAAAAACAGAACAATCTGTAGTAATCTGTAACTAACGCAAAGTTCTGGAACCCCAACAATTCTAAAATAAATTTCTGGACGTGAAGAATTTTTCTATTACTCATCTGAAAAAGAAATTAACTAAATAGAACTCTCCAATAAAAAATGGCAGCAATTCTCGTGAGCGCTAAATTTTCTGTTTTTTACAGCAAGATCAAAAAGACTTTCCCCAAGTCTTCCCAACGGTTCTACTTGGCACAAACACTAATTAAACACAAAAAACACAACCAAAACATAGGCTAGATAAATTATTTATTACTAAACAGGAACAAAAATCAAGGAATAAAAATAAAATTGGGTTGCCTCCCAACAAGCGCTATCGTTTAACGCCCCTAGCTAGGCATAAAAGTGAAGATAGATCTAGGTATTGCCATCTTTGGTAGGCAATTATTCAATAAGACACATATAACTCCTAGGAGTTTCTTTCTTTTTATTAATTATCAAACTCCTAGGCACGAAATCGAGAAAATCATTTGTAGCAAAAGTTTCCTTAAGGATAGTGAGAAAGTTGGGGTGAACACTTATGGATTTGAGGTCCGCATTTCCCTTACTAGAAGTTTCACCCTTATTTTTAGGAACATACATCAATTTGGCAATCTTAGCATTAGGAGGAGCGTTTTTAATGGAAGAAAAGGCAGACCCTAGGTTGGTAATAATATCCTCAATTTTATCAATTCTAGTGGAATCTTGATCTATCTTTTCATTAACCGTAGGTCCCTTTTCTTTAAAAAATTTAAGAGCAACTCCTACCTTAGATCCGTATTGGGTAATTTGGTTATGGATCTTTCTATCCAAATTTTCAATTAACTCTACGGTGGCAACTTTATTTTCAATAATTTCAAGCCGTTGCATCACATGTTCCAAAGTTAAAATAGTTCCATTAACCAAAAGAGGTGGTGGGCCAAACAAATCTATCATAGCATTATAAGAATCAAAAGTATGGCTACCCAAGAAATTTCCTCCGGTAATGGTATCGAGAATATATCTATTCCAAGGAGTGATGCCTACATAAAAATTGCGAAGAAGAATGGAAGTAGATTGCTTCCTAGTAGATCTATTTTGCGCATTGCAAATTTTGTACCAAGCATCTTTTAGATTTTCTCCCTCCCTTTGTTTAAAATTAAGAACTCCATTCTCGGGAGACAAAGGAGTAGATAAAGGACTAGCCATAATGACGAAGCAAGCAGAAAAGAGGCGAACTGAAAGAGAGGGTGAAAGGAAAGAGGGCAAATAAAATGGCAAGGGTGAAGTGGGGGAGAGGAAAACGAGAGGCAAATGGCAAATAATGTAATGCGAAGGATAAGAGTTGTGATGGGTACTTGGTATGTCTTGACTTGGCGTAGATCTCCCGGCAACGGCGCCAGAATCCTTCTTGCTACCTCTTGAGCATGCGTTGGTTTTCCCTTGAAGAGGAAAGGGTGATGCAGCAAAGCAGCGTAAGTATTTCCCTCAGTTTTTGAGAACCAAGGTATCAATCCAGTAGGAGACCACGCGCGAGTCACCTCGTACCTACACAAACAAATAAGAACCTCGCAACCAACGCGATAAAGGGGTTGTCAATCCCTTCACGGCCACTTGCGAGAGTGAGATCTGATAGAGATAATAATAATAAGATAAATATTTTTGGTATTTTTATGATATAGATTGAAAGTAAAGATTGCAAAATAAAATAGATTGGAAACTTGTATGATGGAAAATAGACCCGGGGGCCATAGGTTTCACTAGTGGCTTCTCTCAAGATAGCATAAGTATTACGGTGGGTGAACAAATTACTGTCGAGCAATTGATAGAAAAGCGAATAATTATGAGAATATCTAGGTATGATCATGTATATAGGCATCACGTCCGTGACAAGTAGACCGACTCCTGCCTGCATCTACTACTATTACTCCACACATCGACCGCTATCCAGCATGCATCTAGAGTATTAAGTTCATAAGAACAGAGTAACGCCTTAAGCAAGATGACATGATGTAGAGGGATAAACTCATGCAATATGATATAAACCCCATCTTTTTATCCTCGATGGCAACAATACAATACGTGTCGTTTCCCTTTCTGTCACTCGGATCAAGCACCGCAAGATTGAACCCAAAGCTAAGCACTTCTCCCATTGCAAGAAAGATCAATCTAGTAGGCCAAACCAAACTGAAAATTTGAAGAGACTTGCAAATATAACCAATCATACATAAAAGAATTCAGAGAAGATTCAAATATTGTTCATAGATAAACTTGATCATAAACCCACAATTCATCGGATCTCGACAAACACACCACCAAAGAAGATTACATCGAATAGATCTCCAAGGGAATCAAGAGGAACTTTGTATTGAGATCCAAAGAGAGAGAAGAAGCCATCTAGATAATAACTATGGACCCGAAGGTCTGAGGTAAACTACTCACACATCATCGGAGGGGCCATGGAGTTGATGAAGAGGCCCTCCATGATCAATGCCCCCTCCGGTGGAGCTCCAGAAAAGGCCCCAAGATGGGATCTCTGGGTACAGATGGTTGCGGCGGTGGAAATAGGGTTTCATGGTGCTCCTGGATGTTTTCGGGGTATGTGAATATATATAGGAGGAAGAAGTAGGTCGGTGGAGCCACGAGGGGCCCACGATGGTGGATGGCGCGCCTAGGGGGGTTGGCGCGCCCCCTGCCTCGTGGCCTCCTCGTTGATTTCTTGACATCCACTCCAAGTCCTCTGGATCACGTTTGTTCCAAAAATTACGCTCCCGAAGGTTTCATTCTGTTTGGACTCCATTTGATATTCTTTTTCGGTGAAACACTGAAATAGGCAAAAAAACAGCAATTTGGTCTGGGCTCCGGTTAATAGGTTAGTCCCAAAAATAATATAAAAGTGTATAAATAAGCCCATTAAACATCCAAAACATAATATATAATAGCCTGGAGCAATCAAAAATTATAGATACGTTGGAGACGTATCATAGAGCAAGTGGGAGACTGTGGGAAATATGCCCTAGAGGCAATAATAAATTGGTTATTATCATATTGTTTATTTTTCATGCTAGAATTTTATTGACCAGAAAATTAAATACATGTGTGAATACATAAACAAATACTATGTCCCTACTGAGCCTCTACTAGACTAGCTCGTTGATCCAAGATGGTTAAGGTTTCCTAACCATAGACATGAGTTGTCATTTGATAACGGGATCACATCATTAGGAGAATGATGTGATGGACAAGACCCGACCGTAAACTTAGCATTCGATCGTATCACTTGAGTTTATTGCTATAGCTCTCTTCATGTCAAGTATATATTCCTAAGACCATGAGATCATGAAACTCTCGGATACCAGAGGAATACATTGTGTTCTATCAAACATCACATCATAACTAGGTGATCATAAAGATGCTCTATAGGTATCTCCGAAGGTGTCTGTTGGGTTGGCATGAATCGCGACTCGGATTTGTCACTCCATGTGATGGAGAGATATCTCTGGACCATCTAGGTAATACACATCGTAAAGAGCTTGCAAGCAATGTGACTAATGAGTTAGTCACGAGATCTTGTATTATGGAACAAGTAAAGAGACTTGTCGGTAACGAGATTGAACTAGGTATGGAGATACCGACGGTCGAATCTCGGGCAAGTAACATATCGCCGAACAAAGGGAATTGCTTACGGGATTAATAGAATCATTGCCTTCGCAGTTCAACTGATAAAAGATCTTCGTTGAATATGTAGGAACCAATATGGGCATCCAGGTTCCGCTATTTGTTATTGACTGGAGAGGTGTCTCAGTCATGTCTACATGATTCTCTACCCCGTAGGGTCCGCACGCTTAACGTTCGGTGACGCTAGAGTAATATTGGGATATGCATGTTGGTGGTCGAATGTTGTTTGGTGTCCCGGATGAGATCCCGGACACCATGAGGATCTCCGGAATGGTCTGGAGGTAAATATTTATAGATGGAAAGTTTCTTTCATGGTTCCGGAAAAAGTTTCAGTTATTTCGGTATTGTACTGGGAAGCTTCCAGAAGGTTCTGTAAACTTCTGGGGGAGTCCAAAAGTCCACCAATGGTTCCACCATGTCCCAAGGGCCAGCATGGGCTAAGGGGAGGCGCCCTAGCCTTATTAGGCCAGACGCACAAGTCCCTCAAGGCCCATGTTGTTGGAAATATGCCCTAGAGGCAATAATAAAGTGGTTATTATTATATTTTCTTAATCATGATAAAGGTTTATTGTTAATGCTACAATTGTATTGATCTGAAACTTAAATACATGTGTGAATACAAAAACAAATACCAAATCCCTAGTGAGCCTCTACTAGACTAGCTCGTTGATCAAAAGATGGTTAAGGTTTCCTAACCATAGACATGAGTTGTCATTTGATAACGGGATCACATCATTAGGAGAATGATGTGATGGACAAGACCCATCCGTTAGCATAGCATATGATCATTCAGTTTTTGCTACTTCTTTCTTAATGTCATATACATATTCCTTTGACCATGAGATCATGCAATTGCCGGATACTGGAGGAATACCTTGTGTGCTATCAAACACCACTTCATAACTGGGTGATCATAAAGGTGCTCTTCACGTAACTCCGAAGGTGTCTGTTGAGTTGGCTTGAATCGAGATTGGGATTTGTCACTCCGTATGACGGAGAGGTATCTCTAGGACCTCTCGGTAATACAGCATCACAGGAAGCTTGCAAGCAAAGTGACTAAGGATTTAGTTACAAGATGATGTATTACAGAACGAGTAAAGAGACTTGCTGGTAACGAGATTGAACTAGGTATGGAGATACCAACGATCGAATCTCGGGTAAGTAACATACCGATAGACAAAGGGGACTACATATGTTTTCATAAAGGTTCGACCGATAAATATCTTCACAGAATATGTAGGAACCAATATGGGCATCCAAGTCCCGCTATTGGTTATTGACCGGAGAAGCATATGATGTCGCTTGAAGCTACATCGGTATTTCCCCAAAGAGGAAGGGATGATGCAGCATAGCGGCGGTAGGTATTTCCCTCAGATATGAAACCAAGGTTATCGAACCAGTAGGAGAACCAAGCAACACAACGTAAACAGCCCCTGCACACATAACAAATCCTCACAACCCGACGTGTTAAAGTGGTTGTCAATCCCTTTCGGGGTACAACGCCTCAAGTGGCAAACAGGCGTGAGATAAATTTGTAGTAAATTGATAGATCAAATGATAAATAAAATAAATAAATAAATAAAAACTACAACAAGGTATTTTTTGGTTTTTGGTTTAATAGATCTTAAAATAAATGCAAGAAAGGTAGATCGCAAAGGCAAATATATGAGAAAGAAGACTCGGGGGTCGTAGGTTTCACTAGTGGCTTCTTTCGAGAAAAATATCAAATGGTGGGTAAACAAATTACCGTTGGGCAATAGATAGAACTTCAAATAATTATGACGATATCGAGGCAATGATCATTATATGGCATCACGTCCAAGATTAGTAGACCGACTCCTACCTGCATCTACTACTATTACTCCACACATCGACCACTATCCAGCATGCATCTAGTGTATTAAGTTCATGGAGAAACGGAGTAATGCAATAAGAACGATGACATGATGTAGACAAGATCTATCTATGTAGAGATAGAACCCATCATTTTATCCTTAGTAGCAACGATATATACGTGTCGTTTCCCTTTCTGTCACTGGGATCAAGCACTGTAAGATCGAACCTACTACAAAGCACCTCTTCCTATTGCAAGATAAATAGATCAACTTGGCCAAACAAAACCCAAATATCAGATAAGAAATACGAGGCTATAAGAAATCATGCATATAAGAGATCAAAGAAACTCAAATAACTTTCATGGGTATAAAAGATAGATCTGATCATAAACTCAAAGTTCATCGATCCCAACAAACACACCGCAAAAGAGTTACATCATATGGATCTCCAAGAGACCATTGTATTGAAAATTAAGAGAGAGAGAGAGATGAATCCATCTAACTACTAACTACAGACCCGAAGGTCTACAAAGAACTACTCACGCATCATCGTAGAGGCACCAATGGAGGTGGTGAACCCCATCTAAGATGGTGTCTAGATTGGATCTGGTGGTTCTGGACTCTGCGGCGGCTGGATGAATATTTCGTCAACTCCCCTAGGGTTCTGGGATTTTTGGGGTATTTATAGAGCAAAGAGGCAGTCCGGGGGGCACCCAAGGTGGGCACAACCCACCAGGGTGCACCTGGGCCTCCTGGCACGCCCTGGAGGGTTGTGCCCCCTCGGGGCACCCCTAGGCGCAACCAGGGCCTGTTGTGTTCCTTTTGGCCCATAAAAATTCTCCGTAAAGTTTCATGGCATTTGGACTCCGTCTGATATTGATTTTCCGCGATGTAAAAAACATGGAAAAAACATGAACTGACACTTGGCACTATGTCAATAGGTTTGTACCCAAAAATGATATAAAATGACTATAAAATGATTATAAAACATCCAATATTGATAATATAATAGCATGGAACAATAAAAAATTATAGATACATTGGAGATGTATCAGCGTCTTGGTCATGTCTACATCATTCTCGAACCCGTAGGGTCCGCATGCTTAACGTTTGTTGATGATATAGTATTATATGAGTTATGTACGTTGGTGACCGAATGTTGTTCAAAGTCCTGGATGAGATCACAGACATGACGAGGAGCTCCGGAATGGTACAAAGGTAAAGATTGATATATAGGATGATATGGTTAGGCCAAGGGGTAAGGCCCACAAGGCCTTAAGACAATGCACAAAGGGGTTTTCTCGGAGGGCAGGGGCTAGACGCCAAGGTTCCTGGCATCTACTGAGGGAGTCCTGGATTAGGGGGTCCCCAGGCATCCGGGCTATGTGACGTGGGCCGGACTAGTGGACCGTTAAGATACAAGATAGAAGGCTTCCCCCGTGTCTGGATGGGACTCTCCTTGGCGTGGAAGGCAAGCTCGACGTTCGGATGTGAAGATTCCTTTCTCTGTAAACCGACTCTATACAAACCCTAGCCCCCTCCGGTATCTATATAAACTGGAGGGTTTAGTCTGTAGAGGAAGTCATAATCATACAGGCTAGACATCTATGGTTTAGCCATTACAATCTCATGGTAGATCAACTCTTGTAACCCCTATACTCATCAAAGTCAATCAAGCAGGACGTAGGGCTTTACCTCCATCAAGAGGGCCCCAACCTGGGTAAACATGGTGTCCCCTGCCTCATGTTACCTTCGATCCCTAGACGCATAGTTCGGGACCCCCTAATCGAGATCTGCTGGTTTTGACACCGACATTGGTTCTTTCATTGAGAGTTCCTCTATGCTGTCGACAAAGGATTCGATGGCTTGTTCAATCATCCACAATGATGCTGTTTTGGGGGAAATATTTTCCCCGGGCCAGATTTTCGTATTCGAAGGCTTCACGCTACATGCCAACTCGATTGGCCACCTTGAGCAGATCGACAGCTACTCCCCTGGTCATCAGATCAATTTCGGGAACCTAAACTATGTCGCTGATATTCGAGGGGATTTGATCTTTGAAGGGTTCACGGCCCCGATCACTGCTCCGGCCTTAGATTCGGAGCAGGCTGTCGGGTCCGAAGACGGGAGTTTAGATCCCGCCGGATCCTCTACAATTACGGAACTTGTTACCGGAGATCCAGAGGGGACGTCGTTGTCGGCTAACCCGAAGACAGACCGAACTCCCCATGTCACTCAAGCACCGGACACTCCGCCGGACTCTAAGTCCGAACTCTCGAGGTCCGTGTTAAGCGGGCGCCACCAAGAGGCTCCAACTCCGGACAACCCCACAGACTCTCGCTTCTCTATCCAACCCTCGCCTTTAAACAAGGCTCTGGACTTAATGCGATCACTCGCCATTACGGAAGGATCGGTTCCGAATTATGCCCAGCCCAGACTAGGGTCTGAGAGCGGGGAATTTTACATCCCACCCACCACCCACTTCATAGCCACTGTCAAGGATCCAACCGACATGTTGGACTACGCCCCCGAAGACATCGACGGTATGGACGACGACGCTGGAGACGAACAAGGCCAAAACCCTCAGTTTACCGGATGATGGACGGCCACCTCCACATACGATGTGTACGTGGTGGAGACACCCAAAGAGGATGGCGACGACGACAAGGAGAATATGGTTGAGAACAAGCCTACCGAAGCACCTCCAAAACATCGATGTTAGCGCCGCCGCTCAAAATCGCGTCGCCAAAAAGACAACAATACCGACACCAAAGAGAATAACACTCCAGAGAATGCCGAAGACTTTGAAGCCCCTGTAGAGCCAACATCCGAACAGGATGATTGGGAGGATGGGCAAGTAAACCCCGACGATCCTGTTGAGAACGAGGACTCGGAGGACAGTAACTACCTACCAAACTCCAAATAGGATATGAGCCTCGATAATGAAGATTTCATCATGCTAGAGGAACCCCTCGAACAAGAGTGCTTTAAGCGCCGACTAATCGCTATTGCAAGAAGCCTGAAAAAGAAGCAACAACAACTTCAAGCTGACCAGGATCTGCTCAATGACAGATGGACAAATGTCCTGGCAGCCGAGGAACACAGCCTCAAACGCCCAACTAAGAGTTACCCGAAGCGCAAACTACTGCCTCAATTTGATGACGAGACCCTTAAGACCACACTTCTAAAGCATAGAACTAATGACAAGCCCGATCGACCGCCATATGGACGGGATAGACCGGCCACCCATGCCGAACACCAGCCCGCGCCACCCCGCCCTCGAGGCAAGGGGGTAATGATATGTCTCCAACGTATCTATAATTTTTGATTGCTCCATGCTATATTATCTACTATTTTCGACATTATTGCGCTTTATTATCCACTTTTATATTATTTTTGGGACTAACCTATTAACTGGAGGCCCATCCCAAAATTGCTGTTTTTGCCTGTTTTAGGGTTTCGAACAAAAGGAATATCAAACGGAGTCCAAACGGAATGAAACCTTCGGGAACGTGATTTTCTCAGCGAACAAGACCCGTGAGACTTGGACCCTACATCAAGAAAGAAAAGAGGAGGCCATGAGGTAGGGGGCGCGCCTACCCCCCAGGCGTGCCCTCCACCCTCGTGGGCCCCCTGTTGCTCCACCGACGTACTCCTTCCTCCTATATATACCTACGTACCCCCAAACGATCAAATACGGAGCAAAAACCCTAATTCCACCGCCGCAACTTTTTGTATCCACGAGATCCCATCTTGGGGCCTATTCCGGAGCTCCACCGGAGGGGGCATTGATCATGGAGGGCTTCTACATCAACACCATAACCCCTCCGATGAAGTGTGAGTAGTTTACCTCAGACCTACGGGTCCATAGTTAGTAGCTAGATGGCTTCTTCTCTCTTTTTGGATCTCAATACAATGTTCTCCCCCTCTCTTGTGGAGAACTATTCGATGTAATCTTCTTTTTGCGGTGTGTTTGTTGAGACAGATGAATTGTGGGTTTATGATCAAGTCTATCTATGAATAATATTTGAATCTTCTCTGAATTCTTTTATGTGTGATTGGTTATCTTGGCAAGTATCTTAGAATTATCAGTTTGGTTTGGCCTACTAGATTGATCTTTCTTGCAATGGGAGAAGTGCTTAGCTTTGGGTTCAATCTTGTGGTGTCCTTTCCCAGTGACAGTAGGGGCAGCAAGGCACGTATTGTGTTGTTGCCATCGAGGATAACAAGATGGGATTTTCTTCATATTGCATGAGTCTATCCCTCTACATCATGTCATATGCTTAAGGCGTTACTCTGTTTTTAACTTAATACTCTAGGTGCATGCTGGATAGCGGCCGATGAGTGGAGTAATAGTAGTAGATGCAGGCAGGAGTCGGTCTACTTGTCTCGGACATGATGCCTATATACATGATCATACCTAGATATTCTCATAACTATGCTCAATTATGTCAATTGCTCAACAGTAATTTGTTCACCCACGGTAGAATACTTATGCTCTCGAGAGAAGTCACTAGTGAAACCTATGGCCCCTGGGTCTATCTTTACCATATTAATCTCCTAGTACTTAGTTATTTCCTTTGATATTTACTTTGCCTTTATTTTACTTTGCATCTTTATCGTAAAAATACCAAATCTTTATCATGAAAATACCAAAAAAATTATCTTATCATATCTATCAGATCTCACTCTCGTAAGTGGCCTTATAGGGATTGACAACCCCTATTTGCGTTGGTTGCGAGGATTTATTTGTTTTGTGCAGGTACGAGGGACTCGCGCGTAGCCTACTACTGGATTGATACCTTGGTTCTCAAAAACTGAGGGAAATACTTACGCTACTTTGCTGCATCATCCCTTCCTCTTCGGGGAAAACCAACGCAGTGCTCAAGAGGTAGCAAGAAGGATTTCTGGCGCCGTTGCCGGGGAGGTCTACGCAAAAGTCAACATACCAAGTACCCATCACATACTCTTATCTCTCCCATTACATTATTTGCCATTTGCCTCTTGTTTTCCTCTCCCGCACTTCACCCTTGCCGTTTTATTCGCCCTCTCTCTCTATCCTCCCTCTCTTTCTCTATTTGCCTCCTTTTGCCCGCTTGCTTTTTGTTTGCTTGTGTGTTAGTTTGCTTGCTTGTCACGATGACTCTACCTAAATTTGGTGACCTTCACCTTAAAAGATTATAAGAGATCGAAAGCAATGTCAGGACTTTCATGGTCTTGCAATTTGAACATAATAGTTTCTTCCGAAATGAGCTTAAAGAAATAAATAGCTTGATGATATGTCTAAAGAATTCGATGGTTTAAGATCCCAAATTGCTCATCTTGAGAAATTAACTGCTGAAATTTTGGATAGGCAGGCTACCTTAGTTAATAAGATGGCCGCTAAACCGGATTGCTATGAAAATAAAGATGAAGATCTAAAAGTTATTGATGTGTCCCCTATTAAATATTTGTTTTGCAATATGAATCTTGATAATGATAGGACTGAATATGATCCACCTTTACCTAGAAGGCGTTCCAAGAATTCGGAATTTGTTGATCTTGATGCTAAATTTGATAAAAGTGGGATTGAAGAAATTAAAACCCTAGATGTTGCTAAACCCACTATTATGGATTTCAACGAATTTTACTATGAAAATTGCTCTTTGATTGATTGTATTTCCTTGTTGCAATCCGTGCTAAATTCTCCTCACGCTTATAGTCAAAATAAAGCGTTTACTAAACATATCGTTGATGCCTTGATGCAATCTTATGAAGAAAAACTTGAATTGGAAGTTTCTATCCCTAGAAAACTTTATGATGAGTGGGAACCAACTATTAAAATTAAAATTAAAGATCATGAATGCTATGCTTTATGTGATTTGGGTGCTAGTGTTTCCACGATTCCAAAGACTTTGTGTGATTTGTTAGGTTTCCGTGATTTTGATGATTGCTCTCTAAACTTGCACCTTGCGGATTCCACTATTAAGAAACCTATGGGAAGAATTAATGATGTTCTTATTGTTGCAAATAGGAATTATGTGCCCATAGATTTTATTGTTCTTGACATAGATTGCAATCCTTCATGTCCTATTATTCTTGGTAGACCTTTCCTTAGAACGATTGGTGCAATTATTGATATGAAGGAAGGAAATATTAGATTCCAATTTCCATTAAGGAAAGGCATGGAACACTTTCCTAGAAATAAAATTAAATTACCTTATGAATCTATTATGAGAGCCACTTATGGATTGCCTACCAAAGATGGCAATACCTAGATCTATTCTTGCTTGTTATGCCTAGCTAGGGGCGTTAAACGATAGCGCTTGTTGGGAGGCAACCCAATTTTATTTTTATTCCTTGCTTTTTGCTCCTGTTTAGTAATAAATAATTTATCTAGCCTCTGTTTTGGTTGTGTTTTTGTGTTTAATTAGTGTTTGTGCCAAGTAGAACCGTTGGGAAGACTTGGGGAAAGTCTTGTTGAACTTGCTGTAAAAAACAGAAACTTTAGCGCTCACGAGAACTGCTGTCATTTTTATTTGGAAGAGTGATATTTAGTTAATTATTTTTGAAGATGATTAATAGATAAATTCCTCACGTCCAGAAATTTATTTTAGAATTTTTGGGGTTCCAGATCTTGCGCTAGCTACAGATTACTACAGACTGTTCTGTTTTTGACAGATTCTGTTTTTCGTGTGTTGTTTGCTTATTTTGATGAATCTATGGCTAGTAAAATAGTTTATAAACCATAGAGAAGTTGGAATACAGTAGGTATAACACCAATATAAATAAATAATGAGTTCATTACAGTACCTTGAAGTGGTCTTTTATTTTCTTTCGCTAACGGAGCTCACGAGATTTTCTACTTTAAGTTTTGTGTTGTGAAGTTTTCATGTTTTGGGTAAAGATTTGATGGATTATCGAAAAAGGAGTGGCAAGAGACTAAGCTTGGGGATGCCCATGGCACCCCCAAGATAATCTAAGGACACCTAAAAGCCAAAGCTTGGGGATGCCCCGGAAGGCATCCCCTCTTTCGTCTACTTCTATCGGTAACTTTACTTGGAGCTATATTTTTATTCGCCACATGATATGTGTTTTGCTTGGAGAGTCTTGTATTATTTGAGTCTTTGCTTGTTCGTTTACCACAATCATCCTTGCTGTACACACCTTTTGAGAGAGCCATACATGATTTGGAATATGTTAGAATACTCTATGTGCTTCGCTTATATCTTTTGAGTTATATAATTTTGCTCTAGTACTTCACTTATATCTTTTAGAGCACGGTGGTGGATTTGTTTCATAGAAACTATTGATCTCTCATGCTTCACTTAGATTATTTTGAGATTATTAAATAGCATGGTAATTTGCTTAAAATCCTAATATGCTTGGTTTACAAGATTAATAATAAAACTTTCTTATGAGTGTGTTGAATACTATGATAAGTTTGATACTTGATAATTGTTTTGAGATATGGAGACGGTGATATGAAAGTCATGATAGGTTAGTAGTTGTGAATTTGAGAAATACTTGTGTTGAAGCTTATGATTCCCGTAGCATGCACGTATGGTGAACCGTTATGTGATGAAGTCGGAGCATGATTTATGTATTGATTGTCTTCCTTATGAGTGGCGGTCGGGGACGAGCGATGGTCTTTTCCTACCAATCTATCCCCCTATGAGCATGCGCGTAATACTTTGCTTTGATAACTTATAGATTTTTGCAATAAGTATATGAGTTCTTTATGACTAATGTTGAGTCCATGGATTATACGCACTCTCACCCTTCCACCTTTGCTAGCCTCTCTAATACCGCACACCTTTCGCCGGTATCATACACCCACCATATACCTTCCTCAAAACAGAGACCATACCTACTTATTATGGCATTTCCATAGCCATTCCAAGATATATTGCCATGCAACTTTCCACCGTTCCGTTTATTATGACACACTCCTTCATTGTCATATTGCTTAGCATGATCATGTAGTTGACATCGTATTTGTGGCAAAGCCACCATTCATAATTCTTTCATACATGTCACTCATGCATCATTGCATATCCCGGTACACTACCAGAGGCATTCACATAGAGTCATATTTTGTTCTAAGTATCGAGTTGTAATTGTTGAGTTGTAAGTAAAATAAAAGTGTGATGATCATCGTTATTAGAGCATTGTCCCAGTGAGGAAAGGATGATGGAGACTATGATTCCCCCACAAGTCGGCATGAGACTCAGGACGAAAAAAAAGAGAAAGAAAAGAGGCCATAAAAAAGGGCCCAAATAAAAAAATGAGAGAAAAAGAGAGAAGGGACAATGTTACTATCCTTTTACCACACTTGTGCTTCACAGTAGCACCATGATCTTCGTAGTAGAGAGTCTCTCATGTTATCACTTTCATATACTAGTGGGAATCTTTCATTATAGAACTTGGCTTGTATATTCCAATGATGGGCTTCCTCAAATTGCCCTAGGTCTTCATGAGCAAGCAAGTTGGATGCACACCCACTTAGTTTCTTTTTGAGCTTTCATATACTTATAGCTCTAGTGCATCCGTTGCATGGCAATCCCTACTCACTCACATTGATATCTATTGATGGGCATCTCCATAGCCCATTGATACGCCTAGTTGATGTGAGACTATCTTCTCCCTTTTTGTCTTCTCCACAACCACCACTCTATTCCACCTATAGTGTTATATCCATGGCTCACGCTCATGTATTGCGTGAAGATTGAAAAAGTTTTGAGAATGTAAAAAGTATGAAACAATTGCTTGGCTTGTCATCGAGGTTGTGCATGATTTAAATATTTTGTGTGGTGAAGATAGAGCATAGCCAGACTATATGATTTTGTAGGGATAACTTTCTTTAGCCATGTTATTTTGAGAAGACATAATTGCTTTGTTAGTATGCTTGAAGTATTATTATTTTTATGTCAATATGAACTTTTGTCTTGAATCTTTCGGATCTGAATATGCATACCACAATTAAGAAGAATTACATTAAAATTATGCCAAGTAGCACTCTGCATCAAAAATTTAGTTTTTATCATTTACCTACTCGAGGACGAGCAGGAATTAAGCTTGGGGATGCTTGATACGTCTCCAACGTATCTGTAATTTTTGATTGCTCCATGCTATATTATCTACTATTTTGGACATTATTGCCCTTTATTATCCACTTTTATATTATTTTTGGGACTAACCTATTAACCGGAGGCCCAGCCCAGAATTGCTGTTTTTGCCTGTTTTAGGGTTTCGAAGAAAAGGAATATCAAATGGAGTCCAAACGGAATGAAACCTTTGGGAACGTGATTTTCTCAATGAACAAGACCCGACAGACTTGGACCCTACGTCAAGAAAGAAAAGAGGAGGCCACGAGGTAGGGGGGCGCGCCCTCCACCCTCGTGGGCCCCCTGTTGCTCCACCAACATACTCCTTCCTCCTATATATACCTACGTACCCCCAAACGATCAGATACGGAGCCAAAACCCTAATTCCACCGCCGCAACTTTCTATATCCATGAGATCCCATCTTGGGGCCTGTTCTGGAGCTCCGCCGGAGGGGGCATCGATCACAGAGGGCTTCTACATCAACACCATAGCCCCTCCGATGAAGTGTGAGTAGTTTACCTCAGACCTACGGGTCCATAGTTAGTAGCTAGATGGCCTCTTCTCTCTTTTTGGATCTCAATACAATGTTTTCCCCCTCTCTTGTGGAGAACTATTCGATGTAATCTTCTTTTTGCGGTGTGTTTGTTGAGACCGATGAATTGTGGGTTTATGACCAAGTCTACTCCCTCCGTTCCAAAATAGATGACCCAACTTTGCACTAAAGTTAGTATAAAGTTGAGTCATCTATTTTGGAACGGAGGGAGTATCTATGAATAATATTTGAATCTTCTCTGAATTCTTTTATGTATGATTGGTTATCTTTGCAAGTCTCTTCGAATTATCAGTTTGGTTTGGCCTACTAGATTGATCTTTCTTGCAATGGGAGAAGTGCTTAGCTTCGGGTTCAATCTTGCGGTGTCATTTCCCAGTGACAGTAGGGGCATCAAGGCACGTATTGTATTGTTGCCATCAAGGATAACAAGATGGGCTTTTCTTCGTATTGCATGAGTCTATCCCTCTACATCATCTCATCTTGCTTAAGGCGTTACTCTGTTTTTAACTTAATACTCTAGATGCATGCTGGATAGCGGTCGATGAGTGGAGTAATAGTAGTAGATGTAGGCAGGAGTCGGTCTACTTGTCTCAGATGTGATGCCTATATATATGATCATACCTAGATATTCTCATAACTATGCTCAATTCTGTCAATTGCTCAACAGTAATTTGTTCACCCACGGTAGAATACTTATGCTATTGAGAGAAGCCACTAGTGAAACCAATGCCCCCCGGGTCTATATTTATCATATTAATCTCCTACTACTTAGTTATTTCCTTTGCTATTTACTTTGCCTTTATTTTACTTTGCATCTTTATCATAAACATACCCAAAATATTATCTTATCATATATATCAGATCTCACTCTCGCAAGTGGCCTTATAGGGATTGACAACCCCTATTTGCGTTGGTTGCGAGGATTTATTTGTTTTGTGCAGGTACGAGGGACTCACGCGTAGCCTCCTACTGGATTGATACCTTGGTTCTCAAAAACTAAGGGAACTACTTATGCTACTTTGCTGCATCATCCCTTCCTGTTCGAGGAAAACCAACGCAGTGCTCAAGAGGTAGCAGGTAACGGCCCCGGGCTATACCTACGACTTACGCAAGGACCTGGACAATTGAGCCGGTCTAACAAGATCAATCTACGGATCGAGGGGGCGTGCTCCAATGCGCGAGGGTGGCCTACAGACTTGGCGGGACAGACACAACCTCGCATGGGCCAAAAATCGCATACAGCCCCCATCTGAATTACGCCGCGATGCCGCCCGGCATAGAGGCGCCGCACACCCCCTATGCTTCACCGATGTGGTAATGGAGCACCAGTTCCCAGAAGGGTTTAAACCCGTGAACATTGAATCATATGACGATACAACAGATCAACAGATCCCGCGATATGGATTGAAGATTTTTTTCTCCGCATTCACATGGCCCGCGGTGATGATCTACATGCCATCAAATACCTCCCCCTAAAGCTTAAGGGACCAGCTCAACACTGGTTAAATAGCCCCCTAGAAAATTCTGTTGGCAGCTGGGAAGATTTGGAAGATGCCTTTAGAGACAACTACAAGGTACCTATGTACAGCCCCCCGGATGCCGATGACCATAGTCACATAGTCCAGCAACCCGGAGAGTCAACCCGAAAATTCTGGACAAGGTTCTTAATTTAAAAGAACCAAATCGTCGACTGTCCGGACGCCGAAGCCCTAGCGGCCTTTAAACACAGCATCCGTGACAAATGGCTCGCCCGACACCTCGGCCAAGAGAAGCCAAGTCCATGGCAGCACTTACAGCACTCATGACTGATAACCCACAAGTATAGGGGATTGCAACAGTTTTCGAGGGTAGAGTATTCAACCCAAATTTATTGATTCGACACAAGGGAGCCAAAGAATATTCTCAATTATTAGCAGCTAAGTTGTCAATTCAACAACACCTGGAAACTTAATATCTGCAGCAAAGTGTTTAGTAGAAAGTAATATGATAGTAGTGATAACGGTGGCAAAAGGTAACGATAGTAAAAGTAATGTTTTTGGTGATGATAGCAATAGCAACGGAAAAGTAAATAAGCGAAGAACAATATATGGAAAGCTCGTAGGCAATGGATCGGTGATAGAGAATTATGCCGGATGCGGTTCATCATGTAACAGTCATAACCTAGGGTGAAACAGAACTAGCTCCAGTTCGTTGATATATTGTAGGCATGTATTCTGAACATAGTCATACGTGCTTATGGAAAAGAACTTGCATGACATCTTTTGTCCTACCCTCCCGTGGCAGCGGGGTCCTTACAGAAACTAAGGGATATTAAGGCCTCCTTTTAATAGAGAACCGGAACAAAGCATTAACACATACTGAATACATGAACTCCTCAAACTACGGTCATCACCGGTAAGTATCCCGATTATTGTCACTTCGGGGTTAACGGATCATAACACATAATAGGTGACTATAGACTTGCAAGATAGGATCAAGAACACTCATATATTTATGAAAACATAATAGGTTCAGATCTGAAATCATGGCACTCGGGCCCTAGTGACAAGCATTAAGCATAGCAAAGTCATAGCAACATCAATCTCAGAACATAGTGGAGACTAGGGATCAAACCCTAACAAAACTAACTCGATTACATGATAGATCCCATCCAACCCATCACCGTCCAGCAAGCCTATGATGGAATTACTCACGCACGGCGGTGAGTGTCGGTGTCAAAACCGGCGGATCTCGGGTAGGGGGTCCCGAACTGTGCGTCTAGGCCAGATGGTAACAGGAGGCAGGGGACACGATGTTTTACCCAGGTTCTGGCCCTCTTGATGGAGGTAAAACCCTACGTCCTACTTGATTAATATTGATGATATGGGTAGTACAAGAGTAGATCTACCACGAGATCAGAGAGGCTAAACCCTAGAAGCTAGCCTATGGTATGATTGTATGTTGTGATTGTTGTCCTACGGACTAAAACCCTTCGGTTTATATAGACACCGGAGAGGGTTAGGGTTACACAAGGTCGGTTACAAAGGAGGAGATATCCATATCCGTATTGCCTAGCTTGCCTTCCACGCCAAGTAGAGTCCCATCCGGACACGAGACGAAGTCTTCAATCTTGTATCTTCATAGTCTAACAGTCCGGCCAATGGAGATAGTCCGGCTGTCCGAAGACCCCCTTATCCAGGACTCCCTCAGTAGCCCCTGAACCAGGCTTCAATGACGATGAGTCCGGCGCGCAGTATTGTCTTCGGCATTGCAAGGCGGGTTCCTTCTCCGAATACATCACAGAAGAATTTGAATACGAGGATAGTGTCCGACCCTGCAAAATAAGTTCCACATTCCACCGTAGAGAGAATAATATTTTCGCAGATCTAATTTGCTGGCTTGTTTTGGCAGCATGAAGTTATGTCATGGCCCGGTGATTATTCGAACCGTTTCTTTTAACCAGCCCCGCACATAACGCGAGGCAGTTTTTCGACACGTCTTGTCAAAGCAGAGATCGTGTCCCCTTATTACGGGATTCTCATCAATACGGGCGTGGGTAACCCAACCGCGCCATCAATTGCGGCGCTTGGGGGATAAGCGAGTTTTACCAGGCAAGTGGGGACGCTTAGTTTCATCCGCCCATATAAAGGGATAAGGATTCACCTTTCTATCCACGCCTTCTTCCTCCTTTGCTCATCCGTTTTCGCACACTCGAGCTCTAGCGCCCAAGTCCTCACTTCCACCTCAACCTTCTCCAACCATGTCCGGAGCGGGAGGCAAGTGGATGGTCTCCTCCGTCACGGAGGGAGACATCAAGAAACTGAGGAGAGCCGGATACCTGCCCGACGACATCGCGCACCGGCTCCCAGATGAGGGGCAGCTCATCCCCACCCCCAGGCCCCATGAGAGGGTAGTATTCCTCACCCATTTCCTCCGCGGACTGGGATTCCCTCTCCATCCCTTCGTCCGGGGGCTCATGTTTTATTACGGCCTGGATTTCCACGATCTGGCCCCGAACTTCATCCTCAACATCTCGACGTTTATCATCGTGTGCGAGGCCTTCCTCCGCATCAAGCCCCACTTCGGCTTATGGCTGAAGACCTTCAATGTCAAGCCGAAGGTGGTGGGCGGCCGCCAGGCGGAGTGCGGAGGTGCCATGGGGAAGATGCCCAACATAACATGGCTCGAGGGCTCCTTTGTGGAAACCATAAAGGGGTGGCAATCGGGGTGGTTCTATATCACCGAGTCGCGCGACCCTGCATGGGTAGCTGCCCCCGAGTTCCGATCTGGCATCCCCATGCGTCTCACCTCCTGGAAAGAGAAGGGCCTGTCCTGGGGTAATTCGAAAGAGCTGACCGGACTCCAAACATGTATTCAAAACATGGTGGACAAGAAGCTCAAGCTTGTCAACATAGTCCAGGTTATGCTCATCCGCCGGATACTCCCATGCCAACAACGGGAGTTCACCTTGTGGGAGTTCAATCTGGCGCAACACCGAACTCTGAACAGGCTCTTCGACACGACTCATGAAGACGCCTGGAGGGTGCTGTTCAAAAGTGCCGAGGTCCCTCCCCCTATTACTGAGGATCGCGGATTCAGCACGAAGCGCCAAGCCAGTGCGGTAAGCTGCTTTACCTTTCACAGGATACTTATTTTTTATATAGATTGACTCTATGCGGGATCTAAACTCCCGTACCTTTGACAGGACTAGCAGAAGATGGCCGGACAGATCGACTGTCCGGCTCCTTTGCCCGAAGGCCCCGTAGACGCTCTTCTGGCGAAGATGTTGACTCCGGCCCCTTATAAGGTGCCGGAGAAGGCCAAGAAGGCCAAGGGAGCTCAAAAGAGTTCCCGACGCCAGGCATCGTCAGGCTCACCGTCCGATGACTCTGCGGCACACTCTTCCCCCAAAGACAAGGAGGAAGAAGAAGAAGATGCTCCCCCACCAACTGGGGGAGACAGAAAAAGGAAGGCCGCCCCAACTGGAGGGGCCGAAGGGTCCAAGAAGGGAAGGACTCTCCTTCCGGACAGCTCCACCGCCGCCGACGAAGACGAAGACGAGTGGTTGCCCAGGGCCAAGACCACGGGGAGATCGTAAGTATTCGGATACCAAAGTAACCCATAAGATTCCCTGGTCGCACTGCTTTCCCTAATCGCCAAACATAATTACGCAGGACGCCACGAGCCAATATCAAGGTATCATCGGATAGCTCCCTGGGGTCGTCGGACATGGACAGCGATCTAGTCCCGACCGCCACCTCCCCTCATCCTGCCGACGACGCCGAGGTGTTGTCTCAAGAGGCACCAGATCAAGGGGAGATAGTCCTGGAGGCGCCTCAAGGCGACCTTCCATACTCCGGGAGCCGAGGGGATGAGGCCCCCGAGAGCTCCGAGTTCGGCCCTCAGCCGAACACCGCGCCGGACCCTCCAGCGGTTCCGGGCTCGGGCAGGTGGCCTCCTTCTAAGAGGGGCAAAACGCCTGTGCCGGTGACCTCTGTTCATCCGGAGGCGCCGGACAACCTGCTGGAAGCGCTTCGCAGCGCTTCCATCGACGAGGAGCACCGCACCATCATGAGTGCGGTGATCCAGAAGGTTCAGTCCGCCAAGAGAGGATTGACTGAAGCCTGTGCCAGCCTTCTAACAGGCTTCGAGGTAAGTGTTTTAAAATGTAGTAGAAATATTGCCGCATAGACAGTAGCCCCTAATGCTTTGTTCGGTGTTCACAAAGAAAATCCGAACAGAGGATCAAATAATATCGCAGGAGTCTAATATAAGTATGTCAATATGCATATGTAGGCTTCACTGCTGGCGTCCGCCACACTAACTGCGGAGGTCGCCGTACTGAAGGAGGACCTCGAGGGGTCCAAGAAGGAGCCCGGCCTTGCCAAGAGGCAGCTCGGGGAGAACAAGGGTAAGTAATACCCCGTCTATAGATATGTATATAAAAAAGGACGCGATTGCAAAATGACAGGATCATTGTATGTTTGCCAGGGGCCACGACTGAGGTGGCGACCCTGAAGCAAGCGCTGACCAAGGCCGAAGATACATCGGCCAAGGAGCGCACCGAGCGAGAGAAGCACGACGCTCGGGTGGGCGAGGTGCAGCAAGAGCTCCAGGCTCTCGTGACGAAGCACGAGGCGTTGGATCTTGACTTGAAGACGCGAGAGTCTGAGCTTGTCGTGGCCCGTGAGAGCGCAAAGAGTACCAAGGCCGAGGCCCAGAAGGCCCTTCAGGAGATCGACACGATGAAGAAGATAGCGGCAGGTAAGGCTTTCTATATGCAAAGCAAGCATGTAAAAGTAAATTACCGATTACTTACCCGATCCGGAGCTCTTCAGGAGCATTCGCAGATTTGCCCCGCAGTGTGTCCGATGCCGCACAATTTTACCAGGCCGAGGACGGAAGCTCGACGGAGAAGCTGTTCTGGTCTCAGTATGCTGAGGCCGAACATCTGGTGCCGATGAGCGACCAGCTGAAGCAGATGGTCGAGCTGCATAAGGTGGCCGATCATGCCATGAAGAGCTTTATAGTCCGGTTGTGGCCTGGTGACGCCCTTCCGAACAGCTTCTTCGGCCTGGTGAGGCGGCTTGTAGATGCCTGCCCACGGCTGGAGGTCGTCAAGCGATCTGTCTGCATTGAAGGTGCATGCCGGGCTTTCGCCCGTGTAAAAATGCAGTGGGTCAAGCTAGACGCCGTGAAGCTGATCAAGGAGGGGTCGCCGGTGGGCAAGGAGCACCGCCACCCCGAGATGTACTATGAGGGTGTTCTATCGGGTGCCCGTCTTATCGCGGATGAGTGTTCAAAAGATGTAATATTTGAATGAGACTTGCTCGTTTTATCCTGTATGTATGAAAACTTGTTTCATATGCGCTATGCAACGCTTGTTAGAATTTAAAATATTACCTTCTGTTTGGCTGTTTATCCAATCTGAGAGATGGCTAGTCATCGGCTTTTGCCCCCATGCCATGAGTGCTGGGGTATTCGGGATAAACCTGAGCACTCTTGTTCCCATGTTTGGGTCCTTCGAGGGAGGTGCTCAGCACAACGAACAAGGCAACCGGACTAATAATGCTTTATCACTCTCACTTAGCCATAGAATTCTATAATTTTATATTTCGGCGAAGCCCCTGGTATTCGGAAGGCCGAATTCGGGGCGCAATACATGCCTGTAAGCCGGACAGGGCCGCCCCCTCGCCCTAAGCGGCATAAGTCTTTAGGGACTCGAAAAACCTCGCTGAACAGCGACCAGTCTCTCGCCTTATCATGACAGTCAGTTTTAGCTTTCTCTACTGAGGTGCTCAGCCCGGCAGAACCGGGGCACAATCGCAGTAGTTCTCCTAGCGCTACCTTAGCCGATAGAGCGGAACGTAAGGTACCAAAACATAGGAGCCGGGCAAACCCAACATTTGACCAAAGACATGATTCGGAGCTAATGCATATAGTGCTATAAGTTTGGGGTGCCGCACTTGTGAAAGTGTTCGGACTTTTCACACCGCATTGTGGGGTACGTAAGCCCCTAGTGTATTGGCTGTACCAGAGTGTACGGTTGCAAGGCGGCATTAATGAACACACACACACACACACACACACACACACATATATATATATATATATATATAAAACAAGAATGCAATAATAGTCGTAATGTCATGCATTGTTTATTGAAAAATTGCGTTAAAGCAGAGTGATACAGATAGTGCAATAAGCAAATAGTAGGACTATGTCCCTTCCAAGGGCGGGCTGAGAAATGATATGAAATCTGTAATCAACCTGGGAATTCCGTTGTATAACGTAGCTGTCTGCCTCCTTGGTTCCTGCATCATGTGTTCGGCAATAGTGCTGCCGGACAGTGTTTCCAGAGATTAAGGTCCTGAAAGAAAAAGAAAATAACCAAATGGGAAGCCCCTAGTGCGGTTTAGGCCGCGTCTTGGGGCGTGCCGCAGTTGTGCCCCCCTCCCCACCTATGCCCATGGTATTTTTAATGCGTAATTATGTACGCGCGACACGAATATCGCCGTTGGGCTGGGATTGGGGTGGCCGCCATATTGCTACGTGATCTCAGATCGCGCCAGGCGGTCTATTTGCCGATTGCCCCGAGCGTGCTTGAAGGTGTCCGGGCTTTGAAATGCCGAACTGGTTGATTGCCTTGAGAGGCTGCTTTGCGCTTCTGCTGCGAGGGCCGCGGTGTGCTCCTCTGTTCGGAGAGAGCTCTCTGTGTTTCCATTGATTGTAATAACTCCGCAAGGTCCTGGCATCTTGAGCTTGAGGTATGCATAATGCGGTACCGCATTGAATCTAGCAAATGTGGTTCGCCCGAGCAGTGCGTGATAACCACTGCGGAACGGGACTATATCGAAGATTAACTCTTCGCTTCGGAAATTATCCGAGGATCCGAAGACCACTTCCAGTGTAATTGAGCCTTTGCAATGGGCCTCTACGCCTGGAATGACCCCCTTAAAGGTCGTTTTTGTGGGTTTGATCCTTGAGGGGTCTATACCCATTTTGCGCACTGTGTCCTGATAAAGCAGGTTCAGGCTGCTGCCGCCGTCCATAAGGACTCGAGTGAGGTGAAATCCGTTGATGATTTGGTCTAGGACCAGTGCGGCAAATCCGCCATGACGGATACTAGTGGGGTGGTCCCTGCGATCGAAGGTGATCGGGCAGGAGGACCAAGGGTTGAACTTTGGGGCGACTGGCTCCAACGCATATACGTCCCTGAGCGCACGCTTCCGCTCCCTCTTGGGGATGTGGGTTGCGTATATCATGTTCACCGTCCGCACTTGCGGGGGAAACCTCTTCTGTCCTCCAGTGTGCGGCTGCCGGGGCTCCTCCTCGTCATCGCTATGCGGCCCCTTGTCCTTGTTTTCGGCAATTAACTTGCCGGCCTGCTTGAACACCCAACAATCCCTGTTGGTGTGATTGGCTGGCTTGTCTGGGGTGCCGTGTATTTGACACGAGCGATCGAGTATACGGTCCAAGCTGGACGGACCCGGCGTACTTTGTTTGAATGGCTTTTTCCGCTGACCGGGTTTAGAGCCTTTGAATCCGGCATTGACTGCCGTATCCTCAGTATTTTCGCTGTTAATGCGGCGCTTATGCTTGTTGCGACGTGACCTGCTATTGCCGTCCTTGGTATCTGAGGTACCATGGTTCTTTGATATGTTATTACTGCGAGCCAGCCAGCTGTCTTCTCCCGCACAAAAGCGGGTCATGAGCGTCGTGAGAGCTGCCATAGATTTCGGCTTTTCCTGACCAAGGTGCCGGGCTAGCCACTCATCTCGGATGTTGTGCTTGAAAGCCGCTAAGGCCTCCGCATCCGGACAGTCGACGATTTGATTTTTCTTTGTAAGGAACCGAGTCCAGAATTGCCTGGCCGACTCTTCTGGCTGCTGAATTATGTGGCTCAAAACATCGGTGTCTGGTGGTCGCACATAAGTGCCCTGAAAGTTGTCGAGGAATGCGGCTTCCAGATCTTCCCAACAGCTAATGGAGTCCGCTGGCAAGCTGTTAAGCCAATGCCGCGCTGGTCCTTTGAGCTTTAGTGGGAGGTATTTGATGGCGTGTAAGTCATCATCGCGGGCCATGTGGATGTGGAGGAGGAAGTCCTCAATCCATACCGCGGGATCTGTTGTGCCATCATATGATTCAATGTTTACAGGTTTGAAACCTTCTGGGAATTGATGTTCCATTACTTCGTCTGTGAAGCATAAGGGGTGTGCGGCGCCTCTGTATTGGGCTATATCTCGACGCAGCTCGAATGGGTCTTGCCCGCTGTGTTCGGCCCGGCCGGATTTGCTTTTACTGTATCCGGCGTGACGTTTGTCGTCTCGCAGAGTGGTGCGCCCTCGTGATCCGTAGATCGATCTTGAATGCTTTGCCTTGTCCTCCAATATGTCTCGCAGGTCTGGCGTATCTCCCCATGCCTTTTTATTTGAATGGCGTTGGGGTGGAGGCTGAGCTTTTGGCTGGAATGCCTCTCTATCGCGGCCACGAGGTGGCCGATCAGCCGTATCATACGCTTCTTCCTCCAGTCGGGGTAGTAACCTGCGCCTTGGGTAACTCTTGGAGGGGCGCTCGAGTTTATATTCCTCGGCCGCGAGGACTTCAGTCCATTTGTCAGCTAGCAGATCTTGATCAGCTTGAAGCTGCTGCTGCTTTTTCTTCAGGCTATTTGCCGTGGCCATAAGCCGGCGCTTGAAGCGCTCTTGTTCGACGGGATCCTCTGGGACGGCGAATTCATCGTCGCCGAGGCTTGCCTCGTCTTCGGAGGGGGGATGTAATTGTCATCCTCCTCCTCTCCATCTGCCGCTCTCTCAGGAGAGCTGGCTCCTTCATCCTCCTGCTCTAAATCTTGCTGGAGGGGATTGTTGTTGTCTTCGGCACTATCCGGAGTATTATTATCTCCTGTGCCGGTATCACCACTTTTGCTTTGGCGGGACTTAGAGCGGCGCCGCTGATGTCGGTGCTTGGGTTGCTTCTTGGAGGGGTCATCCTCTGCTATCTCATCGCCATTGCCTTCGTTGGGTGTATCCACCATGTATATGTCATATGACGAGGTGGCTTTCCAGTGCCCTATAGGTGCTGGTTCATGTTTGTCTCCTACATCGTCGTCCATACCGTCGATGTCTTCGGAGTCGAAGTCGAGCATGTCGGTTAAATCATCGACAGTGGCTACGAAGTGGGTGGTGGGTGGGCGTCAAATTTCTTCGTCGTCCGCATCCCAATCCTGTTGGCCATAATCCGGCCAGGGCTCTCCTGACAAAGAGAGAGACCTTAGTGAATTCAGAATGTCGCCGAAGGGCGAGTGCTGAAAGATATCTGCGGCGGTGAATTCCATGATCGGCGCCCAATCGGATTCGATTGGCAGGGGCGCGGGCGGTTCGGAGTCAGAAAAGAGTCCGGCACCTTGGAGTCATGGGCTGCGCAGAGGATTATGCTGGTGTTTGGCTCGATCGCCGTTGAGACTGCAGCCCCTGAGGCGGTGTCTAACCACCCGTCCTCGATTGGCGCAGTTGGCTCCGAGCTAAGGGTCGGAGCTGATGCGGGCGCGGCCTCTGGGGTACTGTTCGGCGGCAGAGCTAGGTCATACCCATCGCGACAGTGCGGCGCGCCCGGCTGTGGCTCGAATCCGTCGAGGATCAAGTCTCCGCGGATGTCGATCGTGTAGTTCAAACTTCCAAATCTGACCTGATGGCTAGGGGCATAGCTTTCAATCTGCTCCAGATGGCCAAGCGAATTAT
This sequence comes from Triticum aestivum, assembly GCF_018294505.1. Lineage (NCBI taxonomy): Eukaryota > Viridiplantae > Streptophyta > Magnoliopsida > Poales > Poaceae > Triticum > Triticum aestivum. Next base: position 418,994,077 of record NC_057797.1, on the reverse strand, counting down.
CCCGCAGTGCAAAGCCGCCGAATATGAAGATCTGTCCAGGGAGAAAAGTCTCACCCTAGACCACATCGCTATCGATGATAGTAGGAGCCATCAAGCCTAATGGCGACGACACAGAGGAACTCTCAATGAAAGCACCAATGTAGGTGTCAAAACTGGCGGATCTCGGGTAGGGGGTCCCGGACTGTGCGTCTAGGCCGGATGGTAACAGGAGGCAGGGGACACGATGTTTTACCCAGGTTCAGGCCCTCTTGATGGAGGTAAAACCCTACGTCCTGCTTGATTAATATTGATGATATGGGTGTTACAAGATTAGATCTACCATGAGATCAGAGAGGCTAAACCCTAGAAGCTAGCCTATGGTATGATTGTATGTTATGGTTCTTGTCCTACGGACTAAAACCCTTCGGTTTATATAGACACCGGAGAGGGTTAGGGTTACACAAGGTCGGTTACAAAGGAGGAGATATCCATATTTGTATTGCCTCCTTCCATGCCAAGTAGAGTCCCATCAGGACACGAGACGAAGTCTTCAATCTTGTATCTTCATAGTCTAACAGTCCGGCCAATGGAGATAGTTCGGCTGTCCGGAGACCCCCTAATCCAGGACTCCCTCAGTGAGCATCATGAAATTGGTGATGGAGGATGGTTGATGATGACGATGGCGACGGATTCCCCTCTTCGGAGCCCTGAACGGACTCCAGATCAGACCTCCCGAGAGGTTTTAGGGCTTGGCGACGGCTCCGTATCGTAAAACGTGATGATTTCTTCTCTCTGATTTTTTTCTCATTGAAACTCAATATATGGAGGTGGAGTTGGAGTCGGAGAGGCAACATGGGGCCCACGAGGTAGGGGGGCGCGCCCTAGGGGGGCAGGCGCGCCCCCACCCTCGTGGCAAGGTGGTGGCCCCCTGGCCTTCATCTTTGGTAGGTATTTTTCTTATTTTCTGAAAAGTGTCTCCGTGAAGTTTCAGGCCACTCCGAGAATGTTTGCTCCTGCATATAAATAACACCATGGTAACTCTGCTGAAAACAGCGTCAGTCCGGGTTAGTTCCATTTAAATCATGCAAGTTAGAGTCCAAAACAAGGGCAAAAGTGTTTGGAAAAGTAGATACATTGGAGACGCATCAACTCCCCCAGGCTTAAACCTTTGCTTGTCCTCAAGCAATTCAGTTGACAAACTGAAAGTGATAAAGAAAAACTTTTACAAACTCTGTTTGCTCTTGTTATTGTAAATATATAAAGACAACATTCAAGTTTTCAGCAAAGATTATAACTAACCACATTTGCAATAGCGCATAGGTCTCAAGTTTAGTCATATCAATAGCATAATCAACTAGCGATCCATAATAATAAAACTCGGATGACAACACTTTCTCAAAACAATCATAATATGATATAACAGGTGGTATCTCGCTAGCCCTTTCTGAGACCGCAAAACATAAATGCAGAGCACCTTTAAAGACCAAGGACTGACTAGACATTGTAATTCATGGTAAAAGAGATCCAGTCAAGTCATACTCAATGTAAACTAATAGTAATGAATGCAAATGACAGCGGTGCTCTCCAACTGGTGCTTTTTAATAAGAGGATGATGATTCAGCATAAAAGTAAATAGATAGGCCCTTCGCAGAGGGAAGCATGGATTTGTAGAGGTGCCAGAGCTCGGTTTTGAAACAGAGGTGAATAATATTTTGAGCGGTATACTTTCATTGTCAACATAACAAGAAAGAGATGGCGATATCTTCCATGCTACACACATTATAGGCGGTTCCCAAACAGAATGGTGAAGTTTATACTCCCCCTTCCACCAACAAGCATCAATCCATGGCTTGATCGAAACAACGAGTGCCTCCAACTAACAAGAGTCCCAGGGGGAGTTTTTTTTGCAATTATTTTGATTTAGTTTGCATAAAGCATGGGACTGGGCATCCCGGTGACTAGCCATTTATCTCGTGGGTGAGGAGCGGAGTCCACTCCTCTTGAGAATAACCCGCCTAACATGGAAGATACGGACAACCCTAGTTGGTACATGAGCTATTCGAGCATACAAAACAAGATATTTATTTGAAGGTTTAGAGTTTGGCACATACAAATTTACTTGGAACAGCAGGTAGATACCGTATATAGGTAGGTATAGTGGACTCATGTGGAATAACTTTGGGGTTTAAGGGATTGGATGAACAAGTATTCCCGCTTAGTACAGGTGAAGGCTAGCAAAAGACTGGGAAGCGACCAACTAGTGAGCGACAACAGTCATGAACATGCATTAAAATTAATCAACACTGAATGCAAGCATGAGTAGGATATAATCCACCATGAACATAAATATCGTGAAGGCTATGTTGATTTTGTTTCAACTACATGCATGAACATGCGCCAAGTCAGGTCACTTAAATCATTCAGAGGAGGATACCACCCTATCATACCACACCATAACCATTTTAATAGCATGTTGGCACGCAAGGTAAACCATTATAACTCATAGCTAATCAAGCATGGCATAAGAAACTATGATCTCTAGTTGTCATTGCAAACATTTTTATTCATAATAGGCCGAATCAAGAACGATGAACTAATCATATTTACAAAAACAAAAGAGGTCGAGTTCATACCAGCTTTTCTCATCTCAGCCAATGCATCATATAACATCATAATTGCCTTTCACTTGCATGACCGAACGATGTGAATAATAATAATAGTGCACGTGCATTGGACTAAGCTGGAATCTGCACGCATTCAATAAACAGGAGAAGACAAGGCAATATGGGCTCTTTTGTCAGATCAACAATAAGGCATATAAGAGCCACTTCAACAATTTAATTATGGTCTTCTCCTATCAACCCCCAAAGAAAAGAAAAGAAATAAAACTATTTACACGGGAAAGCTCCCAACAAGCAAAAGAAGAACAGGAAATATTTTTGGGTTTTCTTTTAATTACTACTACAAGCATGGAAGGTAAATTAATTAAAAGCTACAGCTAATTTTTTGGTTTTTCTTAAGGTTTATTAAACACACAAGAAGAAAGCATAAAAAGGAAAAATAAACTAGCATGGATGATACAATGAAAAAGTATGAGCACCGACATCTAGCAATGAGTGTGTGAGCATAAATGTAATGTCGGTGAGAAATATGTACTCCCCCAAGCTTAGGCTTTTGGCCTAAGTTGGTCTATGGCCACGGCTGGCCTGGCGGATATCCATAATAGTAGTTGGGGTCATACTGAGAAGAATAGGAGGAAGGCTCCGATTGCCACTGGCTGACAATCATCTCCGGATCCCACTGGTAATTAGACTGTCCAGAAGGATCAAATTGTGGTTCCGGCTCTGGCTCCTCGGCTGGTGCAGGGTTCTGGTAGGCGTGGATAGCCATCAACGGAACAAGGTACATGCCTACAGTCAAATCAAACAAAGAAGGAGCAGGCAAGGTAATAGTCTCAGGATGATGTTTATTAAAGAACAATTGATATTTAAGCTCTCCTTCCCTATTCTTAACAATAAAATCATGTGCCACCATACTTTTATAATCTAAATAAACACGAGGCAGCACCTTTTCTTCCTTCTCATAATGCCTAATAGGTATGTTAAAATGTGCAGCTAGGCGTGTAGTGTAGATGCCTCCAATGATGGGGCCCTTGGTACGGTTTAGACTTAACCGTTTAGCAATAATGCCGCCCATACTAAAAGAGTTATCACCGTATAAACCGTGGTGCAAAATAATAATATCAGGGATACTCAGGTTTCCATAGTTTCCGCGACCAATTAAGCAATGACTAGCAAATAATGCAAAATAACGTAAAACAGGAAAGTGAATGCCAGTGATTTGTGCATCGGAAACCTTCCTTGTTTCCCCTACAGTGATAGTTTCAATAAATCCCTCCACATCATCACAATGTGGTTCTTCTGTATTGCCCTCAAAAGGGACTAAACAAATCCGACAGAAATCATAAAGTGACATCTCCTTATGCTCATCATATAAATGAAACTCCACCGTAGGTGGTGAGTTCCAAGAATGAAAATGAAAGTTTTGCACAAAGGTATTTGTGAGCAAGAGATACTGATCGCATTGGTCGTGGAGGAAAGCGGTAAGGCCTGCAGTCTGAGCCAACTCATGAAAATCTTCATAAATCCCGGCTGCTCTTAAGAAATCCTCAGAAGGCCATTCACACGCCCGAACCTCTGTGGTGCGAGGCATATTATACTTAGGCTTCGGTGCCTTTTCCTTCGAGCTTTGGCTCGATGAGCCCCTCAAAAGTCTCCTCATCGTTTTCTAAAAAATTCTGAAATTTTTAGTAACTTTAAAATAAAAGTAAACCAAACTCAATAATATTGATAGCAACTACTCCTACAAGTGCCTAGGGCCTATATCATGCATCAAAACTACTTGGAACCATATAAATTTGACATTCAAGCTCAAGAACAGGGCCACCTAAGCAGGAAAAATTTGCAATGAATAAAGTACTAGAATAAAAACTAATTGGACCAATGGAGGAGTCACATACCAAGGAACAATCTCCTCAAGCAGTTTTGTGAGAGGTGCTTTGAGCAAGGAGATCAAAAATGGCAGCAAAACGAGCTTGGACTCGGGTTTGAGCTGGTTATTCGTGTTTGGGGGAGGAAGATGAAGTGTATGGGTGAAAGGATAAGTGGAGGAGGGCCACCGTGGGCCCATGAGGCAGGGGGCGCGCTCTCCACCCTCGTGGCAAGGTGGTTGGCCCCCTGGTGTGTTCTTTGTTCCATAAATCCTCAAATATTCTAGAAAAAAAATCATATTTAATTTTCAGGGCATTTGGAGAACTTTTATTTTCGAGGTATTTTTATATTGCACGGATAATCATATAACAGACAGAAAAATATTTATTTTATTTTATTTAATGTAAATAATAGAAAGTAAAAGTGGGGTACAGAAGGTTGTGCCTTCTAGTTTCATCCATCTCATGATCATCAAAAGGAATCCACTAACAAGGTTGATCAAGTCTTGTTAACAAACTCATTCCGAATAACATGGAACCGGAGAAATTTCGAATAACACTATGTTACCTCAACGGGGATATGCACATCCCCAATAATAAGAATATCATTATTTCTTCTTGGCAGTAGGAAGAGGAAATTCAAAACCTCCAAATATAATCGATGGAATTTTTCCAATAGAATTGATACTGTGAACTTGAGGTTGTTTCCTCGGAAAGTGTACCGTATGCTCATTACCATTAACATGAAAAGTGACTTCGCCTTTAGTGCAATCAATAACAGCCCCTGCAGTATTCAAAAAGGGTCTTCCAAGAATAATAGACATACTATCGTCCTTGGGAATATCAAGAATAACAAAGTTTGTTAAAATAGTAATGTTTGCAACTACAACAGGCACATCCTCACAAATAGCGACAGGTATAGCAGTTGATTTATCAGCCATTTGCAAATATATTTAAGTAGGTGTCAACTTATTCAAATCAAGTCTACAATATAAAGAGAGAGGCATAACACTAACACCGGCTCCAAGATCACATAAAGTAGTTTTAACATAGTTTCTTTTAATGGAGCATGGTATAGTGGGTACTCCTGGATCTCCAAGTTTCTTTGGTATTCCACCTTTAAAAGTATAATTAGCAAGCATGGTGGAAATTTCAGCTTTCGGTATCTTTCTTTTATTTGTAATAATATCTTTCATGTACTTAGCATAAGGATTAGTTTTGAGCATATCAGTTAATCGCATACACAAAAAGATAGGTCTAATCATTTCAGCAAAGCGCTCAAAATCCTCATCATCCTTTTTCTTGGATGGTTTGGGAGGAAAGGGCATGGGTTTCTGAACCCAAGGCGCTCTTTCTTTACCATGTTTTCTAGCAACAAAGTCTTTCTTATCATAACGTTGATTCTTTGATTGTGGGTTATCAAGATCAACAACAGGTTCAATTTATATGTCATTATCATTACTAGGTTGAGCATCATTATGAACATTATTATTAGCATTATCACTAGTTTCAGGTTCATTACCAGATTGTGTTTCAGCATCAGAAATAGAAATATCATTTGGATTGTCAGGTGTTTCAACAATAGGATCACTAGAAGCATGCAAAGTCTTATCATTTTTCTTTTTCTTCTTTTTAGAAGAACTAGGTGCATCTATATTATTTCTCTGAGAATCTTGCTCAATTCTCTTAGGATGGCCTTGAGGATACAAAGGTTCCTGAGTCATTCTACTAGTTCTAGTAGCCACTGTAACAGCATAATCATTATCTTTACTATTCAATTCATTGAGCAAATCATTTTGAGCTTTAAGTACTTGTTCTACTTGAGTGGTAACCATAGAAGCATGTTTACTAATAAGTTTAAGTTCACCTTTAACATTAGCCATATAATCACCCAAGTGTCCAAGCATATTTGAATTATATTTTAGTTGTCTACCAACATAAGCATTAAAATCTTCTTGCTTAGCCATAAATTTATCAAACTCATCTAAGCATGGGCTAGCAAATTTAGTAAATGTGATTACAGCTTTATCATATCTATAGAGAGAATTTACCTTTACTACCTGTCTTGGGTTATCAAGACCATGTGTTTCTACAATAGGTAAAGGATTAAGATTATATGTTTCTTCAACAGGCGGTAAATTAAGACCATGTATTTCTTTAATATGAGGTAGATTCTTAACATCTTCAGCTTTAATACCTTTTTCTTTCATAGATTTCTTTGCCTCTTGCATATCTTCAGGACTGAGAAATAGAATACCCCTCTTCTTCGGAGTTGGTTTAGGTATAGGCTCAGGAATTGGCTCTGAAGGTGTCTAATTATTTTCATTTGTCAACATCTTATTCAATAGAATTTTAGCTTCATCCGGTGTTCTTTCCCTGAAAACAGAACCAACACAACTATCCAGGTAATCTCTGGAAGCATCAGTTAGTCCATTATAAAAGATATCAAGTATTTCATTTTTCTTAAGAGGATGATCAGGAAAAGCATTAAGTAATTGGAGAAGCCTCCCCCAAGCTTGTGGGAGACTCTCTTCTTCAATTTGCACAAAATTATATATATCCCTTAATGCAGCTTGTTTCTTATGAGCAGGGAAATAGTTAGCAAAGAAGTAATAAATCATATCCTGTGGACTACGCACACAACTAGGATTAAGAGAATTAAACCATATCTTAGCATCACCCTTTAATGAGAACGGAAATATTTTAAGGATATAAAAGTAGCAATTGATCTCGTGAATAGGGTGGCTATATCATTCAGTTTAGTAAGATGTGCCACAACAGTTTCAGATTCATAACCATGAAAAGGATCAGATTCAACCAAAGTAATTATATCAGGATCAACAGAGAATTCATAATCCTTATCAGTAACAAAGATATCTGAAGTAGCAAAAGCAGGGTCAGGTTTCATTCTAGCATTTAGAGATTGCTTACTCCATTTAGCTAATAACTTTTTAAGTTCAGTTCTATTTCTGCAAGCTAAATTAGCTAAAGAAGCATCTTGATCAAAAACATAACCCTTAGGAATGGCAAGTGGTTCTTCATCATCACTTTCATCAGTATCATCAGATTCAATATTTCAATTTCTCTAGCCCTAGCAAGTTGTTCATCAAGAAACGCACTAAGTGGCATAGTAGTATCAGGCATAGAGGTAGTTTCATCATAAGTATCATGCATAGCAGAAGTGGCATCATCAATAACATGCGACATATCAGAACGAATAGTAGAAGTAGGTGTAAGTGTCGCAAGCTTACTCAAAACAGAAGGTGAATCAAGTGCAGAGCTAGATGGCAGTTCCTTACCTCCCCTCGTAGTTGAGGGATAGATCTTGGTTTTTGGATCTCTCAAATTCTTCATAATGATAAGAAGATATATATCCCAAGTGACTCAAAGAATAGAGCTATGCTCCCCGGCAACAGCGCCAGAAAATAGTCTTGATAACCCACAAGTATAGGGGATCGCAACAGTTTTCGAGGGTAGAGTATTCAACCCAAATTTATTGATTCGACACAAGGGGAGCCAAAGAATATTCTCAAGTATTAGCAGCTGAGTTTTCAATTCAACCACACCTAGAAACTTAATATCTACAGCAAAGTGTTTAGTAGCAAAGTAATATGATAGTAGTCATAATGGTGGCAAAAGGTAACAATAGTAAAAGTAATGTTTTTGGTATTTTGTAGTGATGATAGCAATAGCAACGGAAAAGTAAATAAGCGAAGGACAATATATGGAAAGCTCGTAGGCAATGGATTGGTGATAGAGAATTATGCCGAATGTGGTTCATCATGTAACAGTCATAACCTAGGGTGACATGGAACTAGCTCCAGTTCATTGATATATTGTAGGCATGTATTCCAAACATAGTCATACGTGCTTATGGAAAAGAACTTGCATGACATCTTTTGTCCTACCCTCCCGTGGCAGCGGGGTCCTTACGGAAACTAAGGGATATTAAGGCCTCCTTTTAATAGAGAACCGGAACAAAGCATTAACACATACTGAATACATGAACTCCTCAAACTACGGTCATCACCGGTAAGTATCCCGATTATTGTCACTTCGGGGTTAACGGGTCATAACACATAATAGGTGACTATAGACTTGCAAGATAGGATCAAGAACACTCATATATTGATGAAAACATAATAGGTTCAGATCTGAAATCATGGCACCCGGGCCCTAGTGACAAGCATTAAGCATAGCAAAGTCATAGCAACATCAATGTCAGAACATAGTGGACACTAGGGATCAAACCCTAACAAAACTAACTCGATTACATGATAGATCCCATCCAACCCATCACCGTCCAGCAGGCCTACGAAGGAATTACTCACGCACGGCGGTGAGCATCATGAAATTGGTGATGGAGGATGGTTGATGATGACGATGGCGACGGATTCCCCTCTCCGGAGCCCCGAACGGACTCCAGATCAGACCTCCCGAGAGGTTTTAGGGCTTGGCGGTGGCTCCGTATCGTAAAACGCGATGATTTCTTCTCTCTGATTTTTTTTCTCATCGAAACTCAATATATGGAGGTGGAGTTGGAGTCGGAGAGGCAACAGGGGGCCCACGAGGTAGGGGGGCGCGCCCTAGGGGGGCAGGCGCGCCCCCACCATCGTGGCAAGGTGGTGGCCCCCCTGGCCTTCATCTTTGGCAGGTATTTTTCTTATTTTCTGAAAAGTGTCTCCGTGAAGTTTCAGGTCATTCCGAGAACGTTTGCTCCTGCACATAAATAACTCCATGGTAATTATGCTGAAAACAGCGTCAGTCCGGGTTAGTTCCATTCAAATCATGAAAGTTAGAGTCCAAAATAAGGGCAAAAGTGTTTGGAAAAGTAGATACGTTGGAGACGTATCAATGACCCGCTTTTGCTAGTTAGCCCGTAGCAATAACGGCACTAGCGATCCTGGTACTTCTGAAACCAGAAACGGCAACGACAGGCCCCGATGCAACAAACACAAGCGTCGAAGTAACAATCATAGTACCGAAGACACATTGGTTAATGCCGGATTCAGTGGCTCCAAATTCGGTCAATGGAAGAAGCCATTTAAAACAAATAAAGACGGATCATCTAGTCTGGACCGAATACTCGATCGACCTTGCCAAATTGACGGCACCCCCGACAAGCCTGCCAACCATACCAACAGAAGCTGTTGGGTCTTTAAACAAGTCAGTAAGCTAAACACCGGACATAAGGAGAAGGGGTCACCCAGTGAGGATGAGGACGATGAGCCTCACCCACCGAACACCGGGGACAGAAGAAATTTCTCCCCGAGGTCAAAACGGCGAATATGATATACGCTACTCACATCCCCAAGTAGGAGCGCAAGCGCGCTCTAAGGGATATCTATGCGATAGAGCCAGTCGCCCCAAAATTCAGTACATGGTCAGCCTGTCCGATCACTTTTGATCAGAGAGCATCTGACTAGTATCCGTCACGGAGGCTTGGCCACGTTGGTACTTGACCCAATTATCGATGAATTCCACCTTACGCGGGTCCTCATGGACGGCGGCAACAGCCTTAACCTGCTCTATTAGGACACGGTCCGCAAAATGGGCATTGATTCATCAAGAACTAAACCCACCAAAACTACCTTTAAAGGAGTAATACCTGGTGTCGGTGTCAAAACCGGCGGATCTCGGGTAGGGGGTCCCGAACTGTGCGTCTAGGCCGGATGGTAACAGGAGGCAGGGGACATGATGTTTTACCCAGGTTCAGGCCCTCTTGATGGAGGTAAAACCCTACGTCCTGCTTGATTAATATTGATGATATGGGTAGTACAAGAGTAGATCTACCACGAGATCGGAGAGGCTAAAGCCTAGAAGCTAGCCTATGGTATGATTGTATGTTGTGGTTGTTGTCCTACGGACTAAAACCCTTCGGTTTATATAGACACCGGAGAGGGTTAGGGTTACACAAGGTCGGTTACAAAGGAGGCGATATCCATATCCGTATTGCCTAGCTTGCCTTCCACGGCAAGTAGAGTCCCATCCGGACACGAGACGAAGTCTTCAATCTTGTATCTTCATAGTCTAACTGAAAGTGCTAGTGATCGACTAGAGGGCGGGGGGGTGAATAGGAGAATTTTATGAAAGTCTTCAAAACATGGAAGTTTCGAAGACAAACTATAGAAATAAACCTATTACCATGCAGCGGAAGGTAGACTACACTAGGCAAACCATAGTCAAGTATTCAATGGAGTGAAATCACAATGACTAATAGCAGCTAGGCAGTAAAGATCAGGTAGGAAGATATTGTGAAGCCAATCAGAACAAGTAGTCACGCAGTGAAGACAAAAGATAAAGCAATCATACAATGACTTCACAAGGACCAACAGTAAGTAAAGGGAAGGGAAGGATGAAACCAGTGACTCATTGAAGACAATGATTTGTTGGACCAGTTCCAGTTGCTGTGACAACTGTACGTCTGGTTAGGGAGGCTGAGATTCAACTCAGAAGACCTCGTCTTCACCTTATTCCCCTTGAGCTAAGGACACCCAGTCCTCGCCCAATCACTCTGGTAAGTCTTCAAGCTAGACTTCCAAACCTTCACATACTTCGTTCACCGACGATCCACAATGACTCTTGGATGCTTAGAACGCGACGCCTAACCGGCTGGAGGATTCATAGTCCTCAAGTGTAATAAGTCTTCAGATCACACAGACAGGAAGACTTAAGTGATGCCTAACACTCTTTGGCTCTGGGTGTTTAGGGCTTTATCCTCGCAAGGAATTCTCTCTCAACGGCTTCGAGGTGGGTTGCTCTCAAATGACAAAAGCCGTGTACTAACTCTGAGCAGCCAACCGTTTATGGTTGTAGGGGTTGGGCTATTTATAGCCACTAGGCAACCCGACCTGATTTGTCCAAAATGACCCTTGGTCACTAACGAACTGACATGTGTTCCAATGGTCAGATTTCAAACACACACGGCAACTTTACTTGGGCTACAAGCAAAGCTGACTTATCCAACTCTGGACAAGATTTGCTCTCATAGTCTTCACTCGAAGACATAGGATTTTGGTTAAGCATCACTTCAGTCATTCTGACTGGTTCACTTGGACCCCACTTAACAGTACGGTGGTTCCTATGACTCAACAAAGTAGAAAAAGAACGACGAAAGAACTAAGTCTTCGCGCTCCATAGTCTTCATGCGATGTCTTCTCTTGTCATAGTCTTCAATGTGAATGTATTCACATACCACCTTTGACTTCAATGTCTTCTTACATTTTCAGGGGTCATCTCTGGTAGGAAAACCGAATAAATGAGGGACTTCTACCTGTTTTATCCTGCAATTCTCACAAACACATTAGTCCCTCAACTAGGTTTGTCGTCAATACTCCAAAACCAACTAGGGTTGGCACTAGATGCACTTACAACCTCCCCATTTTTGGTGATTGATGACAAACTAGTTGAAGTTTTCAACGGGGAATAAAATATGTGAAATTGTAAAGGATAGGTTATTGTCTTCATAAGTGGCAAAGGCTCCCCCTGAAGATGTGCATATAAGTAATTTGCTTTTGGTATGCAAATGCACATGGCAGGTTGTACTTGTGGAGATCCTCTTCAACTTATGATGACAATTCATCATGCATGAAAAGTATGTGAAGATAATGACATGCATAATGAAAAATGAACGTATGCAAAATGATCTAAGTGCGGAATTTATCGTCACACATGCGGAATTTATCATCGCATCACAGAAAAGCAAATAAGTATCAGACAACCATCGAGTTTGAGTGTTACAACTCAAGGAACCAAATGTATCAAAACACGAGAGTTGTAAACACTAGGCAAAATATAAAACCACCGCCCATATGGACCCGCTTGAAGACAATCAAACTCATATGCTTCTCCCCCTTTTGTTAGTAAGGACCAAAAAGGTTTGAAGACATAGAGCACCTACTCGTTCCCATGAGGAGTTGGTGAAGCAGCAGGGTCGTCGGAGTTGGTTGGCGGTGCAGACGAACTCGATGCAGTGGTGATTCGCGCCGAAGGTGGTGAAGTAGCATCGTCTTCATCATCGATGACACGTGCATTCACTGTTGCATCAGAGGAGGAGAACTCAGAGTCTTCAAGAGATGGAGTACGCCGCAGCAAGGTCCTTCTTGGAGGTGTTGAGTCAAACTTGAAGCGTTCAGAGAAACCATCCTCTTGAAGATCATCTTCCGAACACATAAGCGTCAGCCCTTTCCATGTACGCTGACAAGTTTCATGGGCGACAAAGGCATTCGTGGTGGCAAGGTTGCGAATCCTGTTTACGTCCACCAAGAGGCTTTGCATTTGGCGCTTCAGCCAGTCATGATGCTTATCCTGTTTCTGATGAAGGGCAACCAGAAGCTCTCGGTCATTGAGAACACGGGATCGCTTCTTGGGCCGTTGTGCAATGGCGCTTTCAGTGGCTTCAATGAGGGCACGATGAGGTGCACAAGTAGTACCAACCAGAGAATAAACACGAGTGACTGCTGGGTCGCCTTCAATGTGTTGAGAGAAACTTTGCTTATCAGCATTCTGAAGACTCAGGGGCTCCTTGGCAGGCTCTGGATAGATGGCTTCAACTGATATGTCGACGTCAGGCAGAAAAATCCGATGATTGCGAGCAGAGGGCTGATAGGTGACAGCTGAGTGTAGTTTGATCAGACGCATAATCCATGGGGCGTAAAACTTCAAGCCAAAGAGATCAGATCCGGATGCAACAAGTTGGCGGATGAAGAAGTCTTGTGCATTGAAGCTTTTGCCGTGAAGAATATGGAAGACCAAAGTCTTCATTGCACCTTCTAGCTTTGCATGTGGAGAATGTCCTCTGATGGGGCAGAGAGTTTGCCTTATGATGTGATAGATAGTGCGTGGCAGATACTCAAGGTCTTCAACAAAGAACTCCTTAGGATATTCAGCATCTGGAGGCAAAGGCTTCATCATGCTAAGCATCTGACTCATGTTGGGTTCAGGCTTGTGAAAAATGCTTTCCATAGTAGCACTGTGAAGTTGACAACCAGGTTCATAAAGATCTCCTGGAGTGGGCAGGCCAGTGAGCTCAACGATATCGAAGGCTTTGGCTTCGTGATGAACATTGCCTGTCATCCACTCAAGGACCCAAGTCTTCGGATCCCTGTTGTAGCCACGAATACGACGAGTGGCATAGAATTGGAGCAGCAATTCTTCGTTCCAGTGCTCCTTGTCAGTGACGAACTGCAACAAACCAGATTCTCTGAAGCAATCCAGCGCTTCTTCCAAACAGGGCAGACCAGTTATGGCTTCAGTGTCAAGACGCATATGGGGAAAAATGCGACCTTGATTGTACAAGATGCATAAGTAATAACTGCGCTGCTGATAGCTCCAGAACCGATCAGAAGATATTCTTGCCTTTGAGTAGGGGTTCTTGGTGCTATTGAAGAAGGTGTTGTGCGCTTTGAAGCCATTGACATTGAACGATCCGGGTGCAGATGCAGTGCCTGGAAACCTAGGCAGCCTTGGCATTTGCTTCTGAAACTGAGGCTTGCACTCGACGTGATAGTCAAATTGGGGACCAGCAGCAGGTGGAGGAACAAGAGGAGGCCATTTGACAGTGATGAGCTGACCATAGTTGTATGCTTACTCAATAGTATGTGGCCTTGGTGGCGGAACAGGAGCAGTGGCATCAACAGAGGCGTCAGGCTGCACATCTGTTGCAGGTGCATCATTGGCTTCATTGGCCTCTAGCACAGTTTTAGGTGCAGGCTCCACAGTGTCTTCAGCCATGACCACATCATTGGCTTCAGTGGTGTTAGTGGTGGCAGCCTCAGGATTCTCAACCTCCACTTGAGGGGCAGGAGGGTCGGTCACGTTCTCCTCGAGAACAACATCTTGGTGAGACGGGGGTGTAGCAACTCTTGAAACTCTTGGGGCTTCTTCTTCATCTTCTTCTTCATCGGCTGATGCAGACGGAACATCTTCAGCCATTTTGGCTTCGGATTTAGACATGTGCATTGTGGGAGTGACTTGGGGCCTTGGTCCTTTGCGAAGCCTACATAATGTGGGCGACGCTTGTGGAGATGGAGTGTGCTGGGCCACAAAGTCATCATCATCTTGCACTGTTGGGGTAGTTTGCGGTTGGGGAGAGCTTGGAGTGTCCTGTCTCTGTGGGTGATCAGCCCACGATGCATCCTGAGCAGTTGGCGTCAGAGGACGACCAATGCTGATGAGTTCGCTATGAGTGAGCATAGGCGATGATACCAGTTGGTGCTCGATCTGAGGAAGGACTTCATCATCTTCAACATTGTCATGGTGACCAATGTCTTCAGCAGCGGTGGGGTCAACTGCTGGAATGTCTTCAGCTTCAGGAGCCTCTGTGGAAGCAGGCTCATGAACTATCATCTGTCGTTCTTGATGCGAAGATTTAGGATGAGCAACCGAGATGGGCTCGACAACAAGGGGCTCTATGGGAGCAGCCCGATCTTTCTTGGTTTTGCGCTTCTTCTTGGAGGGAGTGACATCAGAAGCTTCAGGATGTTTCCTCTTTCTGGCTTCAGCCTCGACAGCCCTTGTCTTCTTTAATTCTGAAGCCATTGTGGGGACCTTAGGCTTCGAGCCTGTCATACTGGCTGGGAAGACAATGGGATGTGCTTCCTACCTTGTTGCTTCGGGTTCGGCCACAACTGGCTTCTTCTTCTTCGTTGCAGCCATCCTGGGATCGATGCCAGGACTCCCAAGAGCCTTGCGCTTTTCAGCTTCATTGTAGGCTTGCACGCACTTGTCAGCCAGACTCTTCATGTGCTCACGAGAACCTTTAGCTTCTTCTCGTTTCTTGAGAAAGGCTTCCTTGAGCTCGTGCATCATAGTCTTGAAGTTCTTGACATCTCACACAT
Organism: Triticum aestivum; assembly: GCF_018294505.1. NCBI lineage: Eukaryota > Viridiplantae > Streptophyta > Magnoliopsida > Poales > Poaceae > Triticum > Triticum aestivum. Next base: position 418,978,771 of record NC_057797.1, on the reverse strand, counting down.
TGAGCTTTGCCATGTGCTGCTTGAACTGAGCTTTCTCATAGTCGATCTTTTGCTTCAGTTCAACGATGCGCTGAGCTAGAGCTAGCTCAGAAGCAATGGCGCCAGTGAAAGCGACGTTGAGACCAATTGGAAGTTGTAGATCATCAAAGCTGAGATTGGGGGTTTCAAACCACTCATCAATGAAGTTGTGGATGATTGCCACGTCAAAGAGAGGCAAATTATTGAAGATTTCTGCTTCTTCCTTGCTCTTAATCAGTTGCTCAAGAGCGTCATCTGCAAGATCTTCATCGCTGGACAGATCAATGGCGTCATTGCGCAGAATAGCAGCAGCAGTCAGTGCCTGATCAGTATTCTTTCTCATCTCAGTCTTCTTGGAGATACGTGATAGATCTTCAGACTGCACACTGTCTTCAGGAGGTGTAGTAGCCAGTGGCTTCGCCCGTAAGATTTTTGGTGCTAAGGCAGACTTTGAAGCTTTAGGCTTCTTCAGTTTCTCTGGCTTCGGCGGTGCATGCGCTTCATCAGATTCAGCGTCATCTGCAGGCTCATCCACGGCTATCCCTTGAACCATGATATGAGTGATGAGACCTTCCAGGTTGTAGAAGGGCCCAACAAGATTGGGTTCAGCTTCGCATGTGCCATCAGCACGAGGAGCAGAGGGGCCTGGATTGAAGTCTAAGCCTCGTGACTTCTTGTTCTCTTTGGCTGAGTTCCTGGCAAACTGAAGGTTGCGCTTGAAGAGATTATCATCGTGGCACCACAGTAATGAAGATGGGTCTGCATCCGCAGGCTGCTGTCCACGGACCATGCAAGGATAGAAGCCTTGTTCAATGGCTTTAGCTCTAGACTTGGGTTGAAGATTTTTGTATAGAATGTCTCCCCATGGTCGTTTGATGGCATTCTTCTCAGCATACTCCTGGGTCACGAACCTGTACTTGAACCACTGTTCTACCCAATATCTTCGAATCCATTGGATTCGAGTTTTTCGCTGATTGTAGTCCACCTCTGGATCTGTCTTGTACAGCTCATAGAGGTTAGGAGGCAAATCTCTTGAGGTGTTGCCACGACGCTGTCTGCCACCCTTTCTTGTAGGTTTCTCTAGTGCCATGAAGCTTAAACTGAAGGGCTTCAACACGTTTAAAGGCTTCAAAGGCTTTCGCTTTCTGGTCAAACAGGAACTGGCTTCGGGAGAGTAAATGTGATGCTGTAAGAATTCTGCAAACGAATGCAGACTATGAGAACCAAGGGATTCTCCCATGGACATGTACCTGTGACAACATTAAGGTGCGAGGGAAGGGTAAGAGGTCATATGCATTCTCAGAAGATTTTGAAGATAAATCAGTTTAGAAGACATTGACCTCATAGTGCGAAGACATTCACTCATAGATAGAGGGTTGGTTCCAGATTTCTAGGAATCCACGAATAAGTACAAGTGAGGAATCTAACTACTTTGTGAAGCATAAGTGAACATACTAGGCATATTATGAGATGCAGTATGAAATAGATCCAACTTGTGTGAACAGAAACTACTTGTGGTAGAAAGAGATGAATCTATAGGATCAAAGGGCCCGTAAAAAGGAAGTTTTATTTACCACACGAAGAACTGCTAGACGGAGTGGGAGAGGAGGCCGAGCAGTTCGATCGTCCGTGCCCTAACTTGGCGACGGAGGACACCTACGGCGACGGCGGAGAAGACGATGTCCACGGCCGGCGTGAAAAAGGCGTCGATGAGGTCGCGGCAGCTAAGCGCTTAGTCGCCGGCATCGTCGAGGGCTAGCGGTGGCGCTAGGGTTTGTGCGAGAGTGGAAGAAAGGATAATGACTGCGGTGAGGCGTCTATTTATAGAGACATGGACGGCACAGTGTTATTACACAGGTGCCCCTGGCGATTCACATATGAAGGACACGTGGCCATCATGCAACATATCGGAGGTTGTTCCACATTCCCACGCACGCCTGGATTGTCGGGTGGTCGTTCCCACTTCTCCGGGTTTCAGGTGAAGGAATTAGCATTAAAAACGGACTTAATGTTTGTCTCTGTATCCTCTGCTGACTAGGACGCAGAGAGGACATTCGACAGTTTCAATAGAATGCATATGATTTGGACAGATAGAGTTTGAGATAGAAAGCATAGAGAGATTAGGGTCCGATCACATTCACTTAGTTCAAAAGATTCAACAAGGAAGACGTAGCTATAAGTGAATGCTGTAGAGGACAGAACACTAGTATGTATATATCAGAGGACAATCAAGTCAACATAGTGAAGATAATCATGAAGACAAGTTGAAAATGAAGACAAACAAAACGTGAAGACATAGTACATGTAAGGCGATGGGTAAAACACTTCAAACAAAAGAATTTGGTGGTGGCGTTACCCACCGTATAGGAAGTATTAGACCCATACACGGCGCACAATTATTGTGGCGCTCCGAAGTCAAATTCCACGTTAACGTATTCACACTCAGAGTGTAAGTCTTCATTGATTGAAGATATACTTTACTTCGTGTGTTGCACATCTAAGTCATCAACATGCATAAGTGTTAGGATGTGTGCCTGATCACAGGACATTTGAGGATTCCAAGATATTTAGCTCACACCATAACTTGCAAAACCTCTTCTCATCCAAGGGCTTGGTGAAGATATCTGACAATTGCTCTTCAGTGTTGACGTGTATGATATCAATATCTTCCTTCACAACATGATCTCTGAGAAAATGATGACGAATTTCAATGTGCTTTGTCTTCGAGTGCTGAACTGGGTTGTTGGCAATCTTAATGGCGCTTTCGTTGTCGCAGTAGAGTGGTACTTGCTTCAGGTGAATGCCATAGTCTTTGAGTGTTTGCTTCATCCATAGAAGCTGAGCGCAGCAAGATCCAGCAGCAATGTATTCAGATTCAGCAGTGGAGAGAGATACACAGTTCTGCTTCTTTGAAGACCAGCATACAAGTGATCGTCCCAGAAAATGACATGTGCATGATGTAGACTTGCGATCCACCTTGTCACCAGCATAATCAACATCCGAGAATCCAACTAGATCAAACTCTGAGCCCTTTGGATACCATAATCCTAGTGTTGGGGTGTGAGCCAAATATCTGAGAATTCGCTTCACAGCTAAATGATGCGATTCCTTTGGTGCCGCTTGGAACCGGGCACACATGCAAACACTAAGCATGATATCTGGCCAAGATGCACATAAATAAAGCAAGGAACCAATCATGGAGCGGTATACCTTTTGATCGAACTCTTTACCATTGTCGTCGGGACCCAGATGATGTTTGGCTGGCATTGGCGTCGTGTAGCCTTTGCAATCTTGCATTCCAAATTTCTTTAGGCAATCTTTGAGGTATTTCTCTTGAGATATAAAGATGCCGTTGCGTTGCTGACGTATTTGAAGACTGTCGGGGATATACCCCGTGGCATAAACCGGCCGGAAGTATAACCCGGCCGGACTGGATGACTCACTGGTAACCCGCCCGGTCTTGGCGGTTCATTAGTAACCCGGCGGGCGAGTCAGATGGATGACGAGGCCCATGGCCCAGAAGGCCGGTTCACGTTTAATGGTGGGCCGGTTTAAGAGGAAAGGCATGAGGAACGTTTATCTTACAAGGAGTTAAGACCTGGACTTGTATCCGGTTTGTATTAGAGATAGACTAGTCCTAATCCTAATAGGACTCTACATGTAACCCGCCCCTCCAACATATATAAGGAGGGGCAGGGCTCCCCCAAAGGGACAAGATTCACAAGTTCCACGAGTTGGACAAGTTAGGTTTAGACAACAACTCTCGAGATAGAGCAATCTTGTAACCATGGTCATCATCATCAATATCAATGAAGCAGGATGTAGGCTTTTACCTCCACCGTGAGGGGCCGAACCTGGGTAAAAACATCGCGTCTCTCATCCTGCTCAACCCCTCTCAAGCTACCACATAGATGCGTTGGACTCGCGACTAAGTCCTGACACTAAGGACATCTGCCGTGACAATTTCACGACAGTTGGCGCCCACCGTGGGGCCTGCGCACGATGGTGTTGAGTTCTTGAAGGGATCTCTCCTAAGGATCGAGGAGCTCGTGATTCCGTCAGATAAGGAAAAGATGGCAAGTAAATTGTTTTTTGATTAGGAACATGATCAAATTTGAAGCCAGCGCACACGACCAGATGATCTATTGAGGCCGGATTAATTTCCGCTGCCGCTGCAAGTCCTAGGGATCGGGAAGGTTGCAATTTTCCGGATGAGAAAGGAGCCGGTACAATAAATCACGTCATCCACGAGCAGTACAAACCAGATCAAGAAAAGTCAGGGTTGCATGTTCAACATCTGCCATGTGCGCCGTGATAATCTGCCGAGTCCGGTTTACAGAAAAAAGGAGATGCGCCGCGAGTCACCCGAGACTACAGCTTAATCCGCCGAGTTCCACTGTCGGCTGCTGGCCTCGCCCTCTGCTGCTATGGTACTGGCCGTTCTTCACCGGTTCATCACGGCTAGACTTCTATTCCACCAACCCGCCGCCGCAGTTACGGCCTCCGCAGTGCCCTTGCTGTTGTTGCCGGTTGTGCACGAGCCGCCTCCGACTGTGCTGCGCCTGCTGTCGAAGCCTCTGCTTCACTCCTTCAAATCGCCTCCATGGTCACTTATGCCACGCCGACCTGCCGCTGCTGTAGGCGTACCTCGAGACAGTTTTCGTGTCGCCTGACTCACCTTGGGCCGCCAAGTCAACTCCAACCCGGAAACAGACAGAACTCCACCGGATTCGCTTTCACCGGGCCGACCCGGATTCACCTGCAACGAGTCGCCGCCGTGCCTCCGTACCAGATCACTGGACCAGCTGCCGCTTTAAGTTGTTGCCTGGCCGGTTTCGCCGGTGCACCAAACTACCCCGGGCCTCGATTCAGACGCCCCTGTCGCGGCCTCACACTGAGCCGCCGCCTCTGTCAGCGCGAACTCGTGCCATAACCCGCCCCGAGCCGTCCGCACTTGTCATTCGGCCATCATGGGCCACGGCCTCGCTCCTCCGAATCACCGCCGAGTGCTATGACCCGCCTTTAAGCCATTCCAAACTGGGCCTGCCTTGCCTCGTGGCCGGTTTGCTCCTACGCCGAGGTTCGCCACGCCACCCCGGTCGAGCCGCCATGGCCTCTCCTACAAACTGCCACCGTGGGTTGCCTCCGCCTGGAGCGAGTCTGCCACCGCTTCGCCGGGCCGGCTCCATGGATACTGGTCTCTTCTGAGTCGCTGATTCCAAGAACCTACCATCAGCCCACGCCATCGCTTCCGCAACCCCGCGGTTGGGCCGCCCTTGTTGATCCGCTTGGTCGCCTCAGGTCGCTTTAAGCAGTCTTCCGCTTGTGGTGACTCTGGTGTTTTGAACCGCCGTATCTCGAGCCGCCTGCACCCCCCGCATACGTCCTGAGTCACTGGGGACCTCCTCACCTGCAGCTGCACTAAACCGGCGTGGCTGAACTACTCGTCTCCGTATTCACCTTCGCTGCTGTGGACTGCAACTCCACGTCAAAATCGCCGTCGCCACCTTGCCAAGTCGCTGCCGCCCCTCTCGCAAACCGGCCGGGGATCAGAGGCCCCAAGCTGCCTAAGCCCTCGCCGAGCCGCCTGTTTAAAATGGCTGTCAACATATGGCCGCGTTAAGTCGCCATCGCTCTTTGCCGAGTCGCCGCCTCATCTTCAGTATGCACGGCGACGGTCTTGACCCGGCCTCGCTTCACGGTGCTTCCAAGTCACCCCCGCCTGGGTCATGTTGCCCCTGCCTCACCGGTTCAGGAGGAAAATGTCCGGTTTGACCATCAGATTGTGGCGAAAAAAACCATTGCTCGCTTCAAGTATGGAGGAGGAGCTATGTAACACCCCGGATATGACTTTCCCAATTTGTACTCCAACTCTTGCCGTTTCCGCCGTTAAGTTATTTTTTATTTTCTCGAGTTCAGTTTTTTGTCTCCGTGTGTTGTTGTCTTTGTCATGCATCTCATATCATGTCATAATGTGCATTGCATTTGCATACGTGTTCATCTCATGCATTCGAGCTTTTTCCCCGTTGTTCGTTTTGCATTCCGGCGCTCCGTTCTCCTCCGGTGGTCATTTCTAGCTTTCTTTCGTGTGTGGGGATTAAACATTTCCGGATTGGACCGAGACTTGCCAAGTGGCCTTGGTTTACTACTGGTAGACCGCATGTCAAGTTTCGTACCATTTGGACTCCGTTTGATACTCCAACGGTTAACCGAGGGACCGAAAAGGCCTCGTGTGTGTTGGAGCCCAACACCCCTCCAATTTGGCCCAAAACCCACCTAAACCCTCTCCATCATCTAGAGCATTCGATCACGATCGCGTCGCCAAAAACCGCACCTCATTTGGACTCTCGTAGCTCCCTCTATGCCTATATAAAGGACCCCTTCTAAAAAATCCCGGATCCCCTCCATCCCTAACCTCAGTTCCATTCCTACCCGCCGCCACCGGACAAAGACGCCACCGACGGTCGTGTCCGCCTGCCGTGTCCGCTGCCACATGTCATCACCGGGTTCCTGAGGCGCCGCGCCCACATCCCCTCGCTCCGGCCCGCCGGGCCCAGGCAGGGCCCTCCCGGCCCGGGTCGCCGCCGCCCCGCGCCGCCTGAGGCTCCGGCGCCACCGCCCGCGCCTCTCGCCTCCTCCGCCCGGCGCCACCGCGCCCCTCGCTGGCGGCTGCCGCTCCGCCACGCCGGCACCACCTCGCCGCGCCCTTCTTCCGCCGCTCCGTCGCGCCGGCCGACCACCGCCGCCACTGCTCTGACGAGCTCCGGCGCTCGTCTCCACCGCCACGGCCTCGTCCACGAGCTCCTCCGGCGAGCTTCTTCTCCGGCCGTGAACAGTAACTCTGGCGGGCTGCTCCGAAATCCGTGCCAGATCCAGATCTGAAAATATCTCGGTTGACTTTTGCCCCGAAACCCTAGTTCATGTGCCCATCTTCATCATGCTATTACTTTGCATCCGTAACTCCATTTTTGGCATATAGCATATCAAAATGTTCATCTCAGAGAGTACATAATTTCATTCCATTGCATCATTTTCATTTGAGTTCATCTTGATGCCCGAAATGCTGTTAGAAGAGGGCTACTTGAGATAATTGTTAGATCTGCTACTCCATTTAGATATTTGTCATTTTTGCCATGATTATTGTGTGCATGATATGCCCATGAGCTCTACATATGTTTTGTTAAGGGTTTTGTCATCTTTCCAAAGGTGCAACCCATGTATTTTTTGTGATGTGTGTGGTGACTAGCACAAGCTTGCAAAGTGAGGCAATTGGTAATTCTGATTTCAGGGACTTAGCAATTCCACTAAGTCCTTGAGCTGTTTATTTCATATGGCCTTATGTTCTTGTTGTTTTCTAATGATCCGTGCCTCTTTTGAGGATGATCAGTAAGGATGTTTTGTTAATCTTGTAGTGCTCTATCCATCCATGCCTTTGTTTTCAATTATGGAGCGCCGTAGCTTGAGTCAATCGAGCTCTACTTTTGCTACTTCGTGAATCTGGGCAGATTGTCTACTTGTTAGCGATTTTGCCGATGATGTTGTAGTTGATCCGTGCATGCTATGCTATTTTTCTTGCCATGTCTAGCTTCCATTTTATGTATTCTTGATGGGTGTATGCTTAGCTTGCCATGACTTGATCCATAGTGAGTGCATCAAGCTCGTAAACATGCCTACTTGATATCTGTTTTCAGCATGCTCCAGTTTTCACTAAGTCTGAGAACTGATTATGTTTTTGCCATGTTCACATGCTTGCAGTTGTATTTTCTGATCCCTTTTGGCTCAAGGTCACTAAGGGACTTTTGTTAAGCTCTTTGAGTAGCTCCATGACATGCTTTACTTTGCCATGTTCAGGTCCTGTAGCATATAGTTTTGTTGCCCCGAAGAGTGCTACCTGATCTGAAATTCCAGACAAGTGTTAATTTCACTAAGTCTGAGATCTGTTTGCCATATGCATTTTTGCCATGCTTGTTTGAACCTGGTAATAGATGATTTGGTCGTTGCTCAGTGCCAGACTTTTGTTAAGCATCATGAATGCATTCCTGCCATGTATTTTGTTGCCATGTTTGGGTGCTGTAGCTTGTTCATCTCATTTCATTTAGATGGCTACTTGCTATAAATCGCAAACCGGTGTCATATTTGATTTGCTTGCCATTTCCAAACCGTAACTCCGATTCCGGTGTTCTTTATATCGTTTTCAAGCGATTTCATCTCATATTTCCAGTGGAACGCTTGGATTTCCAAGTTGATTCTAGGTTCATGCATCTCTTGTCAAATCTTGCATATGCATCCCGCATCGCATCCCGCATAGCATATCATCTTTGCTTCATATTGTTTGAGCTTTGCACGTGGTTGATTGTTCCCTTGTTGCTTGTTTGTCTTGTTTGGGTAGAGCCAGCAGACGAGTTCGCTAATGAGGAGCCCGTTGAGTTTGCTTTCAAGGATCCAGTCAACTCTGACAACTTTGCAGGTAAGATGAGCATACCCTCGAAATCACTACTATCTTTGCTATGCTAGATTGCTCGCTCTTTTGCTATGCCATTTCTACGATGCCTACCACTTTCTTTTAAGCCTCCCAAATTGCCATGTCAAACCTCTAACCCACCATGTCCTAGCAAACCATTGATTGGCTATGTTACCGCTTCGCTCCGCCCCTCTTATAGCGTTGCTAGTTGCAGGTGAAGATTGGAGGCCGTTCCTTGTTGGAACATTTATTTACTTGTTGGGATACCATTATATTATCTTGTTATCTTAATGCATTTATACACTTGGTAAAGGGTGGAAGGATCGGCCTCTCGCCTAGTGTTTTGTTCCACTCTTGCCGCCCTAGTTTCCGTCATATCGGTGTTATGTTCCCGGATTTTGCGTTCCTTACGCGGTTGGGTTATAATGGGAACCCCTTGATAGTTTGCCTTGATTAAAGCTTTTCCAGTAATGCCCAACCTTGGTTTTACCATTTTACACCTAGCCTCTTTTTCCCTTGGGTTTCCGGAGCCCGAGGGTCATCTTATTTTAAACCCCCCCCGGGCCAGTACTCCTCTGAGTGTTGGTCCACCTGTCAGCTGTCGGTGGCCACCAGGGGCAACTCTGGGCTGGCCTACCCGTACCTAGGACAATTTGAGTGTGCCCTGAGAAAGAGATATGTGCAGCTCCTATCGGGATTTGTCGGCACATTCGGGCGGTGTTGCTGGATTAGTTTTAACCTGTCGAAGTGTCTTGAAGAACTGAGGTACCGAGTCTGATCGGAACGTCTCGGGAGGAGGTCTATTCCTTCGTTGACCGTGAGAGCTTGTCATGGGCTAAGTTGGGACTCCCCTGCAGGGATTTGAACTTTCGAAAGCCGTGCCCGCGGTTATGGGCAGATGGGAATTTGTTAATGTCCAGTTGTAGATAACTTGAACCTTAACTTAATTAAAATGAATCTACTGGGTGTGTTACCGTGATGGCCTCTTCTCGGTGGAGTCCGGGAAGTGGACACGGTGTTGGATTATTGTGTGCGCAGGTTGCTCTCTAGTTTCTCACTCACGCTTTGCCTCCTCTTCTCGCTCTTTTTGCGAACAGGATAGCTACCATATCTGCTAGTTGCTTGCTGCAGCTCCACATATATTTTTACCTTGCCTAACCTATAAGCGTAAATAGTCTTGATCGCGAGGGTGAGAGATTGCTGAGTCCCTGTGGCTCACAGATTACTATTACACCAGATGCAAGGCCTGATGATTCCGCTCCAGGTGGCGCGCTCGAGCTCAAGTGGGAGTTCGACGAGGACTCTCAACGTTACTATGTTTCTTTTCCTGATGATCAGTAGTGGTGCCCAGTTGGGGGTGATCGGGACCGTGTCGCATGTTGGGTTATCTTTTATTTTGGCGCCGTAGTCGGGCCATGAGTGTTTGGATGATGTGATGTTATTTATGTACCTTGATTGACGTGGCGAGTGTAATCCAACTATGTTATCTCCCCTTTTATTAATTATATTACTTGGGATGTTTGTGATGATTGCCTAACTTGCAACATATGCCTTCAATGCGATTATGCCTCTAAGTCGTGCCTCGACACGTGGGAGATATAGTCGCATCGAGGGTGTTACAAGCTATTATGAGGGTGTTGCTCCTCATACATTGCATTTGCGTTCAACCGACAAAAAAATACCAGGTGCTATCGTTTCTATGTTTTTATCAGTACATGTTAATTCATCCGACAACAATTACTCTGGCCTGTAATATTTTTACGCAGGGCAACTATTAAAAGAAAAAGGGGTGGTGTTATACCACGGATGCACGTTCGGCTGTATCGCGCGGCTTCACGGACAGGGTGTCGCGGTCCGGTTTACGTCAACGTACCGGCTGACTCGCCCGTCTGCACCACCTTACAACACCACGGACGACTCGCCCGTCCGCCATGGCCACCGGTTCATGCGTCCATGCCGGCTTACAACGTGGAGGACAACTTGCTCGGCCGCACCGACTTACAACGCCGGGCCGACTCATCTGTCTGCTCCTACGGTTAACTCGGCCGTGATATTTAGCATCACTGTGGTGATCATCAACTCGATGGCGGATAATTTCCGGCCTAGCACATCAGGTGATATCCATCTAAAATATATTTTATTAGCACATATTATTTTTGTCAAAGAACAGTTTACCTTTGCCTTGGTCTGCAATATTGTTTATGCAGGACAATTATTCATTGCAAAAGCTATGGTTGTGTCATGGATGTATAAACTCGCACAACCATTATGAATGCGCTAGTATCTTACCATGCCATCAAGCTCGATGAATATATGTGCAAACTGCCATTCTGCAGACCGGTTTACATCAGCTTGCCGGGACCGCGCCCGTGATTAACTCGCCCGTCCATGCCGGTTTACGACACTTGTGCCAATTTTCCCAGTCCGCACCGGCTTACAATGTCGCGGCCGATTCATCTATCCGCGCTGCCTCTAAAGCCGCGGTCGTCTTTTGCGGCCTGGTCTACATCGACACACCGGGCCGCACCTGTCTGCATGAGCTGTTTATTGAGTATGAGCAAGTCACAGCTTGGGTAGCTGGTTTTCTTTCAACAAAATGGAGGGAAATCATCATATACTATCAACCATCGTCTGCACTGGGTGGCTCAATGGGCAGGCGCACAAGTCGCCGCCGCTACAGTTTGGTTAACTTCAAAATCACCAGTTGGAAGGAACCATTGGCCGAGTTGCTGACACGGTTCATATGGGATCATTTATAACCCGCCGCAGTCACTTCAATCTTCTGTGGATTCACATCGTGCTATCAACACCAATGATATACATGTTATGCCGGTTTACATCATGGTCAAATATGGAGAGTCTCAAGCCAACTCCTCGAGTCACCTTTGAGACTCGGGGGCTACGATGACATGACTTAGCAAATCTTGCCAGTTTCAGCAAATTTAAGAACCCTAGGACAATGGAGGAAAGGATAACCCGGTCCCGGAGGCTACTATTATATTAATGAAAATTTAAAGGCCGTCAGAAAATTTCCGGCTTAGAAAGTATATGACAGTTACGAAATCCCGGCTCAATAAAGAAGTTCTGGGTCATCAGAAAGAATCCCGGCTTCAAATCCGGCTCAAGGGAAGTTAGTCTCACTGAAGCTCTCAATATCCGGTTTACGACCTGGTTCAAGGGAAATCTATTCTCCCACAAAGCTCTGAAGCGCTCAAATCTGGTTTAACAATGTCCGGTTCAAAAAGGAATTAACTTCTCGCAAGTTCGAGTTAAAGGCCGTCAGAAATTTTCCGGCTGAAAATGAGGATTCTGGTTTAAGATTCGGTTCAAGGGAAGGATGTCTCCCACAAAGCTTTGAAGCTCTCAATATCTGGTTTAACATCCGGTTCAAACATGGGTATCATGCCTTATTGGCTTATCATATTATTGGTCACTTGGGGGCTTGGTCATGTCTGAACCATAGTCACACCTCTTGATCGGCTCAATGCCACAACATCACTTGGGGGCTTGGTCGTATCCGAACCAATGCAACACCTTTTGATAGGCGAAAGCCACCAGATCACTTGGAGACATGGTCAAGTCTAAACCAGTCACGCCTCTTGATCGGCCTAAGGCCACAGAATCACTTGGGGGCTTGGTCGAACCCGAACCATTGCCATGCCTCTTGATCGGCATAATGCCACTATTTCATTTGGGGACCTGGCTGACTTGAACCATAGCTACGCCTATCGGGGGCTTGGTTGTGTCCGACCATGGTAACACCATCTGATCGGCTCAAATAAGCCTCTTTTTGCAAACGGTTTTATCATTGCCTTTGTTTGAAAATTTTCTTTGATAGATATTTCTTTATTTTTGTTGTGTTTTTAAACCGACAAAGTTTTTAAACCGGTTCATACTATCAAATTGATGGAACACGGTCAAATCTTAATCCGGAGACTATCTGCCCGGTTTGATTTTCTGTTACCATCCTATTATGGAGTAAACCGGTGTTTATCAACCCGGCTCGGCTTTCAACTACAAGTTGTCTGTACACGATCAAATTATAATCCGGAGACTATCATCCCAGTCTGGTTTGACTACGAGTCACCAGTATTATATATGGTTAAACCGGTGTTTATCACAACCCGGTACGGTTTTATCATAAACCGGTACAATATGAAAGGAGTTATCATTACTCAAAGATTGGGGTTATCACTCTTACTACAAAAATTTGGTAAACCAACGATGTGATTCAATGTCACAGGTATGATATATTTCATATTTTTAAGTGCAGCCTTGGTTATAAACCCAGGTTATATGTTGGGCATTATGACCCGTCCGGCGGTAAACCGCCAGGACACTTTAAACTTGTTGTATGCAGAAACAGGTTGAATAAAGTATGGTGATAAATTCCGGTGTTTGTTAAACCAGCCTGGCTTTTGACTATAAGTCGCCAGTATGATGATAAATTATCCAGTGTTTATTAAACCGGCCTGGCTTTAAGACAATAAGTCGCCAGTATATGATGAGAAATTATCCGGTGTTGTTAAACCGGCCTGGCTTTTGACTATAAGTCGCCAGTATATATTTCGATTGCGTCATTGGAATCATGCGCTCATAAATCATTGGGTTATATTATTTAATAGCCAAACTTGGTTGAATTTTCATTATGATATTGAACGAATAAGGTTTTCATACCAGATTATATTATCTTGAATAGCCAACATGGCTGGATTTTATTATGGTTATTAATAACTGGTATTATTGAGGTTTTCTAAGTCGCTTTAGCACAATGGCTATTATTTTATCAAAGGATATGATTTATTCTACAATGGAAGGAATAGTCCCGAGTCGCTGCAGGCTTACGACCCAGCACTTGGGGGCTACATTATACAAATTGAGATTACATGCAAGTCTCATGTCGCTGCAAGCATGCACCATGACACTTGGGGGCTAATGCAAAGTCATTTTTATTGGCCTTATTGAAGACCTGACTCATCATATCATAATGAGCCGACCCTTGGGGGCTACATATCGCTGCTCAAGTCTACATGATCATATTTATAAAGTACCTGCCCATTATTGCATAATGACCTGGCCATTGGGGGCTACATTGGTTGAAGGTTTTTGGGCATCAGTCAATTACAAGTCCCAGGTTGCTGCAAGCATGACAACCCGGCACTTGGGGGCTACATCATATGGAGTATTCAATTTTTACTAGTGACTAGGATGAACAACATGGATTTCTTCAAAATTGGCAGTATTTATATTGAAGCAAGTCTTAAGCCATCACTTTTTTCTGCTCGAAGACTTGGGGGCTACAGGTATTATATTATTATCGAAGAAACATTTTCAAATTCTCAGTTTGAGCAAACCAGATTGGACCGGCGTTGGCAACAATCATGAACCGGCATTAGCAACAATCATGACCCGGAATTATTAGTTTTTATAACCCGGTAATTTTGGTAATATTGAGCCGGCAAGTTTTACATCTTCAAACTGACCGGATATCGGATGAGTATTTCAAGACCAAAATTTCAAAGCCGGCGCTTTGGAAGCCGACTCAAGTGGATTATTCTTCACAATATTTGTCTGTGAGAAACCAATGTCAGCAAATTGAGTATGACGCTGGCTTATTGACCTAGATTTTTAAGGAGGAAATGACAAGGACTTGAGGATGATCAGGTGCCGGTTTACAAGAATTTTTAACCTGGAGCACAACCGGTCAAGTTTGTTCTTGTGTTTATTTTACATGATCGGTTTAACCTGGATAAATCCAAATTAAACTGGGGGCTAATGTCGGGGATATACCCCGTGGTGTAAACCGGCCGTAAGTATAACCCGGTCGGACTGGACGACTCACTGGTAACCCGCCCGGTCTTGGCGGTTCATTAGTAACCCGGCGAGCGGGTCAGATGGATGACGAGGCCCATGGCCCAGAAGGTCAGTTCACGTTTAATGGTGGGCCGGTTTAAGAGGAAAGGCATGCGGAACATTTATCTTACAAGGAGTTAAGACCTGGACTTGTATCCAGTTTGTATTAGAGATAGACTACTCCTAATCCTAATAGGACTCTACATGTAACCCGCCCCTCCAATATATATAAGGAGGGGCAGGGCTCCCCAAAAGGGACAAGATTCACAAGTTCCACGAGTTGGACAAGTTAGGTTTAGACAACAACTCTCGAGATAGAGCAATCTTGTAACAATGGTCATCATCATCAATATCAATGAAGCAAGATGTAGGGTTTTACCTCCACCGTGAGGGGTCGAACCTGGGTAAAAACATCGCGTCTCTCGTCCCGCTCAACCCCTCTCAAGCTACCACATAGATGTGTTGGCCTCGCGACTAAGTCCTGACACTAAGGACATCTACCGTGACAATTCCACGACAAAGACCAAGGAAGAACTTCAGCTCACCCATCATGGACATCTGATATTGCTCTTGCATCATATATCCAAACTCGTAAGTGTATTTCTGATTGGTGCAGCCGAAGATAATGTCATCCACATATATTTGGCACACAAACAGTTCACCATCATATGTCTTTGTGAAGAGAGTGGGGTCGAGGGAACCAGGTTTGAAGCCTTTGCTCTTCAGGAAGTCTTTGAGTGTGTCATACCAAGCCGTAGGGGCTTGTTTGAGGCCATACAGTGCCTTGTTGAGTTTGTACACCATATCAGGATGTTTTGGATCTTCAAAGCCAGGCGGTTGTGCAACATACACTTCTTCATCAATCTTGCCATTAAGAAAAGCGCTCTTCACATCCATTTGATGCAGAAGAATGTTATGATGATTTGCATAGGCCAGCAGTATGCGTATGGCTTCAAGTCTAGCCACAGGAGCAAATGTCTCATCGAAGTCCATCCCTTCAACTTGAGTATATCCTTGAGCAACGAGACGAGCTTTGTTTCTGACAACTTGACCATGCTCATCTTGCTTGTTGCGATATATCCATTTGGTGCCTATTATATTGTGCTTGCGAGGATCAGGACGCTTAACCAGTTCCCATACATTATTCAGCTCAAACTGTTGAAGCCCTTCTTGCATAGCTTGAATTCATTCAGGTTCCATGAAGGCTTCATCAACTTTCTTGGGTTCAGATATTGAGACAAATGCGAAGTGCCCACATAAATTTGCTAGCCGTGTTGCCCTTGAATGAGTGAGTGGACCTGGTGCATTGATGCTATCAATTATTCTCTCAATCTATACTTCATTTGTAACACGAGGATGTACAGGACGAAGATTTTGCTCTTGCTGATCATTGTCATCGTCAGAAGGATTGTCTTCAGGCTGAGCATTGTCTTCAGGTTGATCAGGTGCGGAGATGATAAGTTCCTCTTCAGGCTGAGCTTCAGAAGCTATGATTTCTCTAGTTCCCATAAGTTTGATTGATTCACTGGATGGAACTTCATCTAGCACATTTGGCAGGTGCTCTCTTTTGCGAGCCGTTAGTCTCATCGAACCGCACATCCACAGTTTCAACCACTTTGTAGTGAAAGAGGTTGAAGACTCTGTAGGAGTGCGAATCCTTTCCATATCCGAGCATAAAACCTTCATGTGCTTTTGGCGCAAATTTTGAAGTGTGATGTGGATCCTTGATCCAGCACCTGTCATCAAATACTCTGAAGTAACTGACATTTGGCTTCTTGCCAGTAAGAGCTCATAGGATGTCTTGTTCAGAAGCTTGTGAAGATAAACACGGTTGATGATATGGCATGCAGTATCAATGGCTTCAGGCCAGAATTTTCTTGGAGTCTTGTATTCATCAAGCAGCGTCCGAGCCATCTCAATAAGTGTTCTGTTCTTGCGTTCGACGATGCCATTCTACTGTGGCGTGTACGGAGCTGGGAATTCATGTGTGATGCCCAAAGTATCAAGATATGTATCTAGGCCAGTGTTCTTGAATTCAATGCCATTGTCACTTATGATGTGCTTTATCTTGACGCCATAGTTGTTCATTGGTCGATTGGCGAAGCGTCTGAAGACATCCTGCACTTCAGTCTTGTAGAGGATTATATGCACCCAAGTATATCTTGAATAATCATCAAAAATGACAAAGCCATAGTGACAAGCAGTAGTAGTAAGAGTTGAGTAATGAGTGGGACAAAAAAGATCCATGTGGAGCAGTTCGAAGGGTTGAGTCATTGTCATGATTGTCTTCGAGAGATGCTTGGCCCTTGTGATCTTTCCTATTTCACAGGCACCGCATAAGTGATCCTTCTTGAACTTGACGCCCTCAATGCCTATGAAATGCTTCTTTCTTGCAAGAGTGTGCAAGTTCCTCATGCCAGCATGCCCTAGCCTCCAATGCCAGAGCCATCATTCTGAAGCTTTTGCTAGAAGATATACGGCAAGCTGTGGTCCTACTGAGAAATCTACCACATACAAATCATCTTTACGATACCCTTCAAACACTAGAGACTTGTCAGATTCCATTAGAACAAGGCAACAATATTTTCCAAACATCACAATCATGTTTAAATTGCAAAGCATTGAGATAGACATTAAGTTGAAACCAAGGGATTCAACAAGCATGACTTTATCCATGTGTTTATCCTAGACCCAATACCTTACTTTTACCAGTGTCAGCAAATGTGATGTGACTTTTGTCAGATGGACGTAAGGTTGAGTCCATCAAAAGGCTTCGCTTGCCAGTCATGTGATTGGTACACCCACTATCAATAATCCATTCTGAAGCAGCTGGTGTCGTACCCTACAGTGCAGTTAGGGGGATAGGCTTCACGAAGAGAATTGTGAAGCAAAAAAATTTGACGAGCCAGTGGATTATGAAAGATTAGATCGAGATTAGGACTGATAGGGCAAGTAGCAAGCGATGCAGGAACAAAGTACATAATAAGACCATTTGGGCATTTGATCTTGCGCCCTACAAGATGTTTAAGGTCCCCAGCAATAGCTTCAGACGATTTTGGTTTTCGGCTGGAGATATTTCCCTGCAAACGAGAGTTAAGCTTTCTTAACCACCCACATCTTCAAGGGTGGCTTCGAAGCAATGAGTCTAAGTGTAGCATCTGAGAACTTTGGCTTTAGAGCCCTAGCAAAAAGTCTTGCAGGTGGACAATAGTACTCATAAGAATAAGCAGAATAGTTCTTGGTCCTATGAACATGGCGGTTTGATGAAACGCGCTCATATTCACAGGCCTGAGTATGGTTTCCCTGCAAAACATTTGCGTTAGTGCGACTCAGGTGAGTCCTCTGTCTATATGAAGCCTTTGGACCATATGAAGCCTGTGGTCTGGGGTTTGTCTTCTTCACTTGTGGTGTCATGACGACATTCACAGGAAGATTCTCCAAACATCTTTTCGTCACCCAGACCTTCTTCACAGGCGGCCCATTCCTGCAGTTAGTACCAATATACCTGGCAAACACTTCACCATTCTGATTCTTAAACAGTTTATAGTTTGCATCAAAGGATTCATCAATAACAATGGGATTAGCACAAGTGAAGCCAGATAGGGTGGATGGATCCACTGAAGGTCCCTTTGCAGCAACCCATGTGGTTTTGGGGTACTGCTCAGGTTTCCAGTAAGAGCCATCAGCATTCATTTTCCTTTCGAACACAACACCCGCTTTCCTAGGGTTTCGGTTCAGGATCTGCCTTTTGAGGACATCACACAGTGTTTGATGCCCTTTGAGACTTTTGAACATCCATGTTTCAAGCAATGTCTTCAACCTAGCATTCTCATCAGCATTAGTAGTGGCATCCTCAGCAGAGGGGTTAGTTACCACATCAACAGTTGAAGATATTGCAACAGTAGCAGCAGTAGAACATTCAGCAACAGAAGTAGCGTTATCACGCTCAATGTATTTAAGACATGGTGGTTCAAATCCTTCCTAAGCGGAACTGATCTGTTTGGCGCGAAGTGACTCGTTTTCCTTTTGAAGATCTTCATGAGCCGCTCTCAATTTTTCGAGGTCTTGCTTCCTTTGAAGATAACCATAGGAAAGCTTTTCATGAGATGTTGAGAGCGTTTCATGACGACTTTCAAGTTCCTCATACTTAACATGAAGATTTTTTATGTCTTCAATTAAGGACTGAGATCGAGTCATTTCAGCGTCCAACAGGTCATCGCTTTCACTACTAGGAAAAGGGCTAAAGATGAAATTGACACTAATGGCGCACCAGAGAAGTGGTGCGCCACTACTATTTACTAATGGCGCACCACATGAAGATACGCCATTAGTGTGTAAGATACTAATGGCGCACCAGGCACAAGGTGCGCCACTAGTAACAAAATGTTTTTTTCATTTTTTCAAACATACTAATGGCGCATCCGGGCAGAGTGCGCCATTAATAGTTAGAACTACTAATGGCGCACCAACCGTTGAGTGCGCCACTACTGTATTCTTTTTTTCTTACTTTTTTGCAAAACTACTAATGGCGCACCGTCGCATAGTGCGCCATTACTAGTTCAAACTAGTAATGGCGCACTGTGCCACGGTGCGCCATTAGTATAAAAATTATTTTTAATACTTTTTTGCAAAACTACTAATGGCGCATGTATGTGTGGTGCACCCTCCCCCGCTCCACCGCCACCGACGAGCACCCCCCGCACCCGCCCCCGCTCCACCGCCGCCGACGAGCACCCCCCACACCCTGCCCCGCTCCACTGTCGCCGATGAGCACCCCCCGCACCCGCCCCCGCTCCACCGCCGCCGACGAGCACCCCCCGCACCCTCCCCCGCTCCACCGCCGCCGACGAGCTACCGCACATATGTTACTCCCAAAAGCATATAAAGTTTGTCAAATTTTGAGCTATGGATATTTAGTTATGATTTAAACAAGTTTGAACATATCTAAACACAAATAAATATCAAACAGCATTTTAAATGTTGTTAACATGGCAACAAACTGCATATTATTTTTCTACATGAAATTCTGAGCATCTAGCATATGTGACATGTTATATTTGGATGCATGCATAAAAAGACATGTGCAAAGAAAAAAATGCATAAAAACAAAAATTGGTCCGCACCCGCCCCCGCTCCACCGCCGCCGACGAGCACCCCCCGCACCCTCCCCCGCTCCACCGCCGCCGACGAGCCACCGCATATATGTTACTCCCAAAAGCATATAAAGTTTGTCAAATTTTGAGCTATGGATATTTAGTTATGATTTAAACAAGTTTGAACATATTTAAACACAAATAAATATCAAACAACATTTTAAATGTTGTTAACATGGCAACAAACTACATATTATTTTTCTACATGAAATTCTGAGCATCTAGCATATGTGACATGTTATATTTGGATGCATGCATAAAAGGATATGTGCAAAGAAAAAAATGCATAAAAACAAAAGTTGGGGAGCGTGGGAATCGAACCCAGGACCTCCCAGTGTGTGTGCTGCGTGCTGACCAGTCGGGCTAGTGTGTGTGTTCTGTTTCGGATACGGTTGGGTGGAATATAACTTGAGTGCTCGAATTGTAATAAAAAAATTGTACTAATGGCGCACCTGGGGGTGGTGCGCCATTGCTGTCGTCGTACTTATGGCGCACCAGGGGGAGGTGTGCCATTGCTAACCCTCCCCCACTCCACATGTTCCCCTCTGGCCTCTCTCCCTCCCCCACTCGACCTAACCTCGCCGCAGCCGCCCACGCGCCCCCGCCGCCTCCCTCTCCCCTTCGCCGCCTCCCCCCCGAGCCCCGCCCCCCCCCCCGAGCGCCGCCTCCCTCGCCTCGGAGCCGCCCCGCCCTGAGTTCCACCAGGAGAGGAGGCCCCACGTCCACCAGGAGAGGAGGCCCGCGACCTCCCCGCCGTCTATCCCCGCCTCCCCCAAGCTCGCCGTCTCCGCCCTCTGTCGTCTCTGCTCCGGCCACCACCTCATCGTGGTCAGGTAACCCTCCTCCCTCTGCCTCTCTTCTCCTCTCTTCTCCTCTCCTCCCTCCCGACCATGCCCTCTTCTTCTCTCTTTTGCTAGGTTTAGGTCAAATCCCTCTCGAATTTAGGTCAAATTAGGTTCAAAAAATTGTGGGAGTAGTGCCTAGCAAACATGAATAATTATTACTCCATGTGCATTGGAGTACTTGGTACCTGCAAGATTTGGACACACTGAAAAATGCACTGGACACACTGAAGAAAATTTTTGTGTCCAGTAAGATTAGAGAAAATTTTGTGCTAACGGTGTGCTGGTAGAATGCGCATTTTTTGTTAGTTCGTTGCCATATCATGATAGGACATTCAGTTGTTTCTGTTGTTCACAATGCTCTGAATTTGTGTGCCAAAGAGAGTTTTCTCTGAATTTGTTGTTCACAATGCTCTAATGTTTTGTCAGTGAATGGTGGTGCAATGGTGGCCTCTGTTTCAAATATTTCAGCAATTACTTGACCATAAATAAAAAAGAAGATTTGGGGATGGTAACTACTTTGTGGTTTCTATTAAATTTAAAATAGTGAGGGTGTCATTTTCATCCATTCATCTCTTTCTCTAGCTTGTCTAAAAGTTATGTTTACAATATTGCTGCATTTTCTAGAACAGGCACCACACTATAATATTTCATAAGATGATGATATAGTTAAGAATATTACTTAAGGTATGCTTCTAAATATTGTTGTCCACAATGTCTTCTCGCCAAATGCTTATCCATTTAGGAGCCATGGTCATAAGCAGTCTGCTTGAGGGTGGTCTTCCACAACATATGGAATTTATCCATCTAATGTAGTCAATAGATGTTGTCAAGTGATTGTTTCATGGTTTTGGTTCTGTTTTTAAAAAGGAAAGCCAGTTGTTCAGGCTTCAAAAAAATATTTTCTCAGAATATTACTGCTAAGCCCAAGCTTGTTAATCATGTAACTTGAGAAAATTATTGGAGTAGATCAAATTCAGCCATTATAATGTTTGATGCCTGCATCAACACTTCTCTGTATTGCATGCGGTTGTTATAGTTGAGGGTCAAAAGTAGAGGTTAGCTTTAAGATGATTCGCTAGTGCTTTCATCACTTGTGTGGTGATTGTCTTGGTC
Organism: Triticum aestivum; assembly: GCF_018294505.1. Taxonomy (NCBI): domain Eukaryota; kingdom Viridiplantae; phylum Streptophyta; class Magnoliopsida; order Poales; family Poaceae; genus Triticum; species Triticum aestivum. The sequence continues at coordinate 418,957,328 of NC_057797.1, read as the reverse complement.
CTTTTCATTTTTGTCATGGCATTCTTGAGGTGCTGATGTGTCTGAGGGCATGAACCATGATCAGGTTGAGTTCAGATTTCATTAGATTAGATGGATTATCAGAACTTGACGTGGTTTTCCACTTAGCTATCTGAATTGAGAAAAAACATAGCTTTTGCTGTCTCTGAGGCAAAACTTGCTACTCCATATACAACTAATACTACTACTATACAAGATACTACTCCATATACTACTAATACTACTACTGTATTTCATTTCAAAGTTCAAAATGCTGGTACTGAGATTTTCATTTCCAATGGAAAAAACATAGCAACTTCTCTGATGTTATAAAGTTGTTCTTATATGGGTGAAACTTCACTTGTTTTTAGGCTAGTGTAGGGTGTTGCTTCTTCTGTATGGGCCAACTATGTCACAAATAAATTGTTCCTCCTTCTGTATTTGACAAGTAATGACTTGCAAAGATGATGATCATCTTGCTAGTTTGCTAGGTTTTGTCCCCGAGAGGCCCTTGAGTTTGCCGGCATGTCGATTAACTTCCGTTCCGGCAAATTCGGGTACTCCATATGTCCTATTTTCAGCAAAGGTCATGCTGAAATTTTCCATGAATTTTAGCATGACTTTGCTAAAAATAGGACATATGGGGTACTTGCGACTAATGTTGATTATCTTCTGCTCAAAATTTATGCTGCTATAATGTTGTAAGGGTACTAATTGGTCTCTTCTGCTGCTTATCAGAGATGGGGGGAAGTAGCCACCGCCGCTCTGCCTCACCGGAGTACGAGTTGGATGCTTTTGAGTTCTTCACTATCATACTTTCTTCTTCAGTATCAGCCATGAGGCAGGTATATAAAACGAGAGATCTCCCCTTCACCCATCTCATTATGATAACTATGTTTTTTGCTACATCACTCCTTGTCCCAAATTGCAGAGGCTGCCTGACGCTTTTATGAAGATGCTGGGTGAAGATCCGCCAGATAATGTGAAGCTCCGACAGGCCGGCAGCAGGGTTCGCAGGCTGTGGGACGTGGAGTTGGTGATCGAGGAGGGTCACATGTACCTGTGCTGTGGCTGGGAGAAGTTCTACAGTGCCTACGACCTGCGGACCGGGTACTTTCTTCTCTTGAGGTACGACGATGACGCCACAATGCTCATCGTGAAGGTTTTCAACAAGACTATGTGTCGCATGCGCTACGCTGAAGACGAAGATGCCAGTGCGTTCTGCCTCTTCTTATTCCTCCATATTTGGCTTTGTCTCACATTGATTGTTAATAGTCGTTTTTGCATTTGGACAGGCAATGGGAGCAGCAGCAGCGACACTGGCTACAGCCAAAGCAGCAGCGATTATGGCTGTAGCAAAAGCAACAGCGATTCTGGCCTTAGCGAAAGCAGTAGAGATTTTGGCAGCAGCGAAGACAACAAGAAGGATGATCCGGACTGGAGTGGGGGAGAAGAGGAGCAGAGTGGGGATGAGGAGCTGCAGGATGACGATGGGCATCAGGCTGAGGATGACCTAGCACTGGTGGTGGCTGACCAAGGGCAAGAGATGGTGGTGGCTGACCAGGTGCAAGAGATGGTGGTGGCTAACCATGGGCAAGAGATGGTGGTGGCTGACCATGGGCAAGAGATGGTGGTGGTTGAGGGTGGCCTCGCGATGGTAGTGGTGCCTGACAATTACCACGCACCGGTGGTGGCGCCGACGATCCCACAGCTGGGCGACATGACCACGCCAATTGTGGTAGAAGACTACATCCCATAGCTGCCTCCACTGCCTCCACCGCCTGGCCGCTCTTGGCGCATCAGGCTGAGGAAGGAGAAGGAGAAGAACAATGAGAACTGAACTATGTCAGGTATGTCAAATCTCCAAAATGATATATATATATATATATATATATACTTAGTTACCTATTTATCTCTAATATGCTTAGTTTCCTATAGGTTAGCTCCAAAATTACTTATGTTGGCACAAAATGATCAAGTTTACATAATAAGCTTATAGTCTTCTTCTTATTCTTCTTCTTATCCAAAATGACATATGTTAGCTTCATTTTACCTAAGTTGGCTCTAATATGCTAACTTAGAGCTTATATGCTTAGTTTCCTATAGGTTAGCTCCAAAATTACTTATGTTAGCACAAAATGATCAAGTTTACATAATAAGCTTATAGTCTTCTTCTTATTCTTCTTCTTATCCAAAATGACATAGGTTAGCTTCATTTTACCTAAGTTGGCTCTAATATGCTAACTTAGAGCTTATATGCTTAGTTTCCTATAGGTTAGCTCCAAAATTACTTATGTTAGCACAAAATGATCAAGTTTACATAATAAGCTTATAGTCTTCTTCTTATTCTTCTTCTTATCCAAAATGACATAGGTTAGCTTCATTTTACTTAAGTTGGCTCTAATATGCTCACTTAGAGCTTATATGCTTAGTTTCCTATAGGTTAGCTCCAAAATTACTTATGTTAGCACAAAATGATCAAGTTTACATAATAAGCTTATAGTCTTCTTCTTATTCTTCTTCTTATTCTTCTTCTAGTCTTCTTCTTCTTCTTCTTCTTCTTCTTCTTCTTCTTCTCTTCTTCTTCTTCTTCTTCTTCTTCTTCTTCTTCTAACTTCTTGTTTATCATTTTGCAGATTTGATTTAATTCACGGAAGCTTGCATGGATGGACTGCTTCTTTTCCATTTGTGTTTTTATTTTGTATCAATGTGAAACTTTTGTGAATTGATGGATAACTGTGTTGAATGAACATTGTGAAACTTTTGTAATATGTAAAGTGTTGGCTATGTATGTATATATGATGAAACTTGTGTGTTGGATATGATCTGGTGGACGCAGGTAACATCGTTACATATGGCCCCCTGTATGTAAGCTAAGCAGACCTGTGTTGTATGTTATCTCTAATATTTTTTAACCTGTGAAAATATCAGAAATGAAAAAAAATCCCTAATATTCATACTAGTGGCGCACCACACAAGACACTAATGGCGCACTGTTATAATCACACTAATGGCGCATCACCCAACAATGCACCATTAGTAGGCCAAAGCACATGGTTAAATATGGCCCCCTGGGAGGCATACTAATGGCGCATGGTGTTCTATACTAATGGCGCACTGCTCGGTGCGCCATTAGTATACCAGATACTAATGGCGCACTGCTCGGTGCGCCATTAGTATACCAGATACTAATGGCGCACCGGTGGTGCGCCATTAGTAAGAAATACTAGTGGCGTGATACTAATGGCGCACCAGCAGTGCGCCATTAGTGGGAAAAACTGGTGCGCCATTACTAGCCCTTTTCCTAGTAGTGTTTTGTCTAATAGTTTTTTAATATGTTCCATAGCTTTCTGTTGTTCAGTTGCAATTTTAGCAATTTTTTTGTAGCTGGGTTTGGAACCACAATCAGAGTCATCTTAACTTGATGTTTGATAGTGAGTGGCGCGTGAGTTTACCTTGGCACCGCGTGCCATGAAGCAGTAGGTGGGAGTGGAGTCGTCCTTGTCATTAGCTTCGGCGTTGGTGACATTGTCTTCAGTATTGAAGATGGACTTGGCAACGTAGGCTGTAGCCAGACTTGCCACACCAGAATCGGACTCCTCAAACTCCACCTCCGCCTCCTCAGAAGCGGACTCCTCCTCCGAATCCATTTCCTTGCCAACAAACACACGAGACTTGCCAGATGAGCTCTTCTTGTGTGATGAAGACTTTGAGGAAGACTTGGAAGAAGACTTTGAGTATTTATTCTTCTTCTTGTCGTCAGAATCATACTCCTTGCTCTTCTTTTTCTTCTTGTTCTCATTGTCCCACTGCAAACACTCAGAGATGTAGTGGCCAAGTTTCTTGCACTTGTGGCATGTTCTCTTCTTGTAGTCATGAGCAGAAGCTTCATCATTCCTTGAGCTTGATATTGAGGACTTTCTGAAGCCTTTCTTCTTGGTGAATTTTTGGAACTTCTTCACAAGCATAGCAAGCTCCTTTCCAATGTCTTCAGGATCATTAGAACTGCTGTCAGATTCTTCTTTAGATGAGGAGACAACTTTTTCCTTCAAGGCACGAGTTCGCCCATAGTTGGGACCGTAGATATCTCTTTTCTCAGAAAGCTGAAACTCATGTGTGTTGAGCCTCTCAAGTATGTCAGACGGATTGAGTGTCTTGAAGTCAGGACGTTCTTGAATCATCAGGGCTAGGGTGTCAAACGAGCTGTCAAGTGATCTCAGGAGTGTCTTGACGACTTCATGCTTGGTGATCTCAGTAGCGGAGAGGGCTTGAAGCTCATTTGTGATGTCAGTGAGTCAATCAAACGTGAGCTGGACATTCTCATTGTCATTTCTCTTGATTCTCTGATTCTCTGATCTCTCTGGGTTGAGACGCCTTCGTTGACCTTGGAGAGCTAGTCCCAGACTAGCTTAGATGTTTCCAAAGCACTCACACGGCCATACTATCCTTTGGTCAGATGACCACAGATGATGTTCTTGGCAGTGGAGTCCAGTTGAACGAACTTCTTGACATCAGCAGCGATGACACCTTCACCAGCCTTGGGAACGCCATTCTTGACGACATACCATAGGTCGACATCAATGGCTTCAAGATGCATGCGCATCTTATTCTTCCAGTAGGGATATTCAGTTCCATCGAAGACTGGGCATGCAGCGGAGACTTTGATTATCCCTGTAGTCGACATAGCTAAAACTCCAGGTAGTTAAACCGAATCACACAGAACAGGGGAGTACCTTGCTCTGATACCAATTGAAAGTGCTAGTGATCGACTAGAGGGGGGGTGAATAGGCGATTTTTATGAAAGTCTTCAAAACATGGAAGTTTCGAAGACAAACGATAGAAATAAACATATTACCATGCAGCAGAAGGTAGACTACACTAGGCAAACCATAGTCAAGTATTCAATGGAGTGAAAGCACAATGAGTAATAGTAGCTAGGCAGTAAAGATCAGGTAGGAAGATATTGTGAAGCCAATCAGAACAAGCAGTCACTCAGTGAAGACAAAAGGTAAAGCAATCATACAATGACTTCACAAGGACCAATAGTAAGTAAAGGGAAGGGAAGGATGAAACCAGTGACTCGTTGAAGACAATGATTTGTTGGACCAGTTCCAGTTGCTGTGACAACTGTACGTCTGGTTAGGGAGGTTGAGATTCAACTCAGAAGACCTCGTCTTCACCTTATTCCCCTTGAGCTAAGGACACCCAGTCCTCGCCCAATCACTCTGGTAAGTCTTCAAGGTAGACTTCCAAACCTTCACATACTTCATTCACCGGTGATCCACAATGACTCTTGGATGCTCAGAATGCGACGCCTAACCGGCTGGAGGATTCACAGTCGTCAAGTGTAATAAGTCTTCAGATCACACAAACAGGAAGACTTAAGTGATGCCTAACACTCTTTGGCTCTGGGTGTTTAGGGCTTTATCCTCGCAAGGAATTCTCTCTCAACGGCTTCGAGGTGGGTTGCTCTCAAATGACAAAAGCCATGTACTAACTCTGAGCAGCCAACCGTTTATGGTTGTAGGGGGTGGGCTATTTATAGCCACGAGGCAACCCCACCTGATTTGTCCGAAATGACCCTTGGTCACTAAGGAACTGACACGTGTTCCAACGGTCAGATTTCAAACACACATGGCAACTTTACTTGGGCTACAAGCAAAGCTGACTTATCCAACTCTGGACAAGATTTTCTCTCATAGTCTTCACTCGAAGACATAGGATTTTGGTTAAGCATCACTTCAGTCATTCTGACTGGTTCACTTGGACCCCACTTAACAGTACGCTGGTTCCTATGACTCAACAAAGAAGAAAAAGAACAACAAAAGAACTAAGTCTTCGCGCTCCATAGTCTTCATGCGATGTCTTCTCTTGTCATAGTCTTCAATATGAATGTCTTCACATACCACCTTTGACTTCAATGTCTTCTTACATTTTTAGGGGTCATCTCTGGTAGGAAAACCGAATCAATGAGGGACTTCTGCCTGTGTTATCCTGCAATTCTCACAAACACATTAGTCCCTCAACTAGGTTTGTCGTCAATACTCCAAAACCAACTAGGGGTGGCACTAGATGCATTTACACTAACAGTCCGGCCAATGGAGATGGTCCGGCTGTCCGGAGACCCCCTTATCCAGGACTCCCTCAGTAGCCCCTGAACCAGGCTTCAATGACGATGAGTCCAGCGCACAGTATTGTCTTCGGCATTGCAAGGCGGGTTCCTTCTCCGAATATATCACAGAAGAACTTGAAAACGAGGATAGTGTCCGACCCTGCAAAATAAGTTCCAGATACCACCATAGAGAGAATAAATTTTTTCGCAATTCTAATTTGTTGGCTTGTCTTAACAGTATGACGTTATGTCATGGCCCGGTGATTATTCGAACCGTTCCCTTTAACCAGCCCCGCACATAACTCGAGGCAGTTTTTTGACACGTCTTGTCAAAGCAGAGATCGTGTCCCCTTATTACGGGATTCTCATCAATACGGGCATGTGTAACCCAACCGCGCCATCAATTACGGCGCGTGGGGGATAAGCGAGTTTTACCAGGCAAGTGGGAACGCTTAGTTTCGTCTGCCCATATAAAGGGATAAGGATTCACCTTCCTATACACGCCTTCTTCCTCCTTTGCTCATTCGTTTTCGCACACTCGAGCTCTAGCGCCCAAGTCCACACTTCCCACCTCAACCTTCTCCAACCATGTCCGCAGCGGGAGGTAGGTGGATGGTCTCCTCCGTCATGGAGGGAGACATCAAGAAGCTGTGCCGAGCCGGATACTTAGCTGCGAACATCGCGCATCGGCTGCCCGCTGCGGGCAGATCGTCCCTACCCCAGAACCTCACAAGAGGGTAGTTTTCCTTCACCACTTCCTCCGTGCACTACGGTTTCCCCTCCATCCATTTGTCCGTGGTCTCATGTTCTACTACGGGCTGGACTTTCATGATCTGGCCCCGAACTTCATCCTCAACATTTCGGCGTTCATCATCGTGTGTGAGGCTTTCCTCCGCATCCGGCCCCACTTTGGCCTATGGTTAAAGACCTTCAATATCAAGCCGAAGGTAGTAAGAGGCTAACAAGCAGAATGTGGTGGAGCCATGGTGGGCAAGATTCCCAACATCATATGGCTCGAAGGCTCCTTCATGGAGACAATAAAGGGATGGCAATCGGTGTGGTTCTACATCACCGAGCCGCGCGACGCCAAATGGGCGGCAACCCCTAAGTTTCGATCCGGATTCCCAACACGACTCACTTCCTGGAAAGAGAAGGGCTTGTCGTGGGGTTCATCAGTGGAGCTGGATGGACTCCAGAAATGTATCCGGAGCATGGTGAGCAAGAAGCTCAAGCTTGTCAACATAGTCCAAGTTATGCTCATCCGCCGGATCCTCCCGTGTCAACAACGGGATTTTACCTTGTGGGAGTTCGACCTGGCCCAGCACCAGACTCTGAGCGAGCTCTTCGATACGATGCACAAGGATGTCTGGAAGGTGCTGTTCAAGGGTGCCAAGGTCCCCCCTTCTCTCTCCGAGGACCACGGACTAAGCGCAAAGCGCCTAGCACGTTCGGTGAGTTCAATACGTCCCGTAGGACATTTATTTTCCCTAGCTTAATTATGCGTGGGGTCTAATCTCCATGCCTTTGATAGGACTGGGTGGAGATGTCGGGGCAGATTAACTGTCCGGCCCCTTTGCCCGAAGACACTGCAGGCGCTCTCCTGACGGAGATGCTGGCTCCGGCTCCTTACAAGGTGCAGAGAAGACCAAGAAGGCCAAGGGAACCCGAAAGAGTTCCCGGCGCCAGGTGTTATCAGACTCATCGTCCGATAACTCTGCGGCACACTCGACGAGGAGGAAGAAGAAGATGCTCCCCCTCCAGGCGGGGAAGGCCGCCCCAACTAGGGAGGCCGAAGGGTCCAAGAAGGGAAGGACTCTCCTTCCGGACAGTTCCACCGCCGCCGACGAAGGCGAAGCCGAGTGGTTGCCCAGGGCCAAGCCCCCGGGGAGATCGTAAGTATTCGGTTACTAGAGTAACTCATAGATTCCTTTATCGCACTGTTTTCCCTAATGCCGAACATAATTATGCAGGCCGCCACGAGCCAATATCGAGGTATCATCGGACGGCTCCCTGGGCTCGTCGAACATGGATAGCGATCCAGTCCCGACCGCCACCTCCCCTCATCCTGCTGACGACGCCGAGGTGCTGTCTCAAGAGGCACCGGGTCGAGGGGAGACAGTCTTGGAGGTGCCTCAAGGCGACCTTCCGGACTCCGGGAGCCAAGGGGACGGGGCCCTGAGAGCTTTGAGTTTGGCCCTCAGCCGAACACCGTGCCGGAACCTCCAGCGGTTCCAGGCTCAAGAAGGCGGCCTCCTTCTAAGAGGGGCAAGATGCCTGTGCCGGTGACCTCTGTTCATCCAGAGGCGCCGGATAATCTGCTGGAAGCGCTTCGCAACGCTTCCATCGACGAGGAGCACTGTACTGTTATGAGTGCGGTGGTCCAGAAGGTTCAGTCCGCCAAGAGCAGGTTGACCGAAGCCTATGCCAGCCTTCTAACAGGCTTTGAGGTAAGTGTTTTAAAATTTAGTAGAAATATTACCGCATAGATAGTAGCCCCTGATGCTTTGTTCGGTGTTCACAAAGAAAAGCCGAACAGAGGATCAAATAATATCGCAGGAGTCTAATATAAGTGTGTCAATATGCATATGCAGGCTTCGCTGCTGGCGTCCTCCGCACTGACTGCGGAGGTCGCTGTACTAAAGCAGGACCTCGAGGGGTCCAGGAAAGAGGTCGGCCTTGCCAAGAGGCAGCTCGAGGAGAACAAGGGTAAGTAATACCCTGTCTATAGATATGTATATATAAAAGAAGATGCGATTGCAAAATGACAGGATCATCGTATATTTGCCAGGGGCCACGACCGAGGTGGCGACCCTGAAGCAGGCGCTAACCAAGGCCGAAGATAAAGCGGCCAAGGAGCGCATCGAGCGAGAGAAGCACGAGGCTCGGGTGGGCGAGGTGCAGCAAGAGCTCTAGGCTCTCGTGGCGAAGCACGAGGCATTGGAGCTTGACTCAAAGACGCGGGAGTCTGAGCTTGATGCGGCCCTCGAGAGCGCAAAAAGTGCCAAGGCCGAAGCCCAAAAGGCTCTCCAAGAGATCGACGCGATGAAGAAGATAGCGGTGGGTAAGGCTTTCTATATGCAAAGCAAGCATGTAAAAGTAAATTACCGATTACTTACCCGAATCCAGAGCTCTCCAGGAGCATTCGTAGATTTGCCCCGCAGCGTGTCCGATGCGGCACAATTTTACCAGGCCGAGGATGGAAGCTCAATGGAGAAGTTGTTCTGGTCTCAGTATGCTGAGGCCGAACACCCGGTTCCAATGAGCGACCAGCTGAAGCAGATGGTCGAGCTACATAAGGCGGCCGATCGGGCCATGAAGAGCTTTATAGTCCGACTGTGGCCTGGCGACGCCCTTCCGAACAGCTTCTTTGGCCTGGTGAGGCGGCTTGTGGATGCCTGCCCGCAGTTGGAGGTCGTCAAGCGATCTGTCTGCATTGAAGGTGCACGCCGGGCTTTCGCCCGTGTGAAATTGTAGTGGGTCAAGCTAGACGCCGTGAAGCTGATCAAGGAGGGGCCGCCCGAGGGCAAGGAGCACCGCCACCCCGAGATGTACTACGAGGGTGTTCTGCCGGGTGCCCGTCTCATCGTGGACGAGTGTTCAAAAGATGTAATATTTGAATGAGACTTGCTCGTTTTATCCTGTATTTATGAAAACTTGTTTCATATGCGCTATGAAACGCTTGTTTGAATTTAAAATATTACCTTCTATTTGGCTGTTTATCCAATCTGAGAGACGGCTAATCCTCGGCTTCTGCCCCCATGCCATGAGTGCTGGGGTGTTCGGGATAAATCTGAGCACTCTTGTTCCCATGTTTGGGTCCTTCGAGGGAGGTGCTCAGCACAGTGAACAAGGCAACTGGACTAATAATGCTTTATCACTCTCACTTAGCCATAGAATTCTATAATTTTAAATTTCGGCGAAGCCCATGGTATTCGGAAGGCCGAATTCGGGGCGCGATACACGCCTTTAAGCCGGATAGGGCCGACCCCTCGCTCTAAGCGGCATAAGTCTTTAGGGACTTGAAAAGCTCACGAACAGCGACCAGTCTCTCGCCTTATCATGACAGTCAGTTTTAGCTTTCTCTACTGAGGTGCTGAACCCAGCAAAACCGGGGCACAATCGCAGTAGTTGTCCTAGCGCTACCTTAGCCGATATTGCGGAACGTAAGGTACCAAAACATAGGAGCCGGGCAAACCCAACATTTGACCAAAGACATGATTCGGAGCTGATGCATATAATGCTATAAGTTCGGGGTGCCGCACTTGTGGAAGTGTTCAGACTTTTCACTTTGCATTGTGGGGTACGTAAGCCCCTGGCGTATTGGCCGTACCAAAGTGTACGGTCGCAAGGCGTCATTAATGAACACATAGATATATATCGTAATGTCATGCATTGTTTATTTGAAAAAATTGCGTTAAAGCAGAGTGATACAGATAGTGCGATAAGCAAAGAGTAGGACTATGTCCCTTCCAAGGGCAAGCTGAGGAATGATATTAAATCGAATATTTCGCTCATTACTGTAATCCACCTGGGATTTCCGTGGTATGATGTAGCTGTCTGCCTCCTTGGTTGCTGCATCATGTGTTCGGCAATAGTGCTGTCGGACAGTGTTTCTAGAGATAAAGGTCCTGAAAAAAAGGAAAATAACCAAACGGGAAGCCCCTAGTGCGGTTTAAGCCGCGTCCTGGGGCATGCCGCAGTTGTGCCCCACTCCCCATCTGTGCCCATGGTATTTTTAATGCGTAATTATGTACGCGCGGCACGAGTTTCGCCGTTGGGCTGGGATTTGGGTGGCCGCCGTATTGCTACGCGGGCTCAGATCGCGCCATGTGGTCTATTTGCCGATTTGCTCTGAGCGCGCTTGAAGGTGTCTGGGCTTTGAAGCGCCGAACTGGTTGATTGCCTTGAGAGGCTGCTTTGCGCTTCTACTGCGAGGGCCGCGGTGTGCTCCTCTGTTCGGAGGGAGCGCTCTGTGTTTCCATTTACTGTAATAACTCCGCGAGGTCCTGGCATCTTGAGCTTGAGGTACGCATAATGCGGTACCGCATTGAATCTAGTAAATGCGGTTCGCCCGAGCAGCGCGTGATAACCACTGCGGAACGAGACTATGGAAAACTCTTCACTTCGGAAGTTATCCGGGGATCCGAAGACCACTTCCAGTGTAATTGAGCCTGTGTAATGGGCCTCCACACCTAGAATGACGCCTTTAAAGGTCATTTTTGTGGGTTTGATCCTTGAGGGGTCTATACCCATTTTGCACACTGTGTCCTGATAAAGCAGGTTCAGGCTACTGCCGCCATCCATAAGGACTCGAGTGAGGTGGAATCCGTTAATGATTGGGTCTAGGACCAGTGCGGCAAATCCGCCATGATGGATGCTAGTGGGGTGGTCCCTGCGATGGAAGGTGATCGGACAGGAGGACCAAGGGTTGAACTTTGGGGCGACTGGCTCCAACGCATATACGTCCCTGAGCGCACGCTTCCGCTCCCTCTTGGGGATGTGGGTTGCGTATATCATGTCCACCATCCGCACTTGCGGGGGAAACCTCTTCTGCCCTCCGGTGTGCGGCTGCCGAGGCTCCTCCTCGTCATCGCTACGCGGCCCCTTGTCCTTGTTTTCGGCAATTAACTTGTCGGCCTGCTTGAACACCCAACAATCCCTGTTGGTGTGATTGGATGGATTGTCTGGGGTTCCGTGTATTTGACATGAGCGATCGAGTATACGGTCCAAGCTGGACGGACCCGGCGTACTTTGTTTGAATGGCTTTTTCCGCTGACCGGGTTTAGAGCCTTTGAATCCGGCATTGACTGCCGTATCCTTGGTGTTTTCGCTGTTAATACGGTGCTTATGTTTGTTGCGACGTGACCTACTATTGTCGTCCTTGGTATCTGGGGTAGCATGGTTCTTTGATATGTTGTTACTGTGAGCTAGCCAGCTGTCTTCTCCCGTGCAAAAGCGGGTCATGAGCATCGTGAGAGCTGCCATAGATTTTGGCTTTTCCTGACCAAGGTGCCGGGCTAGCCACTCGTCTCGGATGTTGTGTTTTAAAGCCGCTAAGGCCTCTGCATCCGGACAATCGATGATCTGATTTTTCTTTGTAAGGAACCGAGTCCAGAATTGCCTGGCTGACTCTTCTGGCTGCTGAATTATGTGGCTCAAGTCATCGGCGTCTGGTGGTCGCACAGAAGTGCCCTAAAAGTAGTCGAAGAATGCGGCTTCCAGATCTTCCCAACAGCTAATGGAGTCCGCTAGCAAGCTGTTAAGCCAATGCCGCGCTGGTCGTTTGAGCTTTAGTGGGAGGTATTTGATGGCGTGTAAGTCATCACCGCGGGCCATGTGGATGTCGAGGAGGAAATCCTTGATCCATACTGCGGGATCTGTTGTGCCGTCGTATGATTCAATATTTATAAGTTTGAAACCTTCTGGGAATTGATGTTCCATTACTTCATCTGTGAAGCATAAGGGGTGTGCGGCGCCTCTGTATTGGGCTATATCACGACGCAGCTCGAAAGTGTCTTGCCCGCTGTGTTCGGCCCGGCCGGATTTGCTTTTACTATATCCGGTGTGACGTTTATCGTCTCGCAGAGTAGTGCACCCTCGTGATCCGTAGATCGATCTTGCATGTTTTGCTTTGTCCTCCAATATGTCTCGCAGTTCTGGCGTATCTCCCCATGCCTTTTTATTTGAATGGCGTCAGGGTGGAGGCTGAGCTTTTGGCTGGAATGCCTCTCTATTGCAGCCACGAGGTGGCCGATCTGCCGTATCATACGCTTCCTCCTCCAGTCGGGGTAGTAACCTGCACTTTGGGTAATTCTTGGAGGGGCACTTGAGTTTATATTCCTTGGCCGCGAGGACTTCAGTCCATCTGTCAGCTAGCAGATCTTGATCAGCTTGAAGCTACTGCTACTTTTTCTTCAGGCTATTTGCCGTGGCCATAAGCCGACGCTTGAAGAGCTCTTGTTCGACGGGATCCTCTGGAACGGCGAATTCATCGTCGCCGAGGCTTGCCTCGTCTTCGGAGGGGGGCATGTAATTGTCATCCTCCTCCTCTCCATCTGCCGCTCTCTCAGGAGAGCTGGCTCCTCCATCCTCCTGCTCTGAATCTTGCTGGAGGGGAATGTTGTTGTCTTTGGCACTATCCGGAGTGTTATTATATCCTGTGCCGGTATCACCACTTTTGCTTTGGCGGAACCTAGAGCGGCGCCGCTGACGTCGGCGCTTGGGTTGCTTCTTGGAGGGGTCATCCTCCTCTATCTCATGGCCATTGCCTTCTTTGGGTGTATCCACCATGTATATGTCATATGACGAGGTGGCTTTCCAGTGCCCTATAGGCGCTGGTTCATGTTCGTCTCCTACATCGTCATCTATACCATCGATGTCTTTGGAGTCGAAGTCGAGCATGTCGGTTAAATCATCGACAGTGGCTACGAAGTGGGTGGTGGGTGGGCGTCGAATTTCTTCGTCGTCCGCATCCCAATCCTGTTGGCCATAGTCCGGCCAGGGCTCTCCTGACAAAGAGAGAGACCTTAGTGAATTCAGGATGTCGCCGAAGGGCGAGTGCTGAAAGATATCCGCGGCGGTGAATTCCATGATCGGCGCCCAATCGGATTCGATTGGCAGGGGCGCGGACGGTTCGGAGTCCAGAAAAGAGTATGGCACCTTGGAGTCACGGGCTTCGCAGAGGATTAGGCTGGTGTTCGGCTCGATCGCCGTTGAGACTGCAGCCCCTAAGGCGGTGTCTAGCCACCTGTCCTCGATTGGTGCAGTTGGGTCTGAGCTAAGGGTCGGAGCTGATGCAGGCGCGGCCTCTGGGGTACTGCTTGGCGGCAGAGCTAGGTCATACCCATCGTGACAGTGCGGCGCGCCCGGCTGTGGCTCGAATCCATCGAAGATCAAGGCTCTGCGGATGTCGGCCGTGTAGTTCAAACTTCCAAATCTGACCTGACGATCAGGGGCGTAGCTTTCAATTTGCTCTAGATGGCCAAGCGAATTAGCCCGCAGTGCAAAGCCGTCGAATACGAAGATCTGTCCGGGGAGAAAAGTCTCGCCCTGGACCACATCGCTATTGATGATAGTAGGAGCCATCAAGCCTAAGGGCGACGACACAGAGGAACTCTCAATGAAAGCACCAATGTGCGTCTAGGCCGGATGGTAACAGGAGGCAGGGGACACGATGTTTTACCCAGGTTCGGGCCCTCTTGATGGAGGTAAAACCCTACGTCCTGCTTGATTAATATTGATTATATGGGTAGTACAAGCGTAGATCTACCACAAGATCGGAAAGGCTAAACCCTAGAAGCTAGCCTATGGTATGATTGTATGTTGTGGTTGTTGTCCTACGGACTAAAACCCTTCGGTTTATATAGACACCGAACAGGGTTAGGGTTACACAAGGTCGGTTACAAAGGAGGAGATATCCATATTCGTATTGCCTAGCTTGCCTTCCACGCCAAGTAGAGTCCCATTCGGACATGAGACGAAGTCTTCAATCTTGTATCTTCATAGTCTAACAGTCCAGCCAATGGAGATAGTCCGGCTGTCCGGAGACCCCCTAATCAAGGACTCCCTCACCTGGTGTAGAGGCCCGTTGCACGGGCTCAATCACATTGGAAGTTGTCTTCAGTTCGTCGGACAACTTCCGAAGCGAGGACTAGATCTTTGACATTGTTCCCTTACGTAGCGATTATCATGCATTGCTTGGACGAACCGCATTCGCTCGCTTCAATGCGATCCCGCATTACGCATATCTCAAACTAAAGATTCCCGGACCACGCGGTGTTATAACAGTCAATGGAAACACGAAGCACTCCCTCCGTACTGAGGAGCACACCGTGGCCCTTGCAACGGAGATCCAGGGCGGACTTATCATGCCAAACACTACATCGGCAGTCAAGCCCCCGGACACTGTTATACGCGTCTGGACTACTCGGCAGAGCGACTATCCGGCTCGACCGGACCTCGATCAGCAATTTGGCTTCAGTCTCAGCCCCAGAAGAATTGCGGCATATGTGTCACACGTGCATAACTACGCACTAAAGATACCATTTGGGCCAAGACGGAGGCATAGTAGAGACAAAGTCCACAATACGGCTCGACCCTACCTGGACCCTCATGTTTCTTTTTCTCTT
The DNA here is from genome assembly GCF_018294505.1 of Triticum aestivum. NCBI lineage: Eukaryota > Viridiplantae > Streptophyta > Magnoliopsida > Poales > Poaceae > Triticum > Triticum aestivum. Next base: position 418,942,091 of record NC_057797.1, on the reverse strand, counting down.
ATTTTTTCTTTTCCAGGTTCCTTACAACCACCAACACCTTCTGACGGTAGCAAGGGCCTTTTTTAGGTCCCTCATGAGAACCTGATCATTGATCCTTTCAATGGATAATACACCAAGGAGGAAAAACGGCACAGATGTGTGCCAGATTATCTAAAGGATATTTAAAGATCACATTTTCCTTTTGAGGACCTGTACACAGCTTTCCCTGGTATTCGGCATGTAAAATAGCCTCGATGCTTGTCACATCATTTGTAAAAATATATTTTGACGTATCAATCAGACTATAATGGAAACAATCTTTCGCCCAACGTACTCGGTACTGGCTTATTTCCTAATCTATATTCCTTCTTTTTTCTCTCTCGTCTGATTGCCATGTACACCTTGGCATGACCTAAATCGCCCGGGGCTCCATTCGGCCACGTACATGTCTTAAAAATAAAATAAGTCCGAAACACTTTTACAGTGCAAATTCGGTGTCACGAATATAGCATTATATGCATCACCTCTGAATCATGTCTTTGGTCAATAGTTGGGTTGCCCGACTCCTGTGGTTATTGCCGTACATTCCGCTTGTTCGGCTAAGACAGTAAAGGGAGAACTACCACGATTGTGTTTCCGGCTCATATGGATAAACACCTCAGTAGAGAAAGCCGAAAACTGACTGTCATGGTGCGGCGAGAGCTGGTCAGCTAGGCGACTAACTACAAATCTCTTGCGATTTTACCCGCATTATGTGAAGGACCGGTCTATGCCCGATCAGGCATCTACAACACCCAATTTCGGATAATCGACCAACACCAGGGGCTACGCCTATAACCTCATTGTCAAACTCCTATGGCTAAGTGAGAGCGATAAAGCCACATAGTCTAATTGCCTGGTTTGCCGCACTGACCACCTCCTTCAAGGACCACGCTGGTTAGGTCAAGTGTGTCTAGGTGCCATTCCGAACACCCCTGTACTTCCTATGTGGGGGCTGAAGCCGACGACTGGCTAACTCTTAGATACCATAAACAGCCGCACATGAGGAAAGGATTACAAAGTAAAACAAGCAACACATTATACATAAGCCTTGTTTTATAATACAAAGTACGGGCATTACAGGTACATTCATTCGAAAATAGTGTCCTTCAAACACTGGCCCTCTACAATGCAGGAACCCTCCAAGACTTCATCAAAATACCGCTGCAGTGTGGGGTGCTCTTTGCCTACGGGCGGTCCCTCGGTTGCCAGCTTGACGGCGTTCATCTTCGCCCACTACACCTTGACAAGGGTGAAGGCCATCCGGGCACCTTCGATATAGGCTGACCGCTTTATGGCATCAAGCTGGGGGCAGGCGCTGACGAGCCGCTTCACGAGCCCGAAGTAACTACCGGGTGTGGGTTCGGCTGGCCAAAGTCAGACTATAACATCCTTCATGGCCAGTTCGGCCACCCTATGCAGCTCGGTCAGCTGCTTTAGCTGATCGCTGAGGGGCACCAGATGCTCTGGCGCAAGGTACTGTGACCAAAAAAGCTTCTCTGTTGAGCTCCCCTCTTCGGCTCGGAAGAACTCCGCAGCATCAGCAATACTCCGGGGCAGATCCGCAAACGCTGCTGGAGAACTCCAAACCCGGGTTAGTAAGAGGTACCTTCTCCTCACAAATTTGCTCTGCATAATAAAGGCCTTACCCGCCGCAATCTTCTTGGCCTCTTGAATCTCCCGGCAGGCGCCTTGGGCTTCAACTCGGGCTTCCTGTGCGCTTTGGAGGGCCTTAGCAAGTTCGGCATCTTGATCCGTAATCTTGCGCTTCAAGGACTCACATTTGTTTATGGCATCCCGGAGCTCTTGCGGCACTTCCTCCACCCGTGATTCATGCTTATGGCGGGCGGCTCGTTCCCCCTCTGCCTCCTTCTTGGCCTCGGCTAGCGCGTTCTTTAGGGCCTTGACCTCAGACACGCCAACTATAAGCATGATCACAAAACTCAACAAGATAATTAACCAGCAAGTCATATCATTTCAGATGCGAACAAAGTACCACATACCTTGCTTCTCCTCCAATTGTTTGTTGGTACGGATGAGCTCTTCATCGACCCGCTCCAGCCTCCTCTTTAGTCCGGATATCTTGGCGGAATCAGTGGTGGCTGCTAACTTCGAAGCCTGTTTGTTCAAATACACATGTATGTTAATCTCCCATGAAGACTATTTGATCCTCTGTTTGTCCTTTCTTAAACGAACGCCGAACAGAGTCTCAGGGGCTACTGACTATACACAGGTATTCTTTTTATAGTTAAATCATGTACCTCAAAGCCTATCAGAAGGCTAGTATAGGCCTCATTCAACCCGCTTTTAGCGGACCGAACCTTTTCAACCACCATACCCAGAAGGGCACGATGTTCCTCAACAATGGAGATGCTCTGAAGCGCTTCCATCAGAGTGTCCGGTGCCTCCGGATTGACAGAGGTTGCCAGTTGAGTCATCGCACCCCCTTCTTACGAAGGAGGCTGCTCGCCTGATTCTGGAGCCATATCGGCCTTCGGATGATATTCGGTTGGGGGCTGAATTTGGCATGGCCCCCGTCGCTGGCCTCCCTGGGAGTCGGTTCCCCCATGTTTTCAGCAGCAGAGGTATTACCCTCTGGATCCACCCTGACGGCTTCCCGGACCTCTCCATGGCCTGGAAAGGTCCCTCAGGACAACACTTTGGTGTTGTCTGTAGCAATAGGTGGGGACGCCAATGGAGGCGACTCGCTCTCCATCATGTGTGAGCCCAGCGAATTCCTAGAAGACGATGATTGCCCGGGGAGATCGCGGGCTGGACTACAATACGTGATTCTGCGTGTTAGGATCACAAGGCATAAAGACGTATACATTCATTATCCTTAAATACTTACGATTTAGCCGAAGGCTTCGGCCTGGGGTTCCATTTGGAGACGGCTTCGGCGTCCGATTCCGAATCATATGAAAGGGAGAGTTTCCTCTTCTTGGACACTTCCGCCTCTAGATCTGCGGAAGCTCCCCTTTTATTCTTCCCCCCTTAGGGGGAGAATTGTGCTCCTCCTCCTCCTCGTCTTCAGCATGGGAGGAGAGAGCTTCGGTATCTTCGAATGATATGTCCGAAGCACTTTTGCGGTGAAGGCCACTTCAGACCTCCTTGCCCTTCTTCTTGGCCTTCTTTTCCGGTGCCTGGTACGGCACCGAAACCAGCATCTTCGTCAGAAGAGGAATAGCTGGGTCTTCGGGCAGGGGAGCCGGACACTTGATCTGCTCTGCCTTCTTCGTCCAGCCCTGGGGGACAAGAGGAAGGTTTAAACTTACTCATTGGATCTACAAATCAAGGACATGATTAGAAAGCTGAAAAACTCATTGGAGTGGCTAAATGAGCGCAGTCGTGGCCGAGGTCTTCGGTCGTTGGTGCCCATGTCTTTTGGTTCTTAAAAGGTAGCTTCCATATATCTTCATGCTTCGTGCCGAAGAACCGTACAAGGTCCGGGGACTTGCCAAATCAAACTCCCACGTATGGAGAGTTCGTGTTGGTAGGGAGAATCCGGCGAAATAGCATCACCCGGATCACGCTGGCAAGGCTGGTGTTCTTGTCCACCATGCTCTTGACGCGCTTTTGCAGCGTCATCACCTCGTCGGATGACACCCAATCTAGGCTCTTCTTGAGCCATGATGTGAGCCGCATTGGCGGGCCAGTTTTGAACTCAGGAGTGGCGGCCCATGAGGCGTCGCGAGGTTACGTAACATAGAACCACTCATGTTGCCACCCCTTCACGGTCTCTATGAAGGTCCCCTTGGGCCAGGTGACATTAGGGAGCTTGCTCACCATGGCACCGCCGCACTCCGCGTGTTGACCCTCGACCACCTTCGACTTCACATTGAATACCTTGAGCCATAGGCCGAAGTGGGGGGGGGATGCAGAGGAACGCTCAAACACGATGATGAACGCTGAGATGTTGAGGAATGAATTTGGATCTAGATCATGGAAATCTAGCCCGTAATAGTACATGAGTCCGCGGTCGAAAGGGTGGAGAGGAAACCCTAGCCTGCGAAGGAAGTGGGGAATGAATACTACCCTCTCATTGGGCTCTGGTGTGGGAATGATCTTCTTTTTGGCAAGGAGCCGATGGGTGATTTCCTTCGCTAAATACCCCGCCTCCCGGAGTTCTTTGATGTGCTCCTCCGTGACGGAGGAGGCCATCCACTTGCCGTGTGCTCCAGATCCGGACATGGTTGGAGCGCTTGTTGGGGATGGAAAGGGTTGAAGCTTGGGCGCTGGAGCTCGAGAGAAGATGGGCTGAGGAGGAAGAAGGCGTGGGGTAAAAAGGTGGATCCTTGTCTCCTTATAAAGGCAGTGAATATCAAGCTCCCCCCATGAGCCTTAAAAATTGCCTACTCCCCAGGAGTCGTGCGAGAGGCATGGTTGGATTACCCAAATCCGTATTGATGAGAATCCCTCAGTAAGGGGACACGATCTCTGCTTTGACAAGATGTGTCAATGAATATCGCATCTCGAAACGCGAAACGGGAGGATGGAAAATGGTTCGAAATAATAACAAGGCTGGATCACAATACCTCGCTGAAAAAGTTGTCAGAAGACATAACCTATTTCTGTTTAAAGTGTTTTGTCCTCATGGCCCAGGTTTGTAACTATTGTACAGAGCTGGATATAGTTCTTTTGATCAACTACTTTGGATTATTCGGAGGAGGAACCCGCCTTGCAATGCCGAAGACAATCTGCGTTCCGAACACATCGTCATTGAAGCCTGGTTCAGGGGCTACTGAGGGAGTCATGGATTAGGGGGTCCCCAGGCGTCCGGGCTATGTGACGTGGGTTGGACTGGTGGGCCGTGAAGATACAAGATAGAAGGCTTCCCCCGTGTCCGGATGGGACTCTCCTTGGCGTGGAAGGCAAGCTCGGCATTCAGATGTGAAGATTCCTTTCTCTGTAAAATGACTCTGTACAGACCCTAGCCCCCTCCGGTATCTATATAAACCGGAGGGTTTAGTCCGTACAGGCAGTCATAATCATACAGGCTAGACATCTAGGGTTTAGCCATTATGATCTTGTGGTAGATCAACTCTTGTAACTCCTATACTCATCAAAGTCAATCAAGCAGGACGTAGGGTTTTACCTCCATCAAGAGGGCCCGAACCTGGGTAAACATCGTGTCCCCTGCCTCCTGTTACCTTAGATCCTTAGATGCATAGTTCGGGACCCCCTACCCGAGATCTGCTGGTTTTGAAACTGACATCTACCCCCTGGGCCAGACGCCGTAGTCCGTGGCGTTTGCGTAAACGCCAGGAACCATGGTGTTTGCTCCTGGAGTCCGAGAAGGACTCTTCTTTGCGTTCCAAATCGACTTTGGGGAGGCCGTCTCCCCAAGTAATGACCCCATGGCTCAACATATAAATAGAGGAGCAGGGCTAGCCCTTAGAGCACAAGTTTATGAGCCTCCTCTAGTTTATCCAGTTCTAGTTCTAGTTGGTCCTAGTTGACTAATTAGAGGTAGCACTAGCTACCTCTAATCCTCATAATTAGAAGCCCAGTGTGGTTCTAATCTCCTCTGCTCTAAATCTGTTGTGCTTGGCGAAGCCCTGTGAAAATAGTTTCACCACCACCATCACCACGCCGTCATTCTGCCGGAACTCATCTACTACTTCACCCCTCTTGCTGGATCAAGAAGGCGAGGACGTCATCAAGCTGAGCGTGTGCTGAACATGGAGGTGTCGTACATTCGGTGCTTGATCAGAATGGATCGTGAAGGTGTACGACTACATCAACCGCGTTGACAAACGCTTCCTCTAAGTTATCTACAAGGGTATGTAGATGATTTCCCCCTCTTGTAGCTATGCACTCCATGGATAGATCTTGCATGTGCATATAATTTTTTTGTTTTCCATGCAATGTTCCCCAACAATGGTATCAGACCTAGGTCTATGCATAGATGACATGCATGAGAGAACACAAAGGATTTGTGGGCAGTGATGTTCATACTGCTTACTACCTATGTCTTATTTTGATTCGACGGTATCGTGAGATGAAGCGGCTCGGACGAACCTTACATGTCCACGTACATGACACCAGTTCCACCGATTAACATGCAACTTATTTTGCTTAAAGGTGGCTGGCTGGTGTCTATTTCTCCCACTTTAGTTGACTCTAATTTGACTATGGTGGTACTTGTAGAAGGTAGCAACTTGATAATCACCATTGTGGTTTGGGGTAGGTAAGAACGGTTCTTGCTAGTTGCCATAGCAGCCACGTAAAACTTGCAACAACAAAGTACAGGACGTCTAACTTGTTTTTGAAGGGTATGTTGTTGTAACACCCCAATAGTAAAACTTCCATTTTTGGCAATGTATCCATCTTGTTCTTCATCTATTTCAAGTGGTTTTCCTCTTTGTGGGTTTCATGTTGGGTTTGTTTTGTTTCCCATTGCATTGTCTTGTTTTTTCTTTTCATATTTTCTTTGCCATTCTTTGTTGCATCATGGCCTCACCATAGTGTTGCATTTGTGCTTCTTGCCTTTGGACTTGTCATCATCATCATGTGCATCTTCTTGTGTAGCATATTGCATTGGGCATGGTAGATTGTGACTCATGGCATCATCATATTCCCCCTCATCTACTCACCTCTTCCTTCCCTTATTTTATTTTGGCAAGCATTATTTTGGCCTCCATAAATGTTCATCCTCTCCCTATAAATCAGTCATCATGCCCTAAACCTCTCTGCCAATTTTCATCTATTTTGAAGTTGTTTTGGTTAGGTTTTAAAATGGCTCAAGCTTGAATTAAATTCAAACTTGAATTATTTTACTTCCTTTAAAAATCTCCAAACCAATTTTATTAAATAGGGCATAATTCCAGGATCATGGAAATATTCTCATATTTCTCAAACTCCTCTCCTATTCCACTATGCTTTTCTTTTTCTTTTTCTGCCTAAGGAAAAGGGAAAAGAAAAGCAGCAGCAACACCCCCCGGGCCTCGGCCTCCAGGCTAGCCCAGCAACAGCAGCAGAGCAGGCCATCCGGCCTAGCTAGCAGCAGCCCTGTAGCCTAGCTAGCCTCATGGCCTTCTCCTCCCAACCTTTTCTCACCCGCGCACGCGTGCACCCCCGCTGCCCCATCGACACGTGGCCAAGGCGGACCCGCTCGTCAGCGAGTCCCTGTAGACTCCGACCCACCTTTTTGTCCTCCTCGCGCCACGCCATGGGGACCGCGAGCTCGAGCGCGTCGCCGCTCCGTCCCGTCATCCTAGCCCCCCTATTAAGCCTTCTCCTTGTCCCTCAAACCCTGTAGGGTTCCCTTTCTCTCTCCCTGCCGCCGCCAGGGCACCTAACCCACTAGATCCGTCGTTTTGGCCGTGTCCCGAGCGCATCTAGGAGCACGGGCTCGTCGCCGGCGTGCTCCTAATCATATTCTGCCTTGCCAACCTTGTCCATCATCTTACCCGATGTCGACTACGTCCCTGTCGTCGCCGTCTTCGTCCACCTCCTGACCAACGGAGCTCACCTCCGAGCTCCTGGTGAGCACGCGCGTCTCCCCGTCCCCTTTCCCCCCTTGTTTGCATGCTCTGTCGCTGATCGCCATGTTCGCCCGAGCTCGCCGCCGTCAGACCTCGTCTCCGGTGAGTGCCTCGACCACCTCTCGCTAGGTTTGCATGTCCGTCATCTTCTCCGCGTCGTGTAGGCCAGTTCCTCGCACGTAGTAGCTCGTTAGGGTCGCCACCTCGTCGCGTTCATCTCCGGATCACCTCCTCTGTTCCTCATCGCCGGCGTCGACTCCGTCGTCACCCGGTGTCGTACGATGCACGTACGAGTGTCGGATCGCCAGACGGTTCCGTAGCACCCCTCCGCCACTCTGTTAGGTCCCCGGAGCTGCTCCGGCAAGGCCCCGCCATTGCCCTCCTCTGTTTTCCCCTGTTTGGGCGCGTCTGTGTCACCGCCATGTGGGTCCTTGCGGGACCCGTCAGCCTCTCGGGGGACCAGGACCCACATGTCATCCCCTCCCTCCTTTTTCTCTTTTCTTTTATTTATTCCAGCGCATATTGTGTTTCAGGCAGAAGGAATCTTTCCAAATCGGGCAGGTCCATATCTGGACATTTCCTATTAGGGAGACTTGCCATTTCTGTCCCTTCCCATTTAGGGCAGTTTTTCACTTATAGCTTTTGTGATGATTTTTCTATAGTAACCTAGACATATTATATATGTTTTTGGGATAGAAAAACCCCACCAATCCAGTGGTGCCATTAGTTTTTGCATTTGAGCAAGTTCATGAACATGTCATTTTGCATCATGATGCTCTTTTGTGTTTTATGTGTAATTTTATTCAAATATGCTATGGGTTAGTTTTGCTCATGAACATGCTCTTTAACATGCCTACTTCATGCTAGATTTTATTTCATGTCATTTAGTGCACTGTGATGAGTGCCACAAGCTTGCAAAGTTGCCATCATGAATCTGCTTATGCCATGCCATGATTTCCTCCAAGTCTGAAATCTGTTCATATCATTTGCCATGTTTGCATTGATGCTACCATCTTTTCTGTGGGTCTCTGAGACAAGTTCAGTAAGGGAGTTTTATTAAGTGCATTTAGTACTATCATGCCATGATCTTGTGTAATGTAATATGTTCCTATAGAATATAGTTTGCTATGCATAAACTTTGCTACCTGATGTTGTTCCTGTCTTGATGCATGAATTTCTGCCAAGTCTGATAAGTTGTTAACTTTTGCATTTTTGCCATGCTATTTTAGACTTGTTCTAGGGCTTTCTAGCAGTAGCTCAGTGTTCATGATTTGTAGAGCTTCACCTGTACTTCACTGCCATGTATTGTGTTTTCATGTTTGGGTGCTGTAGTATATTTTAACCTTGCATCTAAGTGGTCATGTTGCTGTTTTAAGCAGCTTGCATCATATCTTGTTTTGCTTGTCATTTGCAAACCGTGCATCCGTTTTCGGTGATCTTCATATCGATTTCATTCGAAATCTCCCAACCTATCCAGTGGCATGCTTGGTTTGACAAGTTGATGCCATGATCATCCTTTTCCTTCCGGAGTACCCATATGCATTGCACATCATATCTTGCATTCCATGCCATGTCTTGCATCATGTTGCTTGTGCATTGCATCGTGATTGATTGTTGTTCCATTGCTTGTGTTTTTTTCTTTGGGTAGAGCCGGGAGACAAGTTCATGAATGAGGATCCTATTGAGTACGTTTACGAGGAGCAAGCTTTCGACAACCCTGAGAACTTTCCAGGCAAGATGATCATTACCCTCGATATCACTTCTATCTTTGCTTGCTAGTTGTTTGTTTTATCGCTATGTCGCGCTACCTACCACTTGTTTATAATGCCTCCCATATTGCCATGTCAGCCTCTAATCCACCTTCCTAGCAAACCGTTATTGGCTATGTTACTCATACGTCTCCAACGTATCTATAATTTTTGATTGCTCCATGCTATATTATCTACTGTTTTGGACATTATTGGACTTTATTATCCACTTTTATAGTATTTTTGGGACTAACCTATTAACCGGAGGCCCAACCCAGAATTGTTGTTTTTGCCTATTTTAGGGTTTCGAAGAGAAGGAATATCAAACGGAGTCCAAACGGAAGGAAACCTTCGGGAACGTGATTTTTGGAACAAACAAGATCCAGGAGACTTGGACCCTGCGTCAAGCAACCAACATGGAAGCCACGAGGTAGGGGGGCGCGCCTACCCCCTAGGCGCGCCCTCCACCCTTCTGGGCCCCCAGTTGCTCCACCGACGTACTCCTTCCTCCTATATATACCTACGTACCCCCTAACGATCAGATACGGAGCCAAAAACCTAATTCCACTGCCGCAACCTTCTGTATCCACGAGATCCCATCTTGGGGCCTGTTCCGGAGCTCTGCCGGAGGGGGCATCCATCATGGAGGGCTTCTACATCAACACCATAGCCTCTCCGATGAAGTGTGAGTAGTTTACCTCAGACCTTCGGGTCCATAGTTATCAGCTAGATGGCTTCTTCTCTCTTTTTGTATCTCAATACAATGTTCTCCCCCTCTCTTGTGGAGATCTATTCGATGTAATCTTCTTTTTGCGGTGTGTTTGTTGAGACCGATGAATTGTGGGTTTATTTTCAAGATTATCTATGAACAATATTTGAATCTTCTCTGAATTATTTTATGTATGATTGGTTATCTTTGCAAGTCTCTTCGAATTATCAGTTTGGTTTGGCCTACTAGATTGATCTTTATTACAATGGGAGAAGTGCTTAGCTTTGGGTTCAATCTTGCGGTGTCCTTTCCTAGTGACAGTAGGGGCAGCAAGGCATGTATTGTATTGTTGCCATCGAGGATAACAAGATGGGTTTTTTTATCATATTGCATGAATTTATCCCTCTACATCATGTCATCTTGCTTAAGGCGTTACTCTGTTTTCATGAACTTAATACTCTAGATGCATGCTGGATAGCGGTCGATGAGTGGAGTAATAGTAGTAGATGCAGGCAGGAGTCGGTCTACTTGTCTCGGACATGATGCCTATACACATGATCATACCTAGATATTCTCATAACTATGCTCAATTCTGTCAATTGCTCAACAGTAATTCGTTCACCCACCGTAAAATACTTATGCTCTTGAGAGAAGCCACTAGTGAAACCTATGGCCTCCGGGTCTATCTTCATCATATTAATCTTCCAATACTTAGTTATTTCCTTTTCTTTTTTACTTTGCTTTTGTTTTACTTTGCTTCTTTATCACAAAAATACCAAAAAATATTATTCTATCATATCTATCATATCTCACTCTCGTAAGTGACCGTGAAGGGATTGACAACCCCTTATCGCGTTGGTTGCGAGAAGTTATTTGTTTTGTGCAGGTACGAGGGCTCGCGCATAGCCTCCTACTGGATTGATACCTTGGTTCTCAAAAACTGAGGGAAATACTTACGCTACTTTGCTTCATCATCCTTTCCTATTCAAGGAAATCCAACACAGTGCTCAAGAGGTAGCAAGAAGAATTTCTAGCGCCGTTGCCGGGGAGGTTCGCGCAAGTCAAGATTTCACTCGCGACAACAAGCCATTTCTGGTGCCGTTGCTGGGTAGTCTACGCAAAAGTCAACATACCAAGTACCCATCACAACCCTTATCTCCCGCATTACATTATTTGCCATTTGCCTCTCGTTTTCCTCTCCCCCTCTTCACCCTTGCTATTTTATTCGCCCTCTCTCTCTCTATCCTCCCTCTCTTTCTCTATTTGCCTCTTTTTGCCCGCTTGCTTTTTGTTTGCTTGTGTGTTGGATTGCTTGCTTGTCACGATGGCTCAAGATAACACTAAATTGTGTGACTTTACCAATACCAACAACAATGATTTTATTAGCACTCCGATTGCTCCTCTTACCAATGATGAATCTTGTGAAATTAATGTCGCTTTGCTGAATCTTGTCATGAAAGATTCGTTTTCCGGCCTTCCTAGTGAAGATGTCGCTACCCATCTAAATAGCTTCGTTGATTTGTGTGATATGCAAAAGAAGAAAGATGTGGACAACGATATTGTTAAGTTGAAGCTATTTTCTTTTTCGCTTAGAGATCGTGCTAAAGCTTGGTTTTCGTCTTTGCCTAAAAATAGTATTGATTCTTGGAACAAATGCAAAGATGCTTTTATCTCTAAGTATTTTCCTCCCGCTAAGATCATCTCCCTTAGAAACGATATTATGAATTTTAAGCAACTTGATCATGAACATGTTGCGCAAGCTTGGGAGAGGATGAAATTAATGATACGTAATTGCCCTACTCATGGTTTGAATTTGTGGATGATTATACAATTTTTTATGCCGGATTGAATTTTGCTTCTAGAAATCTTTTAGATTCGGCCGCGGGAGGCACTTTTATGGAAATCACTTTAGGAGAAGCTACTAAACTCCTAGATAATATTATGGTTAATTATTCTCAATGGCATACTGAAAGATCTACTAATAAAAAGGTGCATGCGATAGAAGAAATTAATGTTTTGAGTGGAAAGATGGATGAACTTATGAAATTATTTGCTAGTAAGAGTGTTTCTTCTGATCCTAATGATATGCCCTTGTCTACTTTGATTGAGAATAATAATGAATCTATGGATGTGAATTTTGTTGGTAGGAACAATTTTGGTAACAACGCGTATAGAGGAAATTTTAATCCTAGGCCTTATCCTAGTAATCCCTCTAATAATTATGGTAATTCCTACAACAATTCTTATGGAAATTATAATAAGATGCCCTCTGATTTTGAATCTAATATTAAAGAATTTATTACTTCGCAAAAGAATTTCAATGCTTTGATTGAAGAAAAATTGCTTAAGATTGATGAGTTGGCTAGGAACGTTGATAGAATTTCTCTTGATGTTGATTCTTTGAAACTTAGATCTATTCCTCCTAAGCATGACATCAATGAGTCCCTCAAAGCCATGAGAATTTCCATTGATGAGTGCAAAGAAAGAACCGCTAGGATGCGTGCTAAGAAAGATGCCTTTATAAGAGCGTGTTCTTCTAGTTCCTATGAAAATAAAGATGAAGATCTAAAAGTTATTGATGTGTCCCCTATTAAATCTTTGTTTTTCAATATGAATCTTGATAATGATGGGAATGAATATGATCCACCTTTACCTAGAAGGCGTTCCAAAAATTCGGAGTTTTAGATCTTGATGCTAAATTTGATGAAAGTGGAATTGAAGAAATTAAAACCCTAGATGTTGCTAAACCCACTATTTTCGATTTCAAGGAATTTAATTATGAAAATTGCTCTTTGATTGATTGTATTTCCTTGTTGCAATCCGTGCTAAATTCTCCTCATGCTTATTGTCAAAATAAAGCGTTTACTAAACATATCATTGATGCCTTGATGCAATCGTATGAAGAAAAACTTGAGTTGGAAGTTTCTATCCCTAAAAAACTTTATGATGAGTGGGAACCAACTATTAAAATTAATATTAAAGATCATGAGTTCTATGCTTTATGCGATTTGGGTGCTAGTGTTTCCACGATTCCAAAGACTTTGTGTGATTTGTTAGGTTTCCGTGATTTTGATGATTGCTCTTTAAACTTGCACCTTGCGGATTCCACTATTAAGAAACCTATGGGAAGAGTTAATGTTGTTCTTATTGTTGCAAATAGGAATTATGTGCCCGTAGATTTTATTGTTCTTGACATATATTGTAATCCTTCATGTCCTATTATTGTTGGTAGACCTTTACTTAGAACGATTGGTGCAATTATTGATATGAAGGAAGGGAATATTAGATTCCAATTTCCGTTAAGGAAAGGCACGGAACACTTCCCTAAGAAATAAAATTAAATTACCTTATGAATCTATTATGAGAGACACTGGATTGCCTACGAAAGATGGAAATACCTAGATCTACCCTTGCTTTTTATGCCTAGCTAGGGGCGTTAAACGATAGCGCTTGTTGGGAAGCAACCCAATTTTATTTTTATTCCTTAATTTTTGATCCTGTTTAGTAATAAATAATTTAGCTAGCCTCTGTTTTGGTTGTGTTTTTTGTGTTTAATTAGTGTTTGTGCCAAATAGAACCATTGGGAAGACTTGGGGAAGTCTTGTTATCTTGCTATAAAAAACAGAAACTTTAGCGCTCACCAGAACTGCTGCCATTTTTATTTTGAAAGTGATATTTAGTTAATTGTTTTTGAAGATGATTAATAGAAAAACCCTCACGTCCATAAATTTATTTTAGAATTTTTGGGGTTCCAGATTTTGCGCTAGCTATAGATTACTATAGACTGTTCTGTTTTTGACACATTCTGTTTTTCGTGTGTTGTTTGCTTATTTTGATAAATCTATGGCTAGTAAAATAGTTTATAAACCATAGAGAAGTTGGAATACAGTAGGTTTGACACCAATATAAATAAATAATGAGTTCATTACAGTACCTTAAAGTGGTCTTTTGTTTTCTTTCGCTAATGGAGCTCACGAGATTTTCTACTTTAAGTTTTGTGTTGTGAAGTTTTCAAGTTTTGGGTAAAGATTTGATGGATTATGGAACAAGGAGTGAAAAGAGCCTAAGATTGGGGATGCCCATGGAACCACCAAGATAATCTAAGGACACCTAAAAGCCAAAGCTTGGGGATGCCCCGGAAGGCATTCCCTCTTTCATATACTTCTATCGGTAACTTTACTTGGAGCTATATTTTTATTCACCACACGATATTTGTTTTGCTTGGAGCGTCTTGTATGATTTGAGTATTTGATTTCTAGTTTACCACAATCATCCTTGCTGTACACACATTTTGAGAGAGCCATACATGATTTGGAATTTGTTAGAATACTCTATGTGCTTCGCTTATATCATTTGAGTTATATAGTTTTGCTCTAGTACTTCACTTATATTTTTTAGAGCACGGTGGTGGAATTGTTTTATAGAAACTATTGATCTCTCATGCTTCACTTAGATTATTTTGAGAGTCTTAAATAGCATGGTAATTTTCTTAAATAATCCTAATACGCTTGGTATTCAAGAATAGTAAAAACTTTCTTATGAGTGTGTTGAATGCTATGAGAAGTTTGATGCTTGATAATTGTTTTGAGATATGAAGAGGGTGATATTAAAGTTGTGCTAGTTGAGTAGTTGTGAATTTGAGAAATACTTGTGTTAAAGTTTGTGATTCCCGTAGCATGCACGTATGGTGAACCGTTATGTGATGAAGTCGGAGCATGATTTATTTTTTGATTGTCTTCCTTATGAGTGGCGGTCGGGGACGAGCGATGGTCTTTTCCTACCAATCTACCCCCCTAGGAGCATGCGCGTAATACTTTGCTTTGATAACTTGTAGATTTTTGCAATAAGTATATGAGTTCTTTATGACTAATGTTGAGTCCATGGATTATACGCACTTTTCTTCCTTCCACCATTGCTAGCCTCTCTAATACCGCGCACCTTTCGCCGGTATCATACACCCACCATATACCTTCCTCAAAACAGCCACCATACCTACCTATTATGGCATTTCCATAGCCATTCCGAGATATATTGCCATGCAACTTTCCACCGTTCCGTTTATTATGACACACTCCATCATTGTCATATTGCTTAGCATGATCATGTAGTTGACATCGTATTTGTGGCAAAGCCACCATTCATAATTCTTTCATACATGTCACTCTTGATTCATTGCATATCCCGGTACACCGCCGGAGGCATTCATATAGAGTCATATTTTGTTCTAAGTATCGAGTTGTAATTGTTGAGTTGTAAGAAAATAAAAGTGTGATGATCATCACTATTAGAGCATTGTCCCAGTGAGGAAAGGATGATGGAGACTATGATTCCCCCACAAGTAGGGATGAGACTCCGGACGAAAAAATAAAAAATTAAAAAAGGGAAAGAAAGGAGGCCATAAAAAAGAGAAAAGGCCCAAATAAAAAATGAGAGAAAAAGAGAGAAGGGACAATGTTACTATCCTTTACCACACTTGTGCTTCAAAGTAGCACCATGATATTCATGATAGAGAGTCTCTCATTTCGTCACTTTCATATACTAGTGGGAATTTTTCATTATAGAACTTGGCTTGTATATTCCGATGATGGGCTTCCTCAAAATGCCCTAGGTCTTCATGAGCAAGCAAGTTGGATGCACACCCACTTAGTTTTTTTTGTCGAGCTTTCATATACTTATAGCTCTAGTGCATCCGTTGCATGGCAATCCCTACTCACTCACATTGATATCTATTGATGGGCATCTCCATAGCCCGTTGATACGCCTAGTTGATGTGAGACTATCTTCTCCCTTTTTTGTCTTCTCCACAACCACCATTCTATTCCACATATAGTGATATATCCATGGCTCACGCTCATGTATTGCGTGAAGATTGAAAAAGTTTGAGAATGTCAAAAGTATGAAACAATTGCTTGGCTTGTCATCGGGGTTGTGCATGATTCAAATACGTTGTGTGGTGAAGATAGAGCATAGCCAGACTATATGATTTTGTGGGGATAACTTTCTTTGGCCATGTTATTTTGAGAAGACATGATTGCTTTGTTAGTATGCTTGAATTATTATAATTTTTATATCAATATTAAACTTTTATCTTGAATCTTTCGTATCTGAATATTCATACCACAATTAAGAAGAATTACATTAAAATTATGCCAAGTAGCACTTCGCATGAAAAATTATCTTTTTATCATTTACCTACTCGAGGACGAACAGGAATTAAGCTTGGGGATGCTTGATACGTCTCCAACGTATCTATAATTTTTGATTGCTCCATGCTATATTATCTACTGTTTTGGACATTATTGGGCTTTATTATCCACTTTTATATTATTTTTGGGACTAACCTATTAACTGGAAGCCCAGCCCAGAATTGCTGTTTTTGCCTATTTTAGGGTTTCGAAGAAAAGGAATATCAAACGGAGTCCAAACGGAATGAAACCTTCGGGAACGTGATTTTTGGAACAAACAAGATCCAGGAGACTTGGACCCTACGTCAAGCAACCAACAAGGAAGCCACGAGGTAGGGGGCGCGCCTACCCCGCCCCCCAGGCGCGCCCTCCACCCTCGTGGGCCCCCTGTTGCTCCACCGACGTACTCATTCCTCCTATATATACCTACGTACCCCCAAACGATCAGATACGGAGCGAAAAACCTAATTCCACTGCCGCAACCTTCTGTATCCACGAGAACCCTTTTGGGGCCTGTTCCGGAGCTCCACCGGAGGGAGCATCCGTCACGGAGGGCTTCTACATCAACACCATAGCCTCTCCCACGAAGTTTGAGTAGTTTACCTCAGACCTTCGGGTCCATAGTTATTAGCTAGATGGCTTCTTCTCTCTTTTTGGATCTCAATACAATGTTCTCCCCCTCTCTTGTGGAGATCTATTCGATGTAATCTTCTTTTTGGGTGTGTTTGTTGAGACCGATGAATTGTGGGTTTATGATCTAAGATTATCTATGAACAATATTTGAATCTTCTCTGAATTCTTTATGTATGATTGGTTATCTTTGCAAGTCTCTTCGAATTATCAGTTTGGTTTGGCCTACTAGATTGATCTTTCTTGCAATGGGAGAAGTGCTTAGCTTTGGGTTCAATCTTGCGGTGTCCTTTCCCAGTGACAGTAGGGGCAGCAAGGCACGTATTGTATTGTTGCCATCGAGGATAACAAGATGGGGTTTTTATCATATTGCATGAATTTATCCCTCTACATCATGTCATCTTGCTTAAGGCGTTACTCTGTTTTCATGAACTTAATACTCTAGATGCATGCTGGATAGCGGTCGATGAGTGGAGTAATAGTAGTAGATGCAGGCAGGAGTCGGTCTACTTGTCTCGGCCGTGATGCCTATACACATGATCATACCTAGATATTCTCATAACTATGCTCAATTCTGTCAATTGCTCAACACTAATTCGTTCACCCACCATAAAATACTTATGCTCTTGAGAGAAGCCACTAGTGAAACCTATGGCCTCTGCGTCTATCTTCATCATATTAATCTTCCAATACTTAGTTATTTCCTTTGCTTTTATTTTACTTTACATCTTTATCACAAAAATACCAAAAAATTATCATTCTATCATATCTATCATATCTCACTCTCGTATGTGACCGTGAAGGGATTGACAACCCCTTATCGTGTTGGTTGCAAGGAGTTATTTGTTTTGTGCAGGTACGAGGGACTCGCGCATAGCCTCCTACTGGATTGATACCTTGGTTCTCAAAAACTGAGGGAAATACTTACGCTACTTTGCTGCATCATCCTTTCCTCTTCAAGGAAATCTAACGCAATGCTCAAGAGGTAGCAGTTACCGCTTTTCCTCGGCCCTCTTATAGCGTTGCTAGTTGCAGGTGCCTTGCAGGTTGTTCCATGTTGGAACATGGATATGTTGGGATATCACAATATCTCTTATTTAATTAATGCATGTATATACTTGGCAAAGGGTGGAGGGCTTGGCCGTTTGCTCGGTCTTTTGTTCCACTCTTTCCGCCCTAGTTTCCGTCATACCGGTGTTGTGTTCCTTGATTTTTGTGTCCCTAACATGGTGAGGGTTTATGGGCCCCTCTTGATAGTTCACCTTGAATAAAACTCCTCCAACAAGGCCCAACCTTGGTTTTACCATTTGCCTAATAACAACTTAAAACTTGCATATGGACTTTTCGAACCCCGTGGACTTAATCAACCCGCCCCGGACCAGTGCTCCTCATGAGTGTTGGTCCATACTGGCAGTAGTCGGGGCCACCAACAGGTGTGCCAGCAGGAAACTTAGCCAAACCGATGATGGCCTGAGACGAGATACGCGGCGATCCTATCGGGGTGTCGGCACGTCGGGATGTCTTGCTGCACTAGTTTTACCATTGTCGAAATATCTTGTGCACCAGGATTCGAGTCTGATCGGAGGGTCCAGCAATGGAGGATTGTCTCCCCGGATCGTGAGCTTGTCATGGGCTAAGTTGGGACACCCATGCAGGGTTTAAACTTTCGAGAGCCGTGCCCGCGGCTATGTGGCAGATGGGAATTTGTTAATATCCGGTTGTAGAGAACTTGACACTTGACTTAATTAAAAGACACCAACCGCGTGTGTAACCGTGATGGTCTCTTTTCAATGAGGTTCGGGAAGAGAACATGGTGGGGTTATGTTTGAACGTAAGTAGTTCAGGATCACTTCTAATTTATGACTGTTGCATAGTTTCTCATTTTACTCTTGTACTCGTATGTTAGCCACCATATTATCTTAGCGCTTGCTGCAGCTCCACCTCATAACCTCATCCTACCTATAATCTTAAATAGTCTTGATCTCGTGGGTTTTGAGATTGCTGAGTCCTCGTGACTCACAGATACTACCAAAACAGTTGCAGGTGCCGATGATACCGATGCAGGTGATGCAACCAAATTCAAGTGGGAGTTCGACGAGGACCTTGGTCATTACTATGTTTCATTTCCGGATAATCAGTAGTGGTGCCCAGTTGGGACGATCGGGATTTAGCATTTGGGTTGTCTTCTTTTATTTGGATTCATTTGTAGTCGGACTATGTGTGTACTTTGAATGATGTATGATTTATTTAAGCATTGTGTGACATGGCGATTGTAAGCCAACTATTTATTTATCCTTGTTCTTGTACATGGGATTGTGTGAAGATGACCCTGCTTGCGACAATACCCAAAATGCGGTGATGCCTCTAAGTTGTGCCTCGACATGTGGGAGATATAGCCGCATCTTGGGCGTTACAAGTTGGTATGAGAGCCGTACTCCTCTCAATTGGTCCGAGACTGGTGAACGCCAACTTCTTGAAAATGACTTGATCACAGAAGCTGAAGTAATGTGTAAAGTTATCCGTGAAACTCTCAAAGCCACGCAATCGCGCCAGAAGGGTTACTATGATAGCAAGCACCATGACTTGTCTTTCGAGATCAGAGAGCATGTCTATCTCCGCGTCTCTCCCATGAAAGGCACTCAACGCTTCGGTATCAAAGGGAAGCTTGCCCCAAGATACGTGGGCGCTTTCAAGATCATTGGCAAGAGAGGCGACCTTGCCTATCAACTCGAGCATCCACCCAACTTCTCAAATGCGCATGATGTGTTTCACGTGTCACAGCTTCGCAAGTGCTTCAAGACGCCCGAATGCACTATCAACTTTGAAGAGATTGACCTCCAAGAAGACTTGTCTTATCATGAGCATCCCATTGCCATTCTTGAAGAAACCGAGCGCAAAACTCTCAACAAGTCGATCAAATTCCTGAAAGTTAAGTGGTCTCACCATTCCAACCGAGAAGCGACTTGGGAGCGCAAGGATCACCTCCGTTCCGAATATCCGGAGTTCTTTCAGTCCTAGATCTCGGGACGAGATCCTCTTGTAGTGGAGGAGAGTTGTAAAACCCCAGTAGTAAAACTTCCATTTTGTCAATGTATCCATCTTGTTCTTCATCTATTTCAAGTGGTTTTCCTCTTTGTGGGTTTCATGTTGGGTTCGTTTTGTTTCCCATTGCATTGTCTTGTTTTTACTTGTCATATTTTCTTTACCATTCTTTGTTGCATCATGGCCTCACCATAGTGTTGCATTTGTGCTTCTTGCCTTTGGACTTGTCATCATCATCATCATGTGCATCTTCTTGTGTAGCATATTGCATTGTGCCATGGTGGATTGTGAGTCATGGCATCATCGTATTCCCCATCATCTACTCACCTCTTCCTTCCCTTATTTTATTTTGGCAAGCATTATTTTGGCCTCCATAAATGTTCATCCTCTCCCTATAAATCAGTCATCATGCCCTAAACCTCTCTACCAATTTTCATCTATTTTGAAGTTGTTTTGGTTAGGTTTTAAAATGGCTCAAGTTTGAATTAAATTCAAACTTGAGTTATTTTACTTCCTTTAAAAATCTCCAAACCAATTTTATCAAATAGGGCATAATTCCAGGATCATGGAAATATTCTCATATTTCTCAAACTCCTCTCCTATTCCACTATGCTTTTCTTTTTCTTTTTCTGCCTGAGGAAAAGAGAAAAGAAAAGCAGCAGCAGCACCCCCCCGGGCCTCGGCCTCCAGGACAGCCCAGCAGCAGCAGAGCAGGCCAGCCGGCCCAGCTAGCAGTAGCCCCGCAGCCCAGCTAGCCCTGCGGCCTTCTCCTCCCTGCCTTTTCTCACCCACGCATGTGTGCACCCCCGATGCCCCGCCGACACGTGGACAAGGCGGACCCGCTTGTCTGCGAGTCCCTATAGACTCCGACCCACCTTTTCGTCCTCCTCGCGCCATGCCATGGGGACCACGAGCTCGAGCGCGTCGCCGCTCCATCCCATCGTCCTAGCCCACTTTTAAGCCTTCTCCTTGTCCCTCAAACCCTCTAGGGTTCGCTCTCTCTCTGCATGCCGCAGCCAGGGCACCTAACCCACCAGATCCGTCGTTTTGGCCGCGTCCCGAGCGCATCTGGGAGCATGGGCTCGTCACCGGCGTGCTCCTTGTCATGTTCCGCCTCGCCAACCTTGTCCATCGTCTTCCCTGACGTCGACTACGTCCCCATGTAACGACCTGACCTCAGACGGTCAAGTCTCTGTGCTTAAGTGTCATCCCTGGATCGGTAAGCTGACACACACGGTACTCGAGGATTTATAACAGAGGTAAGTCACATGTATAAAGTAACATAAATACTATTACCTCAATACAAATAGCAGAAGTAAGAACAAGGTTGTGGATTCCCATCGACACCAATGGTAAAGTTGAGTGTAGAAATCGTAACCCTAACGTATCACTTACTCGTCGTAAGGAAATCCTGCAATATGAGACGTTGCAGCCACAAAGGGTCAGTATATTGAATGTACTGGCAAATTCACACCATAGGATAATGATGTATAATAACTATCACTACATGCATATATCGCTGGTGGAGGCTCAATGGTTATAATGTTTTTGCGAAAAGCCAATTTTTCCCTACTACAAAGGAATATATTTTATTTAACTACAAAGTTGGTTTGATAAATATTGAGAAGGTTCCTCCAACTCAATCCCAAAATAATAATCATTAACCCAATCAAATTAATTAAATAAAGTGTTGAGATCAACATGATAATTCAAGAACCAAATACTCAAGATGTCCATAACCGAGGACACGGCTAACCATGATTAGTTTGTACACTCTGCAGAGGTTTGTGCACTTTTCCCCACAAGACTCGATCTCCTCCGTTGTATTTCTCGCACTGCATGGTGTTTGAGAAATGGATGACCGAGACACAGTCTTTCAGAAGCATTAACCCCTTACTCTGGGTGGACCGTTACACCTACTTTCCCCTACATATGCTAGCCCACCACTGAAAGAGGTCACACAACATACTCAACTATGCCAGAGCACATAATGGCTTGTGGCTGCACACGGAAATTTCTAGCATGAATAATCTTATGATCCCTTTGAGCCTGGGTGGCATTCCATAGGGTGATCACATGGGTCCTCCAGGATCCCCTTGGGCAAGCACTAGGTTCTCCAAGTGCCCGGGCAAACCAGTGGGTGCTCCAGGGTGCCCCTACTATTCCACCCAGATGTGTATTAAAGTAGCCACCTTAAGTTAACCATTAAACAATAACTCTCACATCTGTCATGAATTCTCTCAAAGCCAAACCACGTCTACGAGCATATCATAGCAGTAAGCATAACATAGTAACACCCTGGGTTTGAATGCAAGACATTAGGTTCCTACCTCATCAACTACTTCCCAATAACCACATGTTATCGAGTCCTAACCATGCAGTGTTCGAAGGTTGAAACTAATGCATAAAAACTAGGTATGAAAGGAATATGATCAAAGTGTGAACTTTCCTTGTACTGTTGATGAAGGTGATTCACACTCATAACTCCTGATAGTTCTACTCGTCACACTCCGGTCAGTCTATCGTAAGCAGGGAATAGTAACAACATATAAGCAATCACTCAAAAGATCGGGAAGAACGAAGAAGACAAATCGGAAAACATCAATACCAAGCAAATAACTGTTGCAACATAAAACAATTTCTAACAGTACCAAAATTATGTGTATTTGGCCTTATCAGAAAGTTTAGGTCAAAAGCTTCGATTTGCAAAAAGAATCAACTAAATCGGAGTTATAAAACTCAAGTTACGATCAAATGAAGTTCAAATACAAATCTGTTTGAATTCAAATTTTTAAACTTTCAAAAACATGTTTAAGTTGTTTTACTGGATACAAGGGATCATAACGAAGAAGTGGGCACTAGTTTCGTATAATTCCGACTAACGAGCAAAAAGTAGTGATCGGTGGAAGTACATAGACTAATCTGTAAATATAATATTCATGGATGGGTCCCTAACAGAAATTAAAAAGAAAAAGACTAAATAACGAATGTTCGCTACTGAACGCTAACGAACAAAAATGTTCGCTGATACTATCTAAATAGGGAACGTTCGCTATTTAAATGATCTAATAATAGAAAACCGATCTATATGAATAAACCAAGAAGACCAAAAAAACCGGGGTTGGTTTGGTTTTTATACCGGTTCGGCAAAGGTGGCGAGGCAGGGACAATGGCGGCGAGGCGAGGCGTCGGTGGCGACTCCGGCGAGCGGCGGCAGAAGGCGCGACGGCGGCGGCATGGGCGAAGTGCGGCGGCAGCGGCGCGGCGATGCGGCGAAGTGCGGCGGCAGCATGGAGTGGCGTCTTGTCACATCCCTAGTTCTGGCCTGTCCTATGCTTGCTTCCATCTGTGCATCATGTTTAAATTTTTGAAACTTGAACTGAGGAATTCAGAATCCTCAAAACCCTAAATAAAAGAAGGGCAAAAACCCTAAAATCTCATTCATTGTTCCAAAATGCTCTTCTTAGATGTTTAATATTTTTGGCAAGGGTTTTGATCCAAACCAAAAATAATGAACATTTTAAAAGGATTTATTTTTGGGACCTTGAATTTAAATCATTAGCTATTTGAATTTGAATTATATTCATATAACTAGAATATAATTTCAAATACCCCTGAAATATTTTATGAGCTTTTGGAAAAGTCCATCTAGCCAAATAAAAATATTCAGAGGAGTTTTTGGCATTGTTTGAATTATTTTAAATTCAAAACAGTGGCAAAAGATTAAATAAAAATAAAACAGAACAGAAAATTTAAAAAAAGAGCAGAAGGACTTACCTGGCACCCACTTACCTGGCCCAGCTCCTCCAGCGGCCCAGCCCACCTCCTCCTCTCTGTCGTCTTCCTCCCCCTCGCCCCGAAGCTGCTCTGTGGCGAGCGCTGGCGATGCCTCGGCCACCTCCTGCCTCCCTGCTTGCCTCCGCTACTCCCTGGAGACGCCACGCGGCCCCCTCGACCCTCTCTCACTCTCCCGTATCTCTCCCTCCGTCCCTATCCCCCTCTGCTCTCTCTCTCTCGCGATCGACCACGAGCACCCGAGAGCACCGACGAGCTCCACCGCGGCCAGTGTCCACCCCTCGCCTCGCCGATGCTTCCAGAAGAACCGCCGCGCCTTCCTCTTCGTCTCCACCAACTCATGTGACGCCGGGTGCACCGCAGCGTCGTCCCTGCCACCTTCATCGCCGCATCTGTCCGGCGATCGCCGCGGTCGATTCGCCGCCTCCGACGCCTCCCCGAGACCACCGAGCTGCTCATCGACCTCGCTGTGAGCCTCCGTGCAGAACCCCTCTCTTTCCCCTCGCGCTTGCGAGCTCTAGGCCATAGCTCCATCGCGGCTGAACTCCGGCCGCCGCTGACCTCGTCGCCGCCGTCACTGCAGCCGCTTGAGCTCGTTTCGGAGCGTGTCACCGCACTCAGGAAGCCACCAGGAGCCTAACGCATATCCTAACTCGCCCTCCCGTGCACCACAGCGCCAACCCCGCACTCACCGAACTCCGGCGCCGCCGCGAGCTCCGTTCCGGCGAGCCCCGGCGTTCCCGTAGCCTCCCACCTACCCCATCAGTTGCGGGAGAGCCCGGGCTACGCCCCGGTGCCCTCAGCCGCCGCCTCCGTCGCCTTTAGCGCAAGTCCGGCGTGCCCCCGCCGTGCTCTGTGGTCGTCGCCGGCTAATCTCCGGCCAGCCGACGTGGCTAGCTTAATTAGCCACTAACCACCGCATCGTGTCACAGACAGCCGGGCCCCATCGCCTAACTAACCGGCTAACTAAAATAGATTAGGTTTAATCTAATTGCTGTGGCCCCACGCGTCAGCTTTGACCGCGCTGACGTGGCTTTTGACCCGGCCCCACCTGTCATTGACACTAACTAGCCCTGTGTCACTGACGTGTGGCCCCCACACGTCAGGTTTGACCTGGACCCGCCCTGTTAACCTGATGACGTCAGGATGAGGTCATGCTGACGCAATAATTCCTTTCTGGAATTAAAATAAATTAGGAAATGATTTATAAATTCCAGAAAATTGTATAAACTTCTAAAATTCATAGAAATTCAACCGTAACTCCAAATGAAATAAATTATATATGAAAAATTATCAGAAAAATTGAAGGAATCCATCTGTACCATTTCCATGCATCTTAGAACAACTTATCACTACTGTTTAGGACAAATGAAGTGAATGGCATTTAAATAATCACATATGGGGTTTGAATTTGAATCTTGTATTCAAACCAACCCCATTTAACTTGTTGCTAGATGCATTAGCCCAAAACACATTCATTTTGCCATGTCATGATCATGCATCATATTGTGCATTGCATTGATTGTGTTTCTTCTATGTTTGCCGGTGTTGTTCCCCCTCGGTAGACGTTGTACTGACGATGTGATCGTTGACACTGATGAAGAATCAATGTTATCTTCAGAAGTGCCAGGCAAGCAAAACCCCCTTGTTCATTCTGATAAAATCCCACTCTCTCGCTCCTGCTCTCTTTTACCGCATTAGGACAACAACGACATATTTGTTACTTGCGGCGGTAGCTGAACCCCTTTATCCTTTGCATGACCTGTCATTGCCACAGTAAATAGATGAAACCCACTAGCATGAGTAGGAGTTGTTTGAGCCCTGATGTGCCTACTCATTTATGCTTGTTTGTCATGCCTGCTACTGCTTAGAGTTGAGTCAAGTCTGATTCATCGGGGATGAATCAGAGGCGTGTGAACATGTCCTACTATGTGTGAACTAAGTGTGTGAACACGATTTGGTAAAGGTAGCGGTGAGAGGCCATGTAGGAGTACATGGTGGGTTGTCTCATTGCAGCCGTCCTCAGGAACTGAGTTCTGTGTTTGTGATCCATGAACAGCTACTACCACACATTGGGATCCTTAATTGACTCTCTCGACTTATTAATCAACATGATCTCTGTCCAGGATTTGCAACTAGTTTCTGGTGTTTGTAGGTAGTGTTAGTAGTCTACCAAGTGGCACCCGGTACAGGTGGGCTTGGGACAGACTAGGCACAGTGGCACGGTGTACCAAGTGGCACCCGGATGGTGGGCTTGGGAACCCTGCTCACATCGTTTGGGGCCGTGAGCGACACCCTGGCCGGATCTCCTTGCGGATGGAACCCGAATAGGCGATAAACCTGGACTAGAGACTTGTTCGGTTAGTCAGGTCGTGGCCGACTCCCTCGCCTGGCTTCCGCTTGAAGGTTGCCGAGGTACATGACGTGTACAGGGCGATAAGTGGCGGGAGCGTGTGTGAAGAAGTACACCCCTGCAGGGTTATCATTATCTATTCGAATAGCCGGATTCCTCGGATATGGAAACTTGGACCCCTTGCATAGTTCATAGACAAGTGAAAGTGGATACTCTAAAATACGCAAGATAAGCGTGAGTGCTATGGATGGCGTTCTCGTAGGGAGACGGGAGTGGATCCATAGTGGTGTATTGATATGGTGAATATGTGGACTCGTGTGCGCTACCTCAAAAGAGTTACATTGCAGTCGTAGTCCAGGATAGCCACCGAGTCAAAGCTGGCTTGCTGCAGTCAAACTCCACCATCCCCTTTGTTGATAATGATGCATTTGTAGTTAGTTCTGATGTAAGTCTTGCTGGGTACATTTGTACTCACGTTGCTTAATTTATGTTTTTGCAGAGAGACTTCAGTCTCACTAGTAGTTCCACGTGGACTTCGACGTTTAGCTTGTTACCTCAGCTACGATCTTGTGCCCTCGGCAGGATCTGGTAGATAGTCAGGCTTCTCAGCCTCTTTCATTTATAGTTGTCTGTACTCAGACATGATGGCTTCCGTTTGTGTTTTGACTTGTATGCTCTGATTGTTGGGTCATGAGACCCATGTTTGTAATATCTCGCTCCTCGGAGCCTAATAAATACTTGAGTCGTAGAGTCATGTTGTGATGCCATGTTGTATTTGCACATATCGAGCATATTGTGTGTATGATTGAAATGCTTGGTATGTGTGGGATCTGACTATCTAGTTGTTTATCCTTAGTAGCCTCTCTTACCGGGAAATGTCTCCTAGTGTTTCCATCGAGCCATGGTAGCTTGCTACTGCTCCGGAACACTTAGACTGGCGGCATGTGTCCTTCTTCGTTCCTGTGTCTGTCCCTTCGGGGAAATGTCACGCAATGAATACCGGAGTCCTGTTAGCCCGCTACAGCCCGGTTCACCGGAGTCCTGCTAGCCCAGTGCTACAGCCTGGATTCACTCGCTGATGACCGACATGTTCGATGCTGGGTCATGGATGCATGTCCCTGTAAGTTAGTGCCACTTTGGGTTCACGACTAGCCATGTCAGCCCGGGTTCTTTGTCATATGGATGCTAGCGACACTATCATATACGTGAGCCAAAAGGCGCAAACGGTCCCGGGCCAGGTAAGGTGGCACCCGTGGGAATACCGTGCGTGAGGCCGCAAAGTGATATGATGTGTTACATGCTAGATCGGTGTGACTTAGGATCGGGGTCCTGACACGTCGGCGGCGGAAGGCGGCTGCGGTGAAGTGCGGCGGCGCGGCACGGATGCGGCTCCGACGGGCGAGGAGGAGAAGGGGCGACAGGGTGCTGGGCTGGCTTAGCCCGGTTGGTTGGGCCGACCCAGTTCGACGGAGATTTTTTTTACACACAACAAAGATATGAATAAACAACAAATAAAATAAGATAAACTATAGGCATATTATATATCAAATTTTTGAAAAAAAGATTTCCTACAACCTGAACATTATTCTGGCCTCAAATAAAATCTACAAAAATTCAAATAAATCAAACAGTGCTACTGCTCGAATAAAATCCAGTAAAACCATTTAAAAAAATACCAAAATGATTTCAAATTTATTATTCTCCAATTGTCTATTGTAGGGAATCATTTTACCCTATTTTCCATATATTTTATTTTTAGAGAAAACTAATTTTAATAAAAACCAAATAACCCCAAATTGAAAATAATTCCAATGGGATTTTGAATTTAATTCCTTTAAAACTTCCAACTCATATTTCATACATTTTGAAGAAGTCATTTTATCTTCTCTCATGAAAATCATTGAGTTGCTTAAAGTTTTGAATTTGAAATATTTCCAAATGAAATTCAAATCTTTTCAACAACCCTTTTCATTTATTTAAGTGAAGAAGTCATATCATCTTCACTCAAGGTTTTTGTGATGAAAAGAATTTGAATTCATGGAGATCATAAATGCAAAAACGAAAGTTTGGGAAAGTCCTTTTATTCCCTCTCATTTAACTTTCAAAAAGTTTCGAATTTCACTCAATTTCACACAAGCAACCACACCACAATCAAACAATCAACCAAAACTATTTATTTAATATAACATTCCAAAATTTAGAATTTTGGGATATTACAAACCTACCACCCTTAAAATGAATCTCGTCCTCGAGATTCAGAGAGGCTAGCAAGAAATAGGTTAGGTTTGGGGTCTTCTCAAAATCCCTCAATCATCTCTGGGGTCTCGAGTGCTACAACCCTTAGAAGCATTGTTACGGTTCCATCAAAACTCATATACTCCGTCCGCATTGTTGGCAGTGTCGATCTTCTTAGATCTTTAGGATAATTCCTTCTTGGGGCTCTTCCGGCAGTGGCTTAACCTTTTTTCCTCAATTCTTGTGTCCTTTCATCTTGGTAAGGTTCTTACGAGACTGGGTCTTCTTAGCTGACGGGTCTGGTGCCAATACTAAACAACTATCGATATCTCGTGGTGGTCATCAAACAATTTGACTGGGTCCCTACAGAAAATGGGTTTGGGCTTGAACCTCACCGTATGACCTACGGTTGGCAACAGCTGCCTTGTACAAGGGGAAAATTTGTCATACCATTCTAAGGTTCAAACAAGGTTTTGATCGTTGTCGCTCTACTATGGATAAGTCACTCAGATTTACCATCCCATATAGCAAGGCAAATAATAAGAGTAAGTCAGTATGGTGATCAATCCATCCCGCACCCAAATCATTACCTGGTATATGGTTTAGCGAATTGTAACACCCCAAAAATTTAACCAGGTTTTAGTTATTAAAATTTTGCGAAGAGTTTAAATTTTTTGCATGCAAGTATATCTCTGTTGATTTCAAAACTTTTCTTTTAATATTAAGAAATTTTTCCCAAGTGGATCCTTCCAAAATATATTGGACTTATTTTCCCTCTCATTTAAAAAAAACATCTCTCAATCAGGAGATTTATTTATAAAATTATTTCACCCTGAGCTTTATTCATTAAATGACTTGTTTTAAAATTTGGAGCTCTTTTTGAACTACAACCATTTGATATATTTAACTAAAAATTTCACCAAAATTTGGAGATATCATGTGATGTCTCTAAATCACTTTTTGTGCAATAATATATTTCATTCATTGGATATTTTGAGTTCTACACCAAGTTTTCAAATCTGGTCCAGTGGGTAATTTTACACTACAACCTATTTAAATATTTCTTTAAAACTTCTACCAAAATTAGGGGATGTCAGTAGGAGCATATTATTCCACTTTGTGCAAAAACCTATTTATGTTCTTTGAAAAAATTGAGTGAATCATCCTCTTTTTCATTCTGGTCCAGCCTTGTGATTTCTACTGCAACCCTATTTAATTTTGCTCCAAAGATCTTGTGTTTTCTCCTACTTGTAGACAGCCCTACCAAACCCCTAAATCCAGGAGCATGCACCCATTGGATTAATTTTGGTTCATGAAATGGTGCCATTTATTTCCTGTCCAGAATTGAAGTTTTGTAAAACTTGCACAAACAAGTTTCTCCTTTTGCCAAAATAACCACACCACTCCCTCTTGCATCCAAAGAGACTTCAATCTGGAAGATTTGGCCCCTCCAAGACCTGCCTAGATGCCTCTGGCATTTTGTCAAACACTCTGTGGGCATGAACAGTTTTGGCATGATTATAAGTTTGTGTGATGAACTTGTCCATCTGTCCAAACCATGTTGTCTAGTAGCCTACTAATGGTCTCCAACCCAGACCTGTGGATTTGCACTTGATCCCTAGCAGTTTTGGCCACCCTGGCATTTCATCAAACACCTTCTGTGCATGCACTGGACGCGCCCAGAGCGCGCCAATTGCAGCCGCGCGCCCGAGCCGACACGCTGGTCCCCCTGGATTTTGGCCCGCTCTGCAGCACCTCGCCACGCACTACCCTCCTCACAGCAACACGCCAAGCCACCCTGGCAGCCTACAACGCCGCCGACAGAGCTTTTGGCGGCACACCGGCGGCCGCAGCGCGCCTCTGCCGCGGTCGGCGCCGCCAAAGCCACCCGGGCTCGCCACCTGCCCCAAGGAACAGCGCAAGCTTATCCCCCGCTCGTCGGCTAGCTCCCGTCGTCGCCACGACGCCCTGACGCTACAGGGAGGCGGTTCGCCGTCGTCCTTATCGCCGGCCGCCGCGGAACCGCCTTGCCTCGCCTATATAAGGATCCCCGAACTCATCCGAGCACGCATGCAACCTCAGTCCACCTCCCTAGTTTCCCCATGGCAGCCAATCGACCTGAGGAGGTCGTCTTCTTCATCTCCGGCAACTCCTGCCGCCGCCACTGTCCCGTCCATTCCAGCGCCACCAGGGCCTCTCCCTCCCATTTCTCTTCACCAAGAACACCTCCTTCCTTCCAGGAACCCAACCCCCTACTTGATTTTGATCGGGAGCCATCGCCGCCACAAAATCACTTTGTCACCGAAGCCCCCTCCGCCACGGAGCTCACCGCCGGCGACTCCCTCCACCCCCGGCGACCCTGCAACCACCGGAAGGACCGCCTAGGAGTGGCGGATCCATCCCTGCGCTCAGATGCCCGCGAAGAAACGCCGTTCACCGGCGACGATCGCCGGACGCCCCGCCTCGGCTCGGGACAGAGGAAGAGGAGGGAGAAGACTAGTCAAACCTGACTAGTGGGCCCCCTGGACCCACTGTCAGCGACCCCGCACCTGTCCACGTGGGATTAAGTGGAAGCGTAAACTCCCCAGTATGTTTTCCCTACACCGAAAGCGTGTTCTGTCTGAAACGTTTTCTTTTTCTATTTTATTTTTAAAAACAGATTTTGACCAAATCTTTGACTGCCTATAACTTTTTAAATACAACTCCAAATGAAATGATTCTTTTTCCTACCTCTCTCAAATTTCACCTAGTTTATTTTAAGATTTATTTGAAAAAAATTCAGAACAACTTTCGGTGCTGTTTTTATTTTGTGTGTTAATTCTTTTACATTGCTAAAATAGGATTTTTGAAGAGAGGAGAAATGTTTCAAGTTTTGGAGTGCACCCTGCCTTTCCACACATTGAAGGCAAGCATTCTGAACCCCGGCATAATATTTTTGTGTGTTCGATGACACGTTCATAACATCACCTCACTTTGGAGAAAACTTGTTATTTCATGTGATATGATCATATGCATGGGTGCATGTTATTGATTTCCATGCTGTTGGAAATGGACACACTTGTGATGATAATCACCCTCATGTGCCTTGCATGCATACCGGCAGGAACCCGGGAAAACCTCTGCCTTGGGTAGGCATGAGTTTGTCGCCGGTCTCCGTCGGGACGGTTATGTCTGGTATGGCATGGCAAGGTGATATGAGCGGTGACTCTGTTGGTTGAAATATATTCGTCATGCTAATCATGCAGGGAATACTTAAACCTCCTGAGTCGACCGTAGATCGAGTCTTGTGCCAGTAACCCCCATACTTGTTTCGTACTACCACTCGTCTCTACAGCAAGTAGAGTACGGTTCAGTAAGTTGTCAACCTCTTTCTAGCACACACCGTACAGAGAGGCCATGGTGGAAGATACCGGTTGTAGCTGGTAGGCAGGCCACCTGGTCCGGGGGCATGGGTGTTTCCGGTTGGGACCGAGAGGGGAGGCCACCCCTTAGAGCGCGCGATATAAATTTGATCCCATGCTACGCGAGGTTGTAGCCTCCCCACTTAGAGTTTGCTTAACAGGTGTCGTGGGTGATTCCAGACACGTGTGAGTTAAGCTGGTGTGTGCAAGTTAGGTGTGTTTTCAACAAAAAGACCGTAGACGGAATTAGTCCCGATGGACTAAAGAAATCCGTTACTCGTGGGTAAAGAGTACACCCTCTGCAGAGAATAAACCTATTCGAATAGCCGTGTCCATGGTTAAGGATTACAGTCTGGGATGGGTCAGGTGTCGGTCTTAGTGTCGGTCTTCGGAGGTGAAACTGTTAACCAGAAATGGAATTACTACTTGTGACTTGTGATAACTATGATTATTATTATTGTTGACTAACCCGTGATATTATTGTTATTATCGAGTATCTCTGGGATGGTTCTACCTCCGGGATATTCACTATGATTGTTTATTTTAAAGCCCTTTATGTGGTGTCGCTCAGACGCCCGACTGTGGAATTTCTTTTAAAGCCCTTTATGTGGTGTCGCTCAGACGCCCGACTGTGGCATTTCCGTTAAAGCCCTTTATGTGGTGTCGCTCAAACACCCGACTGTGGCATTTCTTTTAAAGCCCTTTATGTGGTGTCGCTCAGACCCTCGACTGTGGCATTTCTTTTAAAGCCCTTTATGTGGTGTCGCTCAGACGCCCGACTATGGCATTTCTTTTAAAGCCCTTTATGTGGTGTCGCTCAGACGCCCGACTGTGGCATTTCTTTTAAAGCCCTTTATGTGGTGTCGCTCAGATGCCCGACTGTGGCATTTCTTTTAAAGCCCTTTATGTGGTGTCGCTAAGACGCCCGACGGTGGCATTGCTTGTTATTTATTTCATAAATCTTAATACTACTATGTTATTGTATTTTTATAAATAACCGCCTGCACGCATCAGAATTTTATTTACTATTTTTGACTGACGTCATGAGCATAAAATATTTTCAGCACATCATTGTTATATTATACCTGTGTTCATAATGTTTGCGAGTACATTCAAAGTACTCACTGGCTTGTCCCTGGCTATTGTCTTGGCCAGATTTTCTTGCACGGAGAGGAGCGACGTGATGCCAGCCCCGGAACCCACACAATGGAGATAGCAGCCTCGCGAAGATAGGAGTTAACCTGGTCAGCTGTTCCTGTTGGGAAATGGAGTCCCATAGACACTGATGTTTCACAACCCGCTTCCGCCATCAACCACTAGAAACCATTTGTTGTACTCACAGGCCAGAATGGCCTTATACTACATATTTTGTTTTCTGCTTGGAATTTCTGTATCAAGTTGGAGCCTCATCAGCTAACAGTAATCCTGGGGCGGATGAGCACGACGGTCTTTTCTAGAAATTTATTACCCGGAAAACCGGTCGTGACACGAATCTCGCATTCTAACACTCGGTCATCCTCACAAGCATTGTAGAATTTCTCTTTTCGACGAACCAAGTTCAGATAAATCCATTGATTATGCAAGCCAAAACAAACATCTATCGTTTCTTCACAACTCTCAGGTTTTGCGTAAGCTCCTATAAGATCATCTGTTGATAAAATCGTAACTTCTTCCAGGGTTTTTTCCTTCAGCAAGAGTGTGCTTGCTTCTTGGCAGGTCCTGGGGCATGTGGGTTATGGCCCATCTCATCACTTGCAAACCTTGAATTCATCATCAGGGGCAACTCATCGTTATTCCAACATCCAGCTTCCTAACATTCTTAATTCCATCCAATTGTACTGTCTCCCTTCCTTCTATTGGCACCAAACTAAGACGTGATTACTCAAACTCATCACAGGGTTACTATTGCTCCATATTACCAACATTCAACCTCCTTAATATCCAATAGTACTTCATCCCTTCATACTCTTGGGGTATCCCACATATCGAGTTAAAACTTATACTTATGAAGTCCACTCTGTGGAACATCATTATCCTTTCCAGGGGTCAAGGGTCCTCACAGTTACTACCACCCTTGAAATGCACAAACTCATCCATAGACCATATTTCTCATAGCCTCGAAATGGTCAAAATCTTTCTTTATAGAGTAACAACTCATAAAGTCCAATTCAGTGCCAACAAAGCTAACTTTATTGATTCTCCAATGACTACAATCTCTTGCATTTCCATTACACGCCTTAACTCGCCGCCTCAATATAAAGGAAAATGTTCTCACTACTACTACTATACTTCTCACAAACACAACTGATTATCACAAGTCTCCTTCTCCTTGGGACAATCTCTGGCAAAGTGCTCTACTTCATTACAACAAAAACATATTACTTCTGACAAGTCTCGAGGTTTCCTTTTTGGGCAACTGCAGAAGTAGTGCCCTGACTCCTTGCACCTAAAACAG
Source organism: Triticum aestivum (assembly GCF_018294505.1). Taxonomy (NCBI): domain Eukaryota; kingdom Viridiplantae; phylum Streptophyta; class Magnoliopsida; order Poales; family Poaceae; genus Triticum; species Triticum aestivum. The sequence goes on along the minus strand of NC_057797.1, from coordinate 418,908,033 downwards.
GTGATATGACTCAGGTCCTTCCTGGTATCCAATCTACTTCTCTTCCTGGACTTTTCCGTTCCAATCAGGGCTTCTATTTCCCATGGGTCATACTCTACTTCCTCTGTCGGGAATTCTACTAGGTCTCCATTCAGACAATTTTGGGAGATGTGTCCTTCTTCTCCACATGAACAGCACGACTTGGTGCATGGTTTAAATGGGCCTTATTTGGGTGTGTCCTTCACCTCTTCCTTCATCACAGGTTCTTCTAAAATTTTCATGAGGGCTCCTTTCATTGCTTCTTTCTTCTGTTGGATGGTTCTTTGAACCACAGGGTAAATGTGACACTGAGCAGGGTAGTGGGTAGTCCCTTCACACAAGAAACAAGTATTCTGCCAAGTTGTGCATTCTTCAGCTGGGTGACTTCCTTCACAATTAGGGCATTCATCCCTTATGTTCTCTATGGTTGTGTCCTATTTCTCCACAGAGCTTGCATGCACAAGGTTTCTTCATATCACTTACATCAGGCTTCAATTTCTAGGACACAAACCGAGACTTTGGCAAAGTCAACTTAAATTCTTTCCAAGTGGTTACTCCTTGCCATCCATTGATGGTTTGGTACATCCTCCACCAAGTAGCAGCACCTCTTTCAAAGCACTGAAAAGCATGCTAGGCCATATCCTTTCCGGCTATAGTGTTATTCTTTATGCGACCCTCCATGTTCTGAACCCATGGGTCTGCCTCTAATTGACTTGTCGGTCAAGAAAATATGAGTTCATCTCCATGCATCCTCTATTGGGTCCATGTGTTTTGGGGTGAGATAAGAGAGATAGAGAGGGATACACACAATACAAACAATAGTTTTGAGAAGATAGATTTTATTTGTGGCTGTCGAAAAAACATCAAACAAATGATAGCTCACAATCATCGCATTTAACGTAGGTATATAACAGGGTTTTGGTCTTCTAAAGGTCAATAAATCTTCAAAGTTGCCAAACTCTTCAAGCCTTGTTCATGTCTCCGATGGCTTCTTCCGATCGTGCTTGTCCTTCCCAAGTTCTTTTGCTAGATCAACTCAGTTGACGCGAAGTTTCTCGTGGTGTCCGTTAATATTTCTGGAGTTGCGTTCCAAAGTTCTGGGTTTCAACTTCCTTGTCATGAACCATGGTCCTATCGTCCTTCAGTTCCTGACGAATCTCCGGTATCTCGAGGTTTTGCTCCTCCAGCTTGGCTACTTTTAGCTTTTGGGTCCTGAGTTCTTCACGAAATGCTTCCTTGTCTAATACGGCTTCCTGGAGCTCCATCTTAAAATTCTTGATGTACTACTCCAGATCCTGGTGATACACCAGCTAAGGTTAAAACTTCATCTTTTGCTGATAGGTGCTCCATTAGCCCTTTTGTCATCCAATCCTTCTGAAGAAATGCATGCTTAACTCAGCACGATGACAAATAGCATAAGCGGGCGATAACATCAATGGATAGCCATGTCTATGCCCATGTCTCTGCCATGAGCTATCAGTCCATAGTTGATATCTCCTGCCCTGGTGTTTTCTTGACAAAACTTTGACTTTTAACGCTCCATGTTCTGGTCTTTGTCCGACACACCTTGATCTCGGGTATTGACAGCTTCCATAGTCTGCCAGGTTCCATAAGGGTAGCCTTCCTAGGTCATACAAATTTGGGAATTCTTTAGAGCCTTCAAATTCTCCTAGTCTTCGAAGTCTTCAACCGTTGTAATTTCCATTATTATAATGCACGATAAATCATCTTCATTCTGAAGTGGTCTTAGTTGTCCGATATCTTGTACTTCTTGGAGTGGTCTCATCAGTCGAGTCTTCGTGGTCAAAAGGGGAAAAGGGGGTATGGTCTCACTAAAAGGAATATTTGAATAACTCAGAAGATAAGAGAGGTAGATCTTTTTTTGAAAATGAAGTTGTAGAGAAAATCTTTCCTATGGGCTTGCCAGTTTCTAGGGGTCACGTCCTACAGTCAACATGTGCTCTGATACCATCTTGTAGCGACCCGACCTCAGACGGTCAAGTCTCCGTGCTTAAGTGTCATCCCTGGATCGATATACTGACACACACATTACTTGAGGATTTATAACAAAGGTAAATCACATGTATAAAGTAACGTAAATACTATTACCTCAATCCAAATAGCGGAAGTAAAAACAAGGTTGTGGATTCCCATCAACACCAATGACAAAGTTGAGTGTAGAAATCGTAACCCTAACATATCAATTACTCGTCGTAAGGAAATCCTGCAACATGAGACGTTGCAGCCATAAAGGGTCAGTACATTGAATGTACTGGCAAATTCACACCATAGGATAATGATGAATAATAACTATCATACATTCATATATGGCTGGTGGAGGCTCAATGGTTATAATGTTTTTGCGAAAAGCCAATTTTTCCCTACTGCAAAGGAATATATTTTACTTAACTAGAAAGTTGGTTTGATAAATATTGAGAAGGTTCCTCCAACTCAATCCCAAAATAATAATCATTAACCCAATCAAATTAATTAAATAAAGTGTTGAGATCAACATGATAATTCAAGAACCAGATACTCAAGATGTCCATAACCGGGGACACGGCTAACCATGATTAGTTTGTACACTCTGCAGAGGTTTGTGCACTTTTCCCCACAAGACTCGATCTCCTCCGTTGTATTTCTCGCACTGCATGGTGTTTGAGAAACGGATGACCAAGACATAGTCTTTCAGAAGCATTAACCCCTTACTCTGGGTGGACCGTTACACCTACTTTCCCCTACATCTGCTAGCCCACCACTGAAAGAGGTCACACAACATACTCAACTATGCCACAGCCCATAATGGCTTGTGGCTGTACACGGAAGTTTCTAGCATGAATTATCTTATGATCCCTTTGAGCCTGCGTGACATTCCATAGGGTGATCACACGGGTCCTCCGGATCCCCATGGGCAAGCACTAGGTTCTCCAAGGTGCTCCAGGGTGCCCCTACCATTCCACCTAGATGTGTATTAAAGTAGCCACCTTAAGTTAACCATTAAACAATAACTCTCACATCTATCATGAATTCTCTCAAAGCCAAACCACGTCTACGAGCATAGCATAGCAGTAAGCATCACGTAGTAACACCCTGGGTTTGAATGCAAGACATTAGGTTCCTACCTCATCAACTACTTCCCAATACCCACATGTTATCAAGTCCTAACCATGTAGTGTTCGAGGGTTGAAACTAATGCATAAAACCTGGGTATGAAAGGGATATGATCAAAGTGTGAACTTTCCTTGTACTATTGATGAAGGTGATTTGCACTCATAACTCCTGATAGTTCTACTCGCCACACTCTGGTCAATCTATCGTAAGCAGGCAATTGTAACCACACATAAGCAATCACTCAAAAGATCGGGAAGAACGAAGAAGACAAATCGGAAAACATCAAAACCAAGCAAATAACTCTTGCAACATAAAAAAATTTCTAACAGTACCAAAATTATGTATATTTGGCATTATCAGAAAGTTTAGGTCAAGAGATTCGATATGCAAAAAGAATCAACTAAATCGGAGTTATAAAACTCAAGTTACGATCAAACGAAGTTCAAATACAAATCTGTTTGAATTCAAATTTTTAAACTTTCAAAAACATCTTTAAGTTGTTTTACTAGATAGAGGGTATCGTAACGAAGAAGTGGGCGCTGGTTTCGTGTAATTCTGACTAACGAGCAAAAAGTAGTGATCAGTTGAAGTACATGGACTAATCTATAAATATAATATTCATGGATAGGTCCCTGACCAAAATTAAAAAGAAAAAGAAAAAGACTAAACAACGAACGTTCGCTACTGAATGATAACGAATGAAAATGTTTGCTCATACTATCTAAACAGGGAACGTTTACTATTTAAACGATCTAATAATAAAAAAACCGATCTATATGAATAAACCGAGAAGACTAAAAAAACCGGGGTTGGTTCGGTTTTTATACCGGTTCGGCAAAGGCGGTGATGCAGGGTCAACGGCGGTGAGGTGGGGCAAGTTTAGTAAGGGAGTTTTATTAAGTGCATTTAGTACTATCATGCCATGATCTTGTGTAATGTAATATGTTCATGTAGCATATAGTTTGCTATGCATAAACTTTGCTACCTCATGATGTTTCTATCTTGATGCATGAATTTCTGCCAAGTCTGATAAGCTGTTAACTTTTCCATTTTTGCCATGCTGTTTTCCACTTGTTCTAGGGATTTCTAGCAGTAGCTTAGTGTTCAGCTTCACCTGTACTTCACTTCCATGTATTCTGTTTTCATGTTTGGGTGTTGTAGGATATTTTAACCTTGCATCTAAGTGGTCATGTTGCTTTTTAAGCAGTTTGCATCATATCTTGTTTTGCTTGTCATTTGCAAACCGTGCATCCGTTTCCGGTGATCTTCATATCAATTTCATTCAAAGTCTCCCAACCTATACAGTGGCATACTTGGTTTGCCAAGTTGATGCCATGATCATCCTTTTCCTTCTAGAGTACCCATATGCATTGCACATCATATCTTGCATTACATGCCATGTCTTGCATCATGTTGCTTATGCATTGCACTGTGATTCATTGTTGTTCCGTTGCTTGTGTTTTTTCTTTGGGTAGAGCCGGGAGACGATTTCGTGAATGAGGATCCTGTTGAGTATGTTTACGACGAGCAAGCTTTCGACAACCCCTGAGAACTTTGCAGGCAAGATGATCATTACCCCCGATATCACTTCTATCTTTGCTTGCTAGTTTTTCATACTATCGCTATGTCGCGCTACCTACCACTTGTCTATCATGCCTCCCACATTGCCATGTCAAGCCTCGAACCCACCTTCCTAGCAAACCGTTGTTTGGCCATGTTACCGCTTTTGCTCAGCCCTCTAATAGCGTTGCTAGTTGTAGGTGCCTTGCAGGTTGTTCCATATTGGAACATGGATATGTTGGGACATCAAAATATCTCTTATTTAATTAATGCATCTATATACTTGGAAAAGGGTGGAAGGCTTGGCCTTTTTCTCGGTGTTTTGTTCCACTCTTGCTGCCCTAGTTTCTGTCATACTGGTGTTATGTTCCTTGATTTTTGTGTCGCTAACACGGTGAGGGTTTATGGGCCCCTGTTGATAGTTTGCCTTGAATAAAACTCCTCCATCAAGGCCCAACCTTGGTTTTACCATTTTCCAAATAACAACTTAAAACTTGCATAGGGATTGTCCGGACCCCTTGGACTTAATCAACCCCCCGGACCAGTGCTCCTCATGAGTGTTGGTCCAAACAGGTAGTAGTCGGGGCCACCAACGGGTGTGCGATAACCCACAAGTATAGGGGATCAATTGTAGCCTCTTTCAATAAGTAAGAGTGTCGAACCCAACGATGAGCTAAAGGTAGAACAAATATTCCCTCAAGTTCTATCGACCATTGATACAACTCTACGCACGCTTGACGTTCGCTTTACCTAAAACAAGTATGAAACTAGAAGTACTTTGTAGGTGTTTTTGGATAGGTTTGCAAGAATATAAAGTGCACGTAAATAAAAAGTAGGGGCTGTTTAAGTAAAGAAGCAATATATTTAGTATAGGGAGTGTGGATAAGTGGTGGTAGGACTTGCGAAATTGTCCCTAAGCAATTGACTACTTTACTAGACCGATAGCAAGTTTTATGTGGGAGAGGCCACAGCTAGCATGTCATCCCTGACTTGGAATTCTATGCACTTATGATTGGAACTATTAGCAAGCATCCGCAACTACTAACGTTCATTAAGGTAAAACCCAACCATAGCATTAAGATATAGTGGTCCCCCTTCAATCCCGTCTGCATCAATTTCTATGCTAGGTTGAAGTTTCTGTCACTCTTGCCCTCCAATACATAGTCCTATCAACATACAACTAACCCTATGGTGTGATCCATGCGCGCGCTCATATGATGGGCACCAAAGGACAGCAACATAACCACAAGCAAATTAAATCAATCATAGCAATTCATCAACCACCGATAGGACAACGAAAATCTACTCAAACATCATAGGATGGCAACACATCATAGGATAATAATATGAAGCATAAAGCACCATGTTCAAGTAGAGGGTACAGCGGGTTGCGGGAGAGTGGACCGTTGTAGATAGAAGGGGGAAGGTGATGGAGATGTTGGTAGAGATGGCGTAGGTGTTGGGGAAGATCGCGGTGATGATGATGGCCCCTGCGGTGTTCCAGAGCCACCGGGAGAGAGGGGGAGAGATCCCCCCTTCTTCTTCTTCTTCCTTGACCTTCTCCCTAGATGGGAGAAGGGTTTCCCCTCTGGTCCATGGCCTCCATGGCATGGGAGGGGAGAGAGCCCCTTCGAGATTGGATCTGTCTCCCTGTCTCTCTCTGTTTCTGCGTTCTGGGATTCTGCCCTTTCACCGTTTCTTATATATCTGGAGATCCGTAACTCCGATTGGATTGAAACCTTCGCCCTGATTTTTTCCCAAAAATTAGCTTTCTTGCGGGCGAAGAAGAGCAGTAACCGCCTTATGGGGGGCCCATGAGGGTCAGGGGCACGCCCAGGGGGCAGGCGCGCCCCCTGCCTCGTGGCTCCCTCGGGCGCCGTCTCGCGTTGATTTTCTTCCCATATCTCACAAATATTCCAAAAATATTCTCTGTCCGTTTTTATTCCGTTTGGACTCCGTTTGATATGGATTTTCTGCGAACCAATAAACATGCAACAAACAGGAACTGGCACTGGGCACTAGATCAATATGTTAGTCCCAAAAATAGTATAAAAAGTTGCCAAAAGTATATGAAAGTTGTAGAATATTGGCATGGAATAATAAAAAATTATAGATACCATGGAGACGTATCATCATCCCCAAGCTTAATTACTGCTCGTCCTCGAGTAGCTAAATGATAAAAAAGATAATTTTTGATATGGAATGCTACCTAGCATAATCTTGACCATGTAATCTAATCATGGCATGAATATTAAGACACGAGTGATTCAAAGCAATAGTCTATCATTTGACATTAAGACAATAATACTTCAAGCATACTAACCAAGCAATTATGTCTTATCAAAATAACATAGCCAAAGAAAGGTCATCCCTACAAAATCATATAGTCTGGCTATGCTCCATCTTCACCACACAAAGCATTCAAATCATGCACAACCCATATGACAAGCCGAGCAATTGGTTCATACTTTTAACGCGCTTCAGCCTTTTCAACCCTCAAGCAATACATGAGCGCAAGCCATGGACATAGCACTATGGGTGGAATAGAATATGATGATGGAGGTTTGTGTGAAGAAGACAAAAAATGAGAAAGTCTCACATCGACGCGGCTAATCAACGGGCTATGGAGATGCCCATCAATTGATGGCAATGTGAGGAGTAGGGATTTCCATGCAACGGATGCACTAAGAGCTATAAGTGTATGAAAGCTCAAACTGAAACTAAGTGGGTGTGCATCCAACTTGCTTGCTCATGAAGACCTCGGGCATTTGAGGAAGCCCATCATCGGGATATACAAGCCAAGTTCTATAATGAAAATTCCCACTAGTATATGAAAGTGATAACTCAAGAGACTCTCTATATGAAGAACATGGTGCTACACTGAAGCACAAGTATGGTAAAAGGATAGTAGCATTACCCCTTCTCTCTTTTCTCTCTCTCTTTTTTGGGCCTCCTCTTTTTTGGCCTTTCTCTTTTTTTCGTCCGGAGTCTCATCCCGACTTGTGGGGGAATCATATTCTCCATCATACTTTCCTCACTGGGACAATGCTCTAATAATGATGATCGTCACACTTTTATTTACTTACAACTCAATATAACAACTCGATATCTAGAACAAAGATATGACTCTATATGAATGCCTCCGACTGTGTACCGAGATGTGCAATGATCTAGCGTAGAACTGACATCAAAAAACGGACAAGCCATGAAAACATCATGCTAGCTATCTTACGATCATGCAAAGCAATATGACAATAAATGCTCAAGTCATGTATATGTTGATGATGGAAGTTGCATGGCAATATATCTCGGAATGGCTATGGAAATGCCATGATAGGTAGGTATGGTGGCTGTTTTGAGGAAGATATAAGGAGGTTTATGTGTGATAGAGCGTATCGTATCATGGGGTTTGGATGCACCGGCGAAGTTTGCACCAACTCTCGAGGTGAGAAAGGGCAATGCACGGTGAGGGAGTCCTAGATTAGGGGGTGTCCAGATGGCCAGACTATACCTTCAGCTGGATTCCTGGACTATGAAGATACAAGATTGAAGACTTCGTCCCGTGTCCGGGAGGGACTTTCCTTGGCGTGGAAGGCAAGCTTGGCGATACGGATATGCAGATCTCCTACCATTGTAACCGACTCTATGTAACCCTAACCCTACCCGGTGTCTATAAAAACCGGAGAGTTTTAGTCCGTAGGACAACATACACATCAACGATCATACCATAGGCTAGCTTCTAGGGTTTAGCCTCCTCGATCTCGTGGTAGATCTACTCTTGTACTACCCATACCATCAATATTAATCAAGCAGGACGTAGGATTTTGCCTCCATCGAGAGGGCCCGAACCTGGGTAAAACTTCGTGTCCCTTGTCTCCTGTTACCATCCGGCCTAGACGCACAGTTCGGGACCCCCTACCCGAGATCCGCCAGTTTTGACACCGACATTGGTGCTTTCATTGAGAGTTCCTCTGTGTCGTCGCTGTCCAGGGTGAGATGCAGTCCAGGGTGAGACCTTCCTCCCCGGACAGATCTTCGTCTTCGGCGGCTTCGCGCTGCGGGCCAATTCGCTTGGCCGTCTGGAGCAGATTGAAAGCTACGCCCCTGGCCGTCAGGTCAGATTTGAAAGTTTAAACTACACTGTGGACATCCATGGAGACTTGATCTTCGATAGATTCGAGTCACTGCCAAGCGCGCCGCACTGTCACGACGAGCATGATCTAGCCCTGCCGCCAAACAGCGCCCTGGAGGCCGCACCCGCATCGGCTCCGACCCTTAATTCCGAGCCAACTGCGCCGATCGAGGATGGGCGGTTGGACGCCACCTCGGGGGCTGCGACCCCAACGGCGATTGAGCCAAGCACCAGCCCCGTACTCTGCGAGACTCGTGACTCCAAGGAGCCGGACTCCTCTCTGGACTCCGAACCCTCCGCGCCCCTGCCAATCGAATCCAATTGGGCGCCGATCATGGAGTTCATTGCCACGGACATCTTTTAGCACTCGCCTTTCGGCGATATCCTGAAGTCACTAAAGTCTCTTTCTTTATCCGGAGAGCCCTGGCCGGACTACGGTCAGCAAGGTTGGGATACGGACGATGAAGAAATTCAAAGCCCACCCACTACCCACTTTGTAGCCACCGTCGACGACTTAACCGACATGCTCGACTTCGACTCCGAAGATATCGACGGTATGGACGCCGATGAACGAGATGATGAAGAACCAGCGCCTACTAGGCCTTGGAAAGCCACCTCGTCATATGACATATACATGGTGGACACCCCAAAAGAGGGAGATGGCGATGGAACAGCAGAGGATGACCCCTCTGAGAAATAGCCTAAGCGCCGGCGTCAACGGCGCCGCTCAAAATCCCGCCAAAACAAACACAGTGATTCCAGCACGGGAGATAATAATACTCCGGAAAGTGCCGAAGAAAACCCCCTCCAGCAAGATTTAGCACAGGAGGATGGAGAAACCAGCCCTCATGAGAGAGCGGCAGACAGAGAAGTCGAGGACGATAATTATATGCCTCCCTCCGAAGACGAGGCAAGCCTCGATGACAACGAATTCATCGTGCCAGAGGATCCCATCGAGCAAAATCATTTTCAACGCAGGCTTATGGCCACGGCAAGAAGCCTTGAGAAAAAACAGCAACAACTTAGAGCTGATCAAGATTTGCTAGTCGACAGATGAACTGAAGTCCTTGCGGCCGAAGAGCATAAACTCGAACGCCCCTCCAAGAGCTACCCAAAGCGCAGGTTGCTACCCCGATTAGAGGAGGAAGCACTTGATGCGGCCGACTGGCCACCTCGTGGTCACGACAGAGAGGCATCTCGGCCCTCCACTCAAGCCACACCCCGTACCAAGGCACGGGAATATGCGCTGGACTTACGAGACATGCTGGAGGATAAGGCAACGCAAACAAGATCGATCTACGGATCGCGGGGGCGCCCCACGGCTCAAGCCGGTAACCGTCACGCCGGCCATAAATTCGGCGGGGCCGAAGACAGTAGACAAGGCTCATTGGAGCTACGTCACGATATAGCCCAGTACAGAGGCGCCGCACACCCACTCTGCTTTACAGATGAAATAATGGATCATCAAATCCCCGAGGGTTTCAAACCCGTAAACATCGAATCATATGATGGCACAACAGATCCTGTGGTATGGATCGAGGATTATCTCCTTCATATCCACATGGCCCGCGGCGATGATTTTCACACCATCAAATACCTCCCACTCAAGCTTAAAGGACCAGCTCTTCATTGGCTTAACAGCTTGCCAACAGGATCAATCAGTTGTTGGGAGGACCTGGAAGCCGCATTCCTCAACAATTTCCAGGGCACTTACGTGCGACCCCCAGACGCCGATGACCTAAGTCACGTAATTCAGCAGCCAGAGCAATCAGCCAGGCAATTCTGGACACGGTTCCTAACAGAGAAAAATCAAATAGTCGACTTTCCGGACGCTGAGGCCCTAGCAGCCTTCAAACACAATATCCGTGATGAGTGGCTGGCCTGGCACCTTGGACAGGAAAAGCCGAAATCTATGGCAGCACTCACGACACTCATGACCCGCTTTTGCGCCCGAGAAGACAGCTGGCTTGTTCGTAGCAACAATATGGCCAAGAACCCTGATAATTCAGACACCAGGGACAGTAGTGGCAGGTCGCGTGGCAACAAGCAGAAGCGCCGCATTAACGGTGACAATACTGAGGATACGGCAGTTAATGCCGGATTCAGAGGCTCTAAATCCGGTCAGCGGAAAAAGCCATTCAAAAGGAATCCTAGGGGCCCGTCCAGTTTGGACCGAATACTCGACCGCTCATGCCAGATACATGGCACCCCTGAAAAGCCAGCCAATCACACCAATAGGGATTGTTGGGTGTTCAAGCAGGCAGGCAAGTTAAACACCGAAACTGAAGACAAGGGGCTGCATAGCAATGACGACGAGGAGCCCCGGCCGCTGAACAACAGTGGACAGAAGGGTTTTCCCCCACAAGTGCGGACGGTGAACATGATATACACAACCCATGTCCCCAAAAGGGAGCGGAAGCGTGTGTTAAGGGACGTATACGCGGTAGAGCCAGTCGCCCCAAAGTTCAACCCATGGTCCCCCTGCCCGATCACTTTTGATCGAAGTGACCATCCCACTAGCATCCGTCATGGCGGATTCGCCGCATTGGTTCTATACCCAATTATTGACGGATTTCATCTCACTAGAGTCCTTATGGACGGCCGCAGCAGCTTGAACCTGCTTTACCAGGATACAGTGCGGAAAATGGGCATAGATCCCTCGAGGATTAAGCCCACCAAAACGACCTTTAAAGGCGTAATACCAGGTGTAGAGACCAACTGTGCAGGCTCAGTCACACTTGAAGTGGTCTTCGGATCCCCGAATAATTTCTGAAGCGAGGAGTTAATCTTCGACATAGTCCCGTTTCACAGTGGCTATCACACACTGCTCGGGCGAAACGCATTCGCTAAGTTTATTGCGGTACCGCATTACGCATACCTTAAGCTCAAGATGCCAGGCCCTCGAGGAGTAATTACGGTCAATGGAAACACCGAATGCTCCCTCCGAACGAAGGAGCACGCGACGGCCCTTGCAGCGGAAGTTCAAAGTGTCAGGACCCCGACTCGATGTCACATCGATCTAGCCGGTAACACCTCATATCACTTTGCGGCCTCACGCACGGTATCCCCACGGGTGTCGCCTTACCTTTGCCCGGGACCGTTTGCGCCTTTTGGCTCACGTATATGATAGTGTCGCTAGCATCCATATGATAAGGAGCCCGGGCTGACATGACTAGTCGTAAACCCAAAGTGGCACAGACTTACAGGGACAGGCATCCATGACCCAGCTTCGAACGTGTCGGTCATCAGCAAGTGGGTCCGGGCTGTAGCACTGGGCTAGCAGGACTCCGGTAAACCAGGCTATAGCGGGCCAACAGGACTCCGGTACTCAATGCGTGACATTTCCCCGAAGGGACAGACACCGGAACGAAGAAGGACACATGCCGGCCAGCCTAAGTGTTCCAGAGCAGTAGCAAGCTACCATGGCTCAGCGGTAACACTAGGAGACATTTCCCAGTAAGAGAGGCTACTAAAGATAAACAACTAGATAGTCAGATCCCACACATACCAAGCATTTCAATCATACACACAATATGCTCGATATGTGCAAATACAACAAGGCATCACAACATGACTCTATGACACAAGTACTTTATTTAAGGCTCAGAGAGCCATACATAACATACACAAAGGTACGGGTCACACGACCCAGCATTCAAGTCATACAGTCATACAAAACAGCAGCGGAAGTAACTTGTCTGAGTACAGACAACTAGAAAAAATAAAAGAGGCTTGGAAAGCCTAGCTATACAACGTGGTCCTTCACAAGCTCAGGATCACCACCTGGGCCTTAGCCTACTCATTGATGTCAACGTCTACGTAGAACCCATCAGAAGGGGTTGCAGCGTCTTCTGTAAAAATGTAAATTATAGCAACATGAGTACAAAGGTACTCAGCAAGACTTACATCAGATCCTACATACATGCATATTATCAAGAAGGGTTGGTGGAGTTATTGCAGCAAGCCAGCTTTGACTCTTGGCTAGGCTATCCTACGAGACTCCAACTTGAAATGGTTTTGCGCACACGAGTCCACTACTCTCCACTTCAATACACTACCGAGGATCCACCTCCGTCTTCCTACGGAAGAGCCATCCTCGGCACTCACACTTATCTTGAGGCTTTAGTAGTTTCCATTTACTTGTCTATGAACTGTATAGGCAACCAAGTAGTCCTTTACCGCGGACGCGGCTATTCGAATAGATCATGATAACCCTGCAGGGGTGTACTTCTTCATACATGTTTCCACCACTTAGCGTCTGCACACGACATGTGCTCGGCAGACTTCAAGCGAAAGCCGACGTGGGTGTAGACCACGACCTACCTAAACACTTAAGCCTCTAGTCCAGGTTTATCGCCTATCCAGGTTCCATCCGCAGGGAGTCCGGCCGAGGTTTCCCATACGGCCCCGAACGATGTGAACAGGGTTCTCGAGATACCTAACGGGTATTCGGTACACCGTGCCACGTACCTACCGCATCACAGCCCACCCCTACGGTCAGCGCTGTCCACGGCCTCCAGTAGACTACAAACACCAGAAACTACGAGTACCTCCTGGACAGAGAGCTAGGGTGAATAAGAAGTCGAGCGGGGTCATATTTCAGGGCCCAATGCATGGTAGTAGCTGTATCTTAAATCGCACATACAGATCTCAGTGCTTAAGGTCGGCTTCAATGAAACAACCCACCATGTACTCCTACATGGCCTCTCATCGATACCTTTACCAAATCGTGTTCACCACACCACTCTCATTACCGACATAATCATTTCACTCTAGCCATCACCCAGATGAACCAGACCTGACACGACTCTAAGCATAGCAGGCATAGCAAGGTAGGAACAACACATACATATGGCTCAATCAACTCCTACACATGCTAGTGGGTTTCATCTAGTTACTGTGGCAATGACAGGTCATGCAGAGGAAATGGGTTCAACTACCGTAGCACACAGCAGTTTGAAACGCGTTGTCTTAATGCAGTAAAAAGAGAGCAGGAGCGAGAACATGGGATTGTATCGATATGATCAAATGGTTGGTTGCTTGCCTGATGGTTCGATGCACTGATACGGTTCTTCGTTAGGGTAATCACGGTACTCCTCGGGGGCAGAACCTGCCGCAAAGAACACCGATACACAACCATCACCAAACAATGTGCAACAATATGATGCATGCATGAAACATAGCAATATGAGTGTGTTGGGCTAATGCAACTAAGACCAGAAGGGTTTGAACCAATTTGAATCAAAGATTCAAATTTCAAACTCAAACATGGCCTTTTAAAGTGCTTTTCCTTGTTCTGCATTAAACATCAGGTTAACTTGTTTAATCATGCATGAAAGTAGTACAGATGGATAGATTGGATTTTTCTGATCATTTTTCATATATAATTTGTCTAATTTGGAGTTATAGAATAAAAGTTATGAATTTTTAAAGTTTAAACTATATTCTGGAATTTCTTATATTAGATTAATTCCAGAAAATCAATTATTGCGTCAGCCTGACGTCAGTGTGACGTCAGCAGGTCAACGGAACACGTTGGGGTCAAACCTGACAGTGGGTCCCGCGTGTCAATGTGATTAGATTAATTAAAGTTTAATTAAAACTAAACCTGTTTAATTAACAGGGCTAGGCCCCACCTATCATTGACTCAGGGGAGTCAACCAGGGCCCACCCGTGGTCAAACCCGGGTCGGCTGCACCGGCGTTTAGCCGCCGGCGTGCCCGACGCGGCGGCGGAAGTGGTTTTGGCCGTCTCGGCCACCAAATGGGTCGCGGAGACCACCGGAGTGGAGCTGAGGACGAGCCGCAGCTCTTGGTGGAGTCCGTTGGGGTCGGGGTGGCCGGAGTTGGCGCCGGCGACGACCTTGGCGGCCACCGGGGTTCGGCCGAAGACGAACTTGACGCTAGAGGGGTCGGTGAGGCTCGGGGAGTGGCTAGCTAGGTGCTAAGTGACACGGTGAGCATGACGGACACCGTGGAGTGGCCGGAGGATGACCGGGAGCACGTCGGCGACGAGCTCCACGGTGGTGGGTGCGGTTGAGCTCCGGGAGGTCGCTACACAGCTCGGGAGCAAGAAAAGGAGGGGGGGGAAGATGGCTAAGCTCACAGTGAGTGCGACGAAGCCCTTGGTGTGGCCGGAGATGGACCGGAGCGACGACGGCGTTGAAGGGGATCTCCGGCGACGGCGGTTCGGGCGAGGTCGTTGCGGTGGACTCGGGCGTTGCGAGCGCTCGGGGCTCGGCTTGCTCGATGGAGTGGACAGCGGCGGAGCTCCTGGACACGATGAGAGGACGCACGGGTGGCGGGGAGCACGGCTACGACGAAGGCACGGCGGTGGTGGCATCGGTCATGGCAGGGGAGCGCGAGGGGGAGGAGCTA